>NW_026652296.1:35132748-35217650 GCF_009828535.3 Hylobates moloch
TTCACAGAATGCTTCTGTGTAGTTTTTATTTGAAGATATTCCTTTTTCCCCTATAGCCCTTTCAGCGCTCCGAATGTCCACTTGCAGTTTCTACAGAAAGAGTGTTTCAGAACTGCTGAATCAAAAGTAAGGTTCAACTCTGTTAGTTGAATGCGCAGAAAGAAACAGTTTCACAGAATGCTTCTGTGTAGTTTTTAGTTGAAGGTATTCTTTTTTCCACCATAGGCTACTTAGTGCTCTGAATGTCCACTTGCAGTTCTTACAGAAAGAGTGTTTCAGAACTCCTCAATCAATAGTAGGGTTCAACTCTGTTAGTTGAATGCACAGAACAGAAAGAAGTTTCAAAAAATGCTTCTGTGTAGTTTTTATTTGAAGATAACAATTTTTCCACCATAGGCCTCTTTGCGCTCTGAATGTCCACTTGCAGTTTCTACAGAAAGATTGCGTCAGAACTGCTCAATCAAAAGTAAGGTTCAAATCTGTTAGTTGAATGGACAGAAAAGAAGTTTCACAGAATGCTTCTATGTAGTTTTTATTTGAAGATATTCTTTTTTCCACTATATAAAGGCCCCTTAGCGCTCCGAATGTCCACTTGCAGTTTCTACTGAAAGAGTGTTTCAGAACTGCTCAAACAAAAGTAAGGTTCAACTCTCTTAGTTGAATGAACAGAACAGAAAGAAATTTCACAGAATGCTTCTGTGTAGTTTTTATTTGAAGATATTCGTTTTTCCACTATAGGCCCCTTACCGCTCCAAATGTCCACTTGTAGTTTCTACAGAAAGAGTGTTTCAGAACTGCTAAATCAAAAGTGAGGTTCAACACTGTTAACGGAATGCACAGAGGAGAAAGAAGATTCACAGAATGCTTCTGTGTAGTTTTTATTTGAAGATATTCTTTTTTCCACTATAGTCTAATTAGCACTTCGAATTTCCATTTGCACTTTCTACAGAAAGAGTGTTTCAGAACTGCTCAATCAAAAGTAAGGTTCATCTCTGTTAGTTGAATGCAGAGAACAGGTAGAAGTTTCACAGAATGCTTCTGTGTAGTTTTTATTTGAAGATATTAATTTTTCTACTATAGATCTCTTAGCGCAAGAATGTCCACTTGCAGTTTCTACAGAAAGAGTGTTTCAGAAATGCTCAATCAAAAGTGAGGTTCAACTCTGTTCATTGAATGCACAGAACAGAACAATGTTTCACAGAATGCTTGTGTGGAGTTTTAATTTGGAGACATTCCTTTTTCATCTATAGGCCTTTTAGCGCTCCGAATGTCCACTTTCAGTTTCTACAGAAAGAGTGTTTCACAACTGCTCAATCAAAAGGAAGGTTCAACCCTGTTAGTTGAATGCAGAGAACAGAAATGATTTTCACAGAATGTTTCTGTGTAGATTTTATTTGAAGATATTCGATTTTCCACAATAGGCCCCTTAGCGCTCGGAATGTCCACTTGCAGTTTCTACAGAAAGAGTGTTTCAGAACTGCTCAATCAAAAGTAAGGTTCAACTCTGTTAGTTGAATGCACAGAACAGAAAGAATTTTCACAGAATGCTTGTGTGGAGTTTTTATTTGAAGATATTCCTTTTTCAACTATAGGCCCTTTAGCGCTCCGAATGTCCACTTGCAGTTTCTACAGAAAGAGTGTTACACAACTCCTCAATCAACAGTAAGGATCAACTCTGTTAGGTAAACGCACAGATCAGAAAGAAGTTTCACAGAATGCTTTTTTGTAGTTTTTATTTGAAGGTATTCTTTTCCCACTTTAGGCCCTTTAGCGCTCGGAATGTCCACTAGCAGTTTCTACAGAAAGAGTGTTTCAGAACTGCTCAATCAAAGGTGAGGTTCAAATCTGTTTCTTGAATGCACACATCAGAAAGAAGTTTCACAGAATGCTTCTGTGTAGTTTTTATTTGAAGATATTCCTTTTACCACTATAGGCCTCTAATCGCTCCGAATGTCCACTTGCAGTTTCTACAGAAAGAGTGTTTCAGAACTCCTAAGTCAAAAGTATGGTTCAGCTCTGTTAGCTGAATGCACAGAACAGAAAGAAGTTTCACAGAATGCTTCTGTTTAGTTTTTAGTTGAAGATATTCTTTTTTCCACTATAGTCTAATAAGCGCTTCGAATTTCCATTTGCACTTTCTACAGAAAGAGTGTTTCAGAGCTGCTCAATCAAAAGTAAGGTTCATCTCTGTTAGTTGAATGCAGAGAACAGGTAGAAGTTTCACAGAATGCTTCTGTGTAGTTTTTATTTGAAGATATTAATTTTTCTACTATAGGTCTCCTAGCGCAAGAATGTCCACTTGCAGTTTCTACAGAAAGAGTGTTTCAGAAATGCTCAATCAAAAGTAAGCTTCAACTCTGTTATTTGAAAGCACAGAACAGAAAGACGTTTCACAGAATACTTCTGTGTTGTTTTTCTTTACAGATATTCGTTTTTCGACTATACGCCCCTTAGCGCTCCGAATGTCCACTTGCAGTTTCTACAGAAAGAATGTTACACAACTCCTCAATCAACAGTAAGGATCAACTCTGTTAGGTAAACGCACAGATTGGAAAGAAGTTTCACAGAATGCTTCTGTGTAGTTTTTATTTGAAGATATTCCATTTTCCACTATAGGCCTCTTAGGGCTCCGAATGTGCACTTGCAGTTTCTACATAAAGAGTGTTTCACAACTCCTCAATCAAAAGTAAGGTTCAACTCTGTTAGTTGAATGCACAGATCATAAAGAAGTTTCACAGAATGCTTCTCTTTAGTTTTTATTTGAAGATATTCCTTTATCCAGTATAGGCCTCTTAGCGCTCCGAATGTCCACTTACAATTTCTTCAGAAAGAGTGTTTCAGAACTGCTCAATCAAAAGTAAGGTTCAAGTCTGTTTGTTGAATGCAGAGAACAGAAAGAAGTTTCACAGAATGCCTTTGTGTAGTTTTTATTTGAAGATATTCCTTTTTCCACTATAGGCATTTTAGCGCTCCTAATGTCCACTTACAGTTTTTACAGAAAGAGTGTTTCAGAACTGCTTAATCAAAAGTAAGTTTCAACTCTCTTAGTTGAATGCACAGAAGAGAAAGGCATTTCACAGAATGCTTCTCTGAAGTTTTTATTTGAAGATATTCCTTTTCCACTATAGGCCTCTTAGCGCTCCGAATATCCACTTGCAGTTTCATCACAAAGAGAGTTTCACAACTCCTCAATCAAAAGTAAGGTTCAACTCCGTTAGTTCAATGCACAGATCAGAAAGATGTTTCACAGAATGCTTCTGTGTAGTTTTTATTTGAAGATATTCCTTTTTCTACTATAGGCCTTTTAGGACACCGAATGTTCACTTGCAGTTTCTAAAGAAAGAGAGTTTCAGAACTGCTCAACCAAAAGTAAGGTTCAACTCTGTTAGTTTAATGCACAGATCAGAAAGAACTTTCAAAGAATGCTTCTGTGTAGTTTTTATTTGAAGATATTCTTTTTTCCACCGTAGGCCTCTTAGTGCTCCGAATGTCCACTTGCAGTTTCTACAGAAAGAGTGTTTCGGAATTGCTCAGTCAAAAGTAAAGTTCAAATCTGTTAGTTTAATGGACAGAAGAGAAACAAGTTACAAAGAATGCTTCTGTGTAGTTTTTATTGGAAGATATTCGTTTTTCCACTTTAGGCCTCTTAGCGCTCTGATTGTCCGCTTGTAGTTTCTAAAGAAAGTGTTTCACAACTCCTCAATCAAAAGTAAGGTTCAACTCTGTTAGGTGAATGCACAGATCAGAAAGAAATTTCACAGAATGCTTTTGTGTACTTTTTATTTGAAGATATATCTTTTTCCACTATTGGCCTCTTAGCACTCTGAATGTCCACATGCAGTTTCTACAGAAAGAGTGTTTCACAATTCCTCAATCAAAAATAAGTTTCAACTCTGTTAGTTGAATGCACAGATCAGAAAGAAGTTTCACAGAATGCTTCTGTGTAGTTTTTATTTGAAGATATTCGTTGTTCCACAATAGGCCCCTTAGCGCACGGAATGTCCACTTGCAGTTTCTACAGAAAGGGTGTTTCAGAACTGCTCAATCAAATGAAAGGTTCAGTTCTGTTAGTTGAATGCAAAGAACAGAAAGAAGTTTCATAGAATGCTTCTGTGTAGTTTTTATTTGAAGATATTCCTTTTTCCACTATAGGCCTTTTAGCGCTCCGAATGACCACCTGCAGTTTCTACAGAAAGAGTTTCACAACTCCTCAATCAAAAATAATGTTCAAATCTGTTAGTTGAATGAACTGATCAGAAAGAAGTTTCACAGAATGCTTCTGTGTAGTTTTTATTTGAAGATATTCCTTTTTCCACTATAGGCCTTTTAGTGCTCAGAATGACCACCTGCAGTTACTACAGAAAGAGTGTTTAACAACTCCTCAATCAAAACTAAGTTTCAACTCTGTTAGTTTAATACACTGATCAGAAAGAAGTTTCACAGGATGCTTCTGTGTTGTTTTTATTTTAAGATATTCCTTTCTCCTCTATAGGCCTCTTAATGTACATAAGTCCACTGGCAGTTTCTACAGAAATAGTGTATCACAACTCCTCAATCAAAAGTAAGGTTCAACTCTGTTAGTTGAATGCACAGAACAGAAAGAAGTTTCACGGAATGCTTCTGTGTAGTTTTTATTTGTAGATATTCTTTTTTCCACTGTAGGCCTCTTAATGCTCCGAATGTCCACTTGCAGTTTCTACAGAAAGAGTGTTTCACAACTCCTGAATCAAAAGTAAAGTTCAACTCTGTTAGTTGAATGCACAGAACAGAAAGAAGTTTTACAGAATGCTTCTGTGCAGTTTTTATTGGAAGATATTCGTTTTTCCATTATAGGCCTCTTAGCGCTCCGAATGTCTACTTGCAGTTTCTACAGAAAGAGGGTTTCAGAACTGCTCAATGAAAAGTAAGGTTCACCTCTATTAGTTGAATGCACAGAACAGAAAGAAGTTTCACAGAATGCTTCTGTGTAGTTTTTATTTGAATATATTCCATTTTCCACCATAGGCCTCTTGGCGCTCAGAATGTCCACATGCAGTTTCCACAGAAAGAGGGTTTCAGAACTGCTCAATCAAAAGATAGGTTGAACTCTGTTAGTTGAATGCACAGAAGAGGAAGAAGTTTCACAGAATGCTTCTGTGTAGTTTTCATTTGAAGATATTCCTTTTTCCACTATAGGCCTCTTCGCGCTCCGAATGTCCACTTGCAGTTTCTACAGAAAGAGTGTTTCACAACTCCTCAATCAAAGGTGACGTTCAAATCTGTTAGTTGAATGCACAGATCAGAAAGAAGTTTGGTAGAATGCTTCTGTGTAGTTTTAATTTGAAGATATTCCTTATTTCACTATAGGCCTCTTAGCGCTAAGAATGTCCACTTGCAGTTTCTACAGAAAGACTGTTTCAGAACTGCTAAATTAAAAGTATTGTTCAGCTCTGTTAGCTGAATGCACAGAACAGAAAGAAGTTTCACAGAATTCATCTGCTTAGTTTTTATTTGAAGATACTTGGTTTTCCTCCGTAGTTCTCTTAGTGCTCCATATGTCTACTTGCAGTTTCCACAGAAAGAGTGTTTCAGAACTGCTCAATGAAAAGAAGGTTAATCTCTGTTAGTTGAATGCACAGATCAGAAAGAAGTTTCACAGAATGCTTCTGTGTAGTCTTTATTTGAAGATATTCCTTTTTCCCCTATAGGCCTTTTAGCACTCCGAATGTCCACTTGCAGTTTCTACAGAAAGAGTGTTTCACAACTCATCAATCAAAAGTAAGCTTCAACTCTGTTAGTTGAATGCACAGATCAGAAAACAATTTCACAGAATGCTTCTGTGTAGTTTTTATTTGAAGATGTTTCTTTTTCCAGTATAAGCCTCTTAGCGCTCCGAATTTCCAAATTCATTTTCTACAGAAAGAGTGTTTCAGAACTGCTCAATCAAAAGTAAGTTTCAACTCTGTTAGTTGAATGCACAGAACAGAAAGCAGTTACACAGAATGCTTCTGTGCAGTTTTTATTTGAAGGTATTCGCTTTTTTGCACTATAGGCTACTTAGTGTTCCGAATGTCCACTTGCAGTTTCTACAGAAAGATTGTTTCAGAACGGCTCAATCAAAAGTAAGTTTCAACCGTGTTAGTTGAATGCAAAGATCAGAAAGAAGTTTCACAGAATGCTTCTGTGTAGTTTTTATTTGAAGATATTCATTTTTCTACTATAGGTCTCTTAGCGAAAGAATGTCCACTTGCAGTTTCTACAGAAAGAGTGTTTCAGAAATGTTCAATCAAAAGTGAGGTTCAACTCTGTTCGTTGATCGCACAGAACAGAAAGATGTTTCACGGAGTGCTTGTGTGGAGTTTTTATTTGGAGATATTCCCTTTTCACCTATAGGCCCCTTAGCGCTCCAAATGTCCACTTGCAGTTTCTACAGAAAGAGAGTTTCAGAAATGCTCAATCAAAAGTAAGGTTCAACTCTGTTAGTTGAATGCACAGAACATAAAAAATTTTCACAGAATGCTTGTGTGGAGTTTTTATTTGAAGATATTCCATTTTCCACTATAGGCCTCTTAGCGCTCCGAATGTCCAATTGCAGTTTCTACAGAAAGAGTGTTACAGAACTGCTCAATCAAAAGTAAAGTTCAACCCTGTTATTTGAATGCATAGAAGAGGAAGTAGTTTCGCAGAATGCTTCTATGTAGTTTTTATTTGAAGATATTCCTTTTTTCCCTCTAGGCCTTTTAGCGCTCCTACATCCAATTGCAGTTTGTACAGAAAGAGTGTTTCACAACTCCTCCATCAAAAGCAAGGTTAAACACTGTTAGGTGAACGCACAGATTAGAAAGAAGTTTCAAAGAATGCTTCTGTGTAGTTTTTATTTGAAGATATTCCTTTCTACACTATAGACGTCTTAGCGCTCCGAATGTCCACTTGCAGTTTCTACAGAAAGAGTGTTTCAGAACTGCTCAATCAAAAGTGAGGTTCAACTCTGTTAGTTGAATGCACAGAACAGAACGAAGTTTCACAGAATGCTTCTGTGTAGTTTTTATTTGAAGATAAGGTATTCGTTTTTCCACTATAGGCATCTTAGCATTCCGAATGTGCACATGCAGTTTCTACATAAAGAGTGTTTCAGAACTGCACAATCAAAAGTATGGTTCAACTCTGTTAGTTGAATGCACAGAACAGAAAGAAGTTTCACAGAATGCTTCTCTGTAGTTTTTATTTGAAGATATTCGTTTTTCCACTATAGGCCCCTTATTGTTCCGAGTGCCCAATTGCAGTTTTTACAGAAACAGTGTTTCAGAACTGCTCAATCAAAAGTAAGTTTCAACTCTGTTAGTTGAATGTACAAAACAGAAAGAAGTTTCACAGAATGCTTCTGTGTAGTTTTTATTTGATGATATTCCTTTTTGAAGTATAGGCCTCCTGGCGCTACAAATGTCCACTTGCAGTTTCTGTGGAAAGAGTGTTTCAGAACTGCTCAATCAAAAGTAAGCTTCAACTCTGTTAGTTGAAAGCACAGAACAGGAAGACGTTTCACAGAATACTTCTGTGTTTTTTCCTTAAAGATATTCTTTTTTCCACTATAGGCCCCTTAGCACTCCAAATGTTCACTTGCAGTTTCTACAGAAAGAGTGTTTCAGAACTGCTCAATCAAAAGTAAGGTTCAACTCTGTTAGTTGAATGCACAGAACAGAAAGAAGTTTCACAGAATGCTT
This sequence comes from Hylobates moloch, assembly GCF_009828535.3. NCBI lineage: Eukaryota > Metazoa > Chordata > Mammalia > Primates > Hylobatidae > Hylobates > Hylobates moloch. The sequence continues at coordinate 35,140,449 of NW_026652296.1, forward strand.
CTGTGTAGTTTTATTTGAATATATTCTTTTTCCCACTATAGGCCTCTTAGCGCTTGGAATGTCCAATTGCAGTTTCTACATAAAGAGTGTTTCAGAACTGCTCAATCAAAAGTAAGGTTCAACTCTGTTGGTTGAATTCACAGAACAGAAAGAAGTTTCACAGAATGCTTCTGTGTAGTTTTCATTTGAAGATATTTGCTTTCCAACAATAGGTCTCTTAGTGCTGCGAACGTCCCCTTGCAATTTCTACAGAAAGAGTGTTTCACAGCTCCTCTATCAAAAGTAAGCTTCAACTCTGTTAGTTGAAAGCACAGAACAGGAAGACATTTCACAGAATACTTCTGTGTTTTTTTCTTTAAAGATATTCATTTTTCCACTATAGGCTCCTTATCACTCCAAATGTCCACTTGCAGTTTCTACAGAAAGAGTGTCTGAGAACTGCTCAATCAAAAGTAAGCTTCAACTCTGTTAGTTGAGTGCACAGAACAGAAAGAAGTTTCACAGAATGCTTCTGTGTAGTTTTTATTTGAAGATATTCATTTTTCCACTATAGGCCTCTTAGCGTTCCGAATGTGCACTTGCAGTTTCTACATAAAGAGTATTTCAGAACTGCTCAATCAAAAGCAAGGTTCAACTCTATTGGATGAATTCACAGAACAGAAAGAAGTTTCACAGAATGCTTCTGTGTAGTTTTCATTTGAAGATATTTTGTTTCCCACAATAGGTCTCTTAGTGCTGCGAACGTCACCTTGCAGTTTCTTCAGAAAGAGTGTTTCACAGCTCCTCTATCAAAAGTAAGGTTCAACTCTGTTAGTTGAATGCACAGATCAGAAGGAAGTTTAACAGAATGCCTCTGTGTAGTTTTAATTTGAAGACATTCCTTTTTCCACTATAGGCATCTTAGCGCTCCGAATGTTCACTTGCAGTTTCTACAGAAACAGTGTTTCAGAAGGGCTAAATCAAAAGTTAGTTTCAACTCTCTTAGTTGAATGTACAGAACAGAAAGTAGTTTCACAGAATGCTTTTTTGTAGTTTTTATTAGAAGGTATTCTTTTCCCCACTTTAGGCCCTTTAGCGCTCGGAATGTCCACTAGCAGTTTTTACAGAAAGAGTGTTTCAGAACTGCTCAATCAAAAGTAAGATTCAACTCTGTTACTTGAATGCACACATCAGAAATAAGTTTCACAGAATGCTTCTGTGTAGTTTTTATTTGAAGATATTCTTTTTTCCACTATAGGCCTCTTATCGCTCTGAATGTTCACCTGCAGTTTGTACAGAAAGAGTGTTTCACAACTCCTTAATCAAAAGTAAGGTTCAACTCTGTTTGTTGAATGCACAGAACAGAAATAAGTTTCACAGAATTCATCTGTTTAGTTTTTATTTGAAGATATTCGGTTTTCCTCTGTAAGTCTATTAGTGCTCTGAATGTCTACTTGCAGTTTCTACAGAAAGAGTGTTTCACGACTGCTCAATCAAAAGAAGGTTTATCTCTGTTAGTTGAATGCACAGATCAGAAAGAAGTTTCACAGAATGCTTCTGTGTAGTTTTTATTTGAAGATATTCCTTTTTCCCCTATAGGCCTTTTAGCGCTTTGAATGTCCACTTGCAGTTTCTACAGAAAGAGTGTTTCAGAACTCATCAATCAAAAGTAAGTTTCAACTCTGTTAGTTGAAAGCACAGATGAGAAAGAAGTTTCACAGAATGCTTCTGTGTAGTTTTAATTTGAAGATATTCCTTATTTCACTATAGGCCTCTTAGCGCTAAGAATGTCCACTTGCAGTTTCTACAGAAAGACTGTTTCAGAACTGCTAAATCAAAAGTATTGTTCAGCTCTGTTAGCTGAATGCACAGAACAGAAAGAAGTTTCACAGAATGCTTCTGTGTAGTTTTTATTTGAAGATAATCTTTTTTCCACTATAGTCCTAATAGTGCTTCGAATTTCCACTTGCAGTTCCTACAGAAAGATTGTTTCAGAACTGCTCAATCAAAAGTAAGGTTTATACTCTGTTAGCTGAATGCACAGAGAAGAAAGAAATTTCACAGAATGCTCCTGTGTATTTTTTATTTGAAGATATTTCTTCTTCCACTATAGGCCCTTTAGCGCTCCGTATGTACACTTACAGTTTCTACAGAAAGAGTGTTTCACCACTCCTCAATCAAAAATAAGGTTCAACTCTGTTAGTTGAATGTACAGATCAGAAAGGAGTTTCACAGAATGCTTCTGTGTAGTTTTTATTTGAAGATATTCCTTTTTCCAATATTGGGCTGTTAGTGCTCGGAATGTCCATTTGCAGTTTCTACAGAAAGAGTGTTTCAGAACTGCTCAATCAAAAGTAAGGTACAAATCTGTCAGTTGAATGGACAGAAAAGAAGTTTCTCAGAATGTTTCTGTGTAGTTTTTATTTGAAGATATTTCTTTTTCCACTATTGGCCTCTTAGCGCTCTGAATGTCCAAATGCAGTCTCTACAGAAACAGTGTTTCAAAACTCCTCAATCAAAAGCAAGGTTCAAAACTGTTAGTTGAATGCACCGATGAGAAAGAAGTTTCACAGAATGCTTCTGTGTAGTTTTTATTTGAAGATATTTCTTTTTCCACTATTGGCCACTTAGCGCTCCGAATGTCCAAATGCAGTTTCTACAGAAAGAGTGTTTCAAAACTCCTCAATCAAAAGAAAGGTTCAACTCTTTTAGTTGAATGCACCGAACAGAAAGAAGTTCCACAGAATGCTTTTGTGTAGTTTTTATTTCAAGATAGTCTTTTATCGACTATATATAGGCCCCTTAGCGCTCCGAATGTCCACTTGCAGATTCTACAGAAAGAGTGTTTCAGAACTGCTCAAACAAAGTAAGGTTCAACTCTGTTAGTTGAATGCACAGAACAGAAAGAAATTTCACACAATGCTTCTGTGTAGTATTTATTGAAGATATTCCTTTTTCCACTATAGGCCCCTCAGCTCTCCGAATGTCCACTTGCAGTTTCTACAGAAAGAGTGTTTCACAACTGCTCAATCAAAAGTAAGCTTCAAATCTGTTAGGTGAATGCACAGAACAGAAAGAAGTTTCACAGAATGCTTCTGTGTAGTTTTTATTTGACGATATTCCTTTTTCAACTATAGGCCCTTTAGCGCTCCGAATGTCCACTTGCAGTTCCTACAGCAAGAGTGTTACACAACTCCTCAATCAAAAGTAAGGTTCAACTCTGTTAGTTAAGTGCACAGATCAGAAAGAAGTTTCACAGAATGCTTCTGTGTAGTTTTTATTTGAAGATATTCCTTGTTCCACTTTAGGCCTTTTAGCGGTCTTACGTCCACTTGCAGTTTCTACGGAAAGAGTGTTTCAGAACTCCTCAATGAAAAGTAGGGTTCAACTCTGTTAGTTGAATGCACAGAACAGAAAGAAGTTTCAAAAAATGCTTCTGTGTAGTTTTTATTTGAAGATAATAGTTTTTCCACCATAGGCCTCTTAGCGCTCCCAATGTCCACTTGCAGTTTCTACAGAAAGTGTGTGTCAGAACTGCTTAATCAAAAGTAAGGTTCATATCTGTTAGTTGAATAGACAGAAAAGAAGTTTCACAGAATGTTTCTGTGTAGTTTTTATTTGAAGATATTTCTTTTTCCACTATTGGCCACTTAGCGCTCCGAATGTCCAAATGCAGTTTCTACAGAAAGAGTGTTTCAAAACTCCTCAATCAAAAGAAAGGTTCAACTCTTTTAGTTGAATGCACCGATCAGAAAGAAGTTTCACAGAATGCTTCTGTGTAGTTTTTATTTGAAGATATTCCTTTTTCCAGTATAGGCCTCTTAGCGCTCTGAATGTCCACTTGCAGTTTCTTCAGAAAGAGTGTTTCAGAACTGCTCAATCAAAAGTAAGGTTCAACTCTGTTAGTTGAATGCACAGAACAGAAAGAAGTTTCACAGAAGGCTTCTGTGTAGTTTTTATTTCAAGATAGACTTTTTTCCACTATATATAGGCCCCTTAGCACTCCGAATGTCCACTTGCAGTTTCTACAGAAAGAGTGTTTCAGAACTGCTAAATCAAAAGTGAGGTTCAACACTGTTAACAGAATGCACACAGGAGAAAGAAGTTTCACAGAATCCTTCTGTGTAGTTTTTATGTGAAGATATTCCTTTTTCCACTATAGTCCCCTTAGCGCTCCGAATGTCCACTTGCAGTTTCTACTGAAAAAGTGTTTAAGAAGTGCTCAATCAAAAGTAACATTCAACTCTGTTAGTTGAATGCACCGAGCAGAAAGAAGTTTCACAGAATGCATCAGTGTAGTTTTTAGTTGAAGATATTCGTTTTTACACTATAGGCCACTTACCGCTCCGAATGTGCACTTGCAGTTTCTACAGAAACAGTGTTTCAGAGCTGCTTAATCAAAAGTGAGGTTCAACTCTGTTTACAGAATGCACAGATCAGAAAGACGTTTCACAGAATGCTTCTGTGTTGTTTTTATTTGAAGATATTTCTTTTTCCACTATAGGCCTCTTAGCGCTCTGAATGTCCACTTGCAGTTTGTACAGAAAGAGTGTTTCAGAATTGCTCAATCAAAAGTAAGGTTCAACTCTGTTAGTTGAATGCACCGAACAGAAAGAAGTTTCACAGAATGCTTCTCTGTAGTTTTTATTTGAAGATATTCCTTTTTCCCCTATAGGCCTCTTAGCGTTCCGAATGTGCACTTGCAGTTTCTACATAAAGAGTGTTTCAGAACTGCTCAATCAAAAGTAAGGTTCAACTCCGTTGGTTGAATTCACAGAACAGAAAGTAGTTTCACAGAATGCTTCTGTGTAGTTTTTATTTGAAGATATTTGGTTTTCCACAATAGATCTCTTAGTGCTCCGAATGTCCACTTGCAGTTACTACAGAAAGAGTGTTTCACAGCTCCTCTATCAAAAGTAAGGTTCAACGCTGTTGGTTGAATGCACAGATCAGAAGGAAGTTTAACAGAATGCTTCTGTGTAGTTTTAATTTGAAGATATTCCATTTTCCACTATAGGCATCTTAGCGCTCCGAATGTCCGCTTGCAGTTTCTACAGAGAGAGTGTTTCACAACTCCTCCACCAAAAGTATGGTTCAACTCTGTTAGTTGAATGCCCAAATCAGAAAGAAGTTTCACAGAATACTTCTGTGTAGTTTTTATTTGAAGGTATTCCTTTTTCCACTATAGGCCTTTTAGCGCTCCTAATGTACACTTGCAGTTTCCTCAGAAAGAGTGTTTTACAACTCCTCAATCAAAATTAAGGTTCAACTCTGTTAGTTGAATGCACAGATCAGAAAGAAGTTTCACAGAATGCTTCTGTGTAGTTTTTTTTTTGAAGATATTCGTTTTTCCACTATAGGCCTCTTAGCGCTCTGAATGTCCACTTGCAGTTTCTACAGAAAGAGTGTTTCAGAACTGCCCAATCAAAAGTAAGGTTCAACTCTGTTAGTTGAATGCACAGAACAGATACAAGTTTCACAGAATGCTTCTGTGTAGTTTTTATTTGAAGATGTTTCTTTTTTCCCTAAAGGCCTCTTTGCCCTCCGAAAGTCCACTTGCAGTTTCTACAGAGGGTTTCACAACTCCTCAATCAAAAGTAAGGTTCAACTCTGTTATTTGAATGCCAGATCAGAAAGAAGTTGCACAGAATGCTTCTGTGTAGTTTTTATTTGAAGTTGAAATATTCCTTTCCCACTATTGGCCTCTTAGCGCTCCAAATATCCTCTTGCAGTTTCTATAGAAAGAGTGTTTCACAACTCCTCAATCAGAAGTAAGATTCATCTCCGTTAGCTGAATGCACGGATCGGAAAGAAGTTTCACAGAATGCTTCTGTGTAGTTTTTTTTTGAAAATATTCCATTTTCCACTATAGGCATCGTAGCGCTCCTAATGTCCACTTGCAGTTTCTACAGAAAGAGTGTTTCAGAACTGCTCAAATGTAAGGTTCATCTCTTTTAGTTGAATGCACAGAACAAAAAGAAGTTTCACAGAATGCTTCTGTGTAGTTTTTATTTGAAGATATTCCTTTTTCCACTATAGGCCTCTTAGCGCTTTCAATGTCCACTTGCAGTTTCTACAGAAACAGTGTTTTAGAACTGCTCAGTCAAATGTAAGGTTCCACTCTGTTAGTTGAATGCACAGTACAGAAAGAAGTTTCACAAAATGCTTTGTAGTGTTCATTAGAAGATATTCTTTTTTTCACTATAGGCCTTTTAGTGCTCCAAATGTCCACTTGCAGTTTCTACAGAAAGAGTGTTTCACAACTCCTCAATCAAAAGTAAGGTTCACCTCTGTTAGTTGAATGCACAGAACAGAAAGATGTTTCACACAATGCTTCTGTGTAGTTTTTATTTGAAGATATTCCTTTTTCTACTATAGGCCTCTTAGCACTCCGAATGCCCATTTGCAGTTTCTACAGAAAGAGTGTTTCACAACTCCTCAATCAAAAGTATGGTTCAACTCTGTTAGTTGAATGCACAGATCAGAAAGAAGTTTCACAGAATGCTTCCGTGTAGTTTTTATTTGAAGATATTCCTTTTTCCATGATAGGTCGCGCAGCGCTCCAAATGTCCACTTGCAGTTTCTACAGATAGAGTGTTTCAAAACTCCTCAATCAACGGTAAGTTTCAAATCTGTTAACTGAATTCACAGAACAGAAAGAAGTTTCACAGAATGCTTCTGTCTAGTTTTTAATTGAAGATATTCCTTTTTCCACGATAGGTCGGATAGCGCTCCATATGTCCACTTGCAGTTTCTACACAAAGAGTGTTTCAAAACTTCTCAATGAAAGTAAAGTTCAACTCTGTTAGTTGAATGAACAGATCAGAAAGAATTTTCACAGAATGCTTCTGTGTAGTTTTTATATGAGGATATTACTTTTTCCACGATAGGCCACGCAGCAATCCAAACGTCCACTTGCAGTTTCTACAGAAAGAGAGTTTCAAAACTCCTCAATGAAAAGTATGGTTCAACTCTGTTAGTTGAATGCACAGATCAGAAATGACTTTCACAGAATACTTCTGTGTAGTTTTTATTTGAAGATATTCCTTTTTCCACGATAGGTTGTGAATCGCTCCAAATTTCCACTTGCAATTTCTACAGAAAGAGTGTTTCAAAACTACTGAATCAGAAGTAAGATTCAACTCTGTTAGTTGAATGCACAGATCAGAAATAAGTTTCACAGAATGCTTCTGTGTAATTTTTATTTGAAGATATTTCTATTTCCACGATAGGCCTTGTAGCGCTCCAAATGTCCACTTGCAGATTCTACAGAAAGAGTGTTTCAAAACTCCTCAATCAAAAGTAACGTTCCACTCTGTTAGTTGAATGCACAGATCAGAAATAAGTTTCACAGAATTCTTCTGTGTAGTTTTTATTTGAAGATATTCCTTTTTCCACGATAGGCCTTGTAGCGCTCCAAATGTCCACTTGCAGTTTCTACAGATAGAGTGTTTCAAAACTCCTCAATCAAAAGTAAGTTTCAACTCTGTTAGGTGAATGCACAGATCAGAAAGAAGTTTCACAGAATGCTACTGTGTAGTGTTTATTTGAAGATATTCCTTTTTCCACCATAGGCCGCGTAGCGATCCAATTGTCCACTTGCAGTTTCTACAGAAAGACTGTTTCAAATCTCCTTAATCAAAATTAAGGTTCAACTCTGTTAGTTGAATGCACAGATCAGAAAGATGTTTCACAGAATGCTTCTGTGTAGTTTTTATTTGAAGATATTCCTTTTTCCACGATAGGTCCCATTAGCGCTCCAAATGTCCACTTGCATATTCTGCAGAAAGAGTTTTTCAAAACTACTCAATCTAGAGTGATGTTCAAATCTGTTAGTTGAATGCACAGATCAGAAATAACTTTCACAGAATGCTTCTGTGTAGTTTTTATTTGAAGATATTTCTTTTTCCACGATAGGCTTCATAGCACTCAAAATATCCACTTGCAGTTTCTACAGAGAGAGTGTTTCAAAACTCCTCAATCAAAAGTAAGGTTCAACACTGTTAGGTCAATGCACAGATCAGAAAGAACTTTCACAGATTGCTTCTGTGTAGTTTTTATTTGAAGATATTCCTTTTTCCTAGATAGGCCGTATAGCGCTCCAAATGTCCCCTTGCAGTTTCTACAGAAAGGGTGTTTCAAAACTCCTCAATCAAAAGTAAGGTTCAACTCTGTTATTTGAATGCACAGATCGGAAAGAACTTTAAGAGAATGCTTCTGTGTAGTTTTTATTTGAAGTTATTCCTTTTTCCACGATAGGCCTTGTAGCGCTCCATATGTCCACTTGCAGTTTACGCAGAAAGAGTGTATAAAAACTCCTCAATCAAAAGTAAGTTTCAACTCTCTTAGTTGAATGCACAGATCAGAAAGAAGTTTCACAGAATGCTTCTGTGTTGTTTTTAATTGAAGATATTCTTTCTTCCACGATAAGATTCATAGCGCTCCAAATGTCCACTTGCAGTTTCTACAGAAAGAGTGTTTCAAAACTCCTCAATCAAAAGTAAGGTTCAACTCTGTTAGTTGAATGCACAGATCAGAAAGAACTTTCACAGAATGCTTCTGTGTGGTTTTTATTTGAAGATATTCCTTTTTCCACAGTAGGCCTCTTGGCGCTCCAAATGGCCACTTGCGGTTTCTACAGAAAGAGGTTTTGAAAACTCCTCAATCAAAAGTAAGTTTCAACTCTGTTAGTTGAATGCACAGATCAGAAAGAAGTTTCACAGAATGCTTCTGTGACTTTTTTATTTGAAGATATTCCTTTTCCCACTATCGGCCCCTTAGCGCTCTGAATATCCACTTGCGGTTTCTACAGAAAGAGTGTTTCTGAACTGCTCAATCAAAAGTAAAGTTCAACTCTGTTATTTGAATGCACTGATCAGAAAAAAGTTTCACAGAATGCTTCTTTTTAGTTTTTATTTGAAGATATTCCTTTTTCCACGGTAGGCCGCGTAGCGCTCCAAATATCCACTTGCAGTTTCAACAGAAAGAGTTTTTCAAAACTCCTCCATCAAAAATAAGGTTCAACTCTGTTAGTTGAATGCACAGATCAAAAATAACTTTCATAGAATGCTTCTGTGTAGTTATTATTTGAAGATATTCCTTTTTCCACGATAGGCGTCATAGTGCTCTTATTGTACACTTCCAGTTTCTACAGAAAGAGTGTTTCAAAACCCCTCAATCAAAAGTAAGTTTCTACTCTGTTAGTTGAATGCACAGATCAGAAAGAACTTTCACAGAATCCTTCTGTGTAGTTTTTTTGAAGATATTCCTTTTTCCACGATAGGCCCCTTGGCCCTCCAAATGTCCACTTGTGATTTCTACAGAAAGAGTGTTTCAAGACTCCTCAATCAAAAGTAAGGTTCAACTCTGTTAGTAGAATGCACAGATCAGAAAAATGTTTCACAGAATGCTTCTGTGTAGTTTTTATTTGAAGATATTCCTTTTTCCACGATAGGCCTCATAGCGCTCCAAATGTCCACTTGCATATGCTGCAGAAAGAGTTTTTCAAAACTACTCAATCTAGAGTGAGGTTCAAATCTGTTAGTTGAATGCACAGATCAGAAATAACTTTCACAGAATGCTTCTGTGTAGTTTTTATTTGAAGATATTCCTTTTTCCACGTTAGGCCGCTTAGCGCTCCAAAGGTCCACTTGCAGTTTATACAGAAAGAGTGTTTCAAAACTCCTCAATCAAAAGTTAGCTTCAACTCTGTTAGTTGAATTCACAGATCAGAAAGGAGTTACACAGAATGCCTCTGTGTAGTTTTTATTTGAAGATATTCCTTTTTCCACAATAGGCCGCATAGCGCTCAAAATGGCCATTGCAGTTTCTACAGAGTGTTTCAAAACTCCTGGATCAAAAGTAAGGTTCAACTCTGTTTGTTGAATGCACGGATCAGAAAGAAGTTTCACAGAATGCTTCTGTGTAGTTTTTATTTGAAGATATCCCTTTTTCCACAATAGGCCTCTTGGCGCTCCAAATGGCCACTTACGGTTTATACAGAAAGAGTGTTTCTAAACTCCTCAATCAAAAGTAAGGTTCAACTCGGTTAGCTGAATGCACTGATCATAAAGATGTTTCACAGAATGCTTCTGTGTAGTTTTTATATGAAGATATTACTTTTTCCACGATAGGCCGCTTAGCCCTCCAAATGTCCACTTGCAGTTCATGCAGTAAGAGTCTTTCAAAACTCCTCAATCAATAGTATGTTTCAACTCTGTTAATTGAATGCACATATCAGAAAGAAGTTTCACAGAATGCTTCTGTGTAGTTTTTACTTGAAGTTATTCCTTTTTCCATGATAGACCACGTAGTGCTCCAAATGGCCAATTGCAGTTTCTACAGAAAGATTGTTTCAAAACCCCTCAATCAAAAATAAGGTTCAACTTTGTTAGTTGAATGCAGAGATCAGAAAGAAGTTTCACAGAATGCTTCTGTGTAGTTTTTATTTGATGATATTCCTTTTTCCACAACAAGTGGTGTAGCGCTCCAAATGTCCACTTGCAATTTATACAGAAAGAGTGTTTCAAAACTCCTCCATCAAAAGTAATGTTCAACTCTGTTAGCTGAATGCACAGATCAGAAAGTACTTTCACAGAATGCTTCTGTGTAGTTTTTGTTTGAAGATATTCCTTTTTCCACGATAGGCCTCCTAGGGCTCCAAATGTCCACTTGCAGTTTCTACAGAAAGAGTGTTTCAATACTCCTCACTCAAAAGTAACTTTCAACTATTTTAGTTGAATGCACAGATGAGAAAGAAATTTCACAGAATGCTTCTGTGTTCTTTTATTTGAAGAGATTCCTTTTTCCATGATAGGCTGCGTAGCGCTCCAAATATCCACTTGCAGTTTCTATAGAAAGAGTGTTTCTAAACTCCTGGATCAAAACAATGGTTCAACTCTGTTAGTTGAATGCGCAGATCAGAATGGACTTTCACAGAATACTTCAGTGTAGTTTTTATTTGAAGATATTCCTTTTTCCACCATAGGCCTCATAGCGCTCCAAATGTCCATTTGCAGTTTCTACAGAAACTCGTCAATCAAAAGTTAGGTTCAACTCTGTTAGATGAATGCACTGATCAGAAGGAAGTTTCACAGAATGCTTCTGTGTAGCTTTTATTTGAAGGTATTCCTTTTTCCAAGGTAGGCCGCGTAGCGCTCCAAATATCCACTTGCAGTTTCTACAGAAGGAGTGTTTCAAAACTCCTCAATCAAAAGTAAGGTTAAACTCTGTTAGTTGAATGCACAGATCAGAAAGAACTTTCACAGAATGCTTCTGTGCAGTTTTTATTTGAAGATATTCCTTTTTCCACAATTGTCCTCAAAGCAGTCCAAATTTCCACTCGCAGTTTATACAGAAAGTGTGTTTCAAAACTGCTCCATCAAAAGTAAGGTTAAATTCTGTTAGTTGAATTCACAGATCAGAAGGAAGTTTCACAGAGTTCTTCTGTGTAGTTTTAAGGGATAGATATTTCTTTTTTTACCATAGCCCTCAATATTCTCCAAATATCCACTTGCAATTTCTACAGAAAGAGTGTTTCAAAACTGCTCAATCAAAAGTAAGGTGCAACTCTGTTAGTTGAACGCACAGATCAGAAAAAGTTACACAGAATGCTTCAGTGCAGTTTTAGGGGAAGATATTTCGTTTTTCACTGTATTCCTCAAAGTTCTCCAAATGTCATATTGCAGATTCTACAAATAGAGTGTTTCAAAACTGCTCAATCAAAACTAACGTGGAACTCTGTTAGTTGAATGCACAGTTCAGAAAGAAGTTTCACAGAATGCTTCTGTGTAGTTTTTATGGGAAGATATACCTTTATCCACGATAAGCATCAATGTTCTCCTAATGTCCACTTGCAGATTCTACAGATAGAGTGTTTCAAATCTGCTCAATCAAAAGTAAGTTTCAAATCGGTTAGTTCAATGCTCAGTTCAGAAAGAAGATTCACAGAATGCTTCCCTGTAGTTTTTAGGGGACGATATTTTGTTTCTCACCGTAGGCCTCAATGTTCTCCATATGTCCCCTTACAGATTCTACAAATAGAGTGCTTCAAAACTCCTCAATCAAAAGTAAGGTTCAACTCTGTTAGTTGATGCACAGATCAGAAAGAAGTTTCACAGAATGCTTCCATGTAGGTTTTAGGGGTAGATATTTCTATTTTCACTACAGGCCTCAATGTTCTCCAAATGTGGAATTGCATATTCTACAAATATAGTGTTTCAAAACTGCTCAATCAAAAGCAAGGTTCAACTCTGTTTGTTGAATGCACGGTTTAGAAAGAAGTTACACAGAATGCTTCTGTGTAGTTTTATGGGAAGATATTTTGTTCTTCAAGGTAGGCATCAATGTTCTCCAAATGTCCTCTTGCAGATTTGTCAAATAGAGTGTTTCAAAACTCCTCAATCAAAAGTAAGGTTCAACTCTGTTAGTTGAATGCACAGATCATAAAAAAGTTTCACAGAATGCTTCCGTGTAGTTTTTAGTGGAAGATATTTCTTTTTTCACCGTAGGCCTCAATGTTCTCCAATTGTCCACTTGAATATTCTACAAATAGAGTGTTTCAAAAGTGCTCACCCAAAAGTAAGGTTCAACTCTGCTAGCTGAATGCACAGATCAGAAAGAAGTTTCACAGAATGCTTCTGTCTAGTTTTTATATGATCATATTCCTTTTTCCACGACAGGCCTCAATGCACTCAAATTGTCCATTTGCAGTTTGTACAGAAAGAGTGTTTCCAAGCTGTTTAACCAAAAGAAATGTTCGGCTCTGTGTATTGAATGCAGTGATCAGAAAGAAGTTGTTCAGAATGCTTCTGTCTAGTTTTTATGTGAAGATATTTCATAACCCGCATTGGACGAAATAATCTGAATTATCCACTTGCAGAATCTAGTAAAAGACTCTTTCAACCTGCTGAACCTAGAGAAAGCCTTAACTCTGTGAGATGAATACATGCATCAGGAAGAAATACCGCAGTATGCTTCTGTGTAGTTTTTGTTGGAAGATATATCCTTTTTCACCATAGGCCTCAAATCACTCCAATTGTCCAGTTGCTGATTGTTCAAACAGAGTGTTTCCAAACTGCTCAATCAATAGCAAGGTTCAGCTCTGTGTATTGAATGCATATATCAGAAAGAAGTTGTTCAGAATGCTTCTGTCTAGTTTTTATGTGAAGATATTTCATAACCCGCATTGGACGAAATAATCTCAAATATCCACTAGCAGATTGTAGAAAAAGACTGTTACAAACCTGCTGAACTTAGAGAAAGCTTTACCTCTGTGAGTTGAATAAGCACATTGGAAAGAAACTTCACAGAATACTTCTGTGTAGTTTTTGTGGAAAGATATATCCTTTTTCACCATAGGGCTCAAAGCACTACAAATGTCCAGTAGCAGATTCTTCAAACAGGGTGTTAAAACTGCTTAATCAATAGAAAGGTTAAGCTCTGTGTATTGAATGCATACATCAGAAAGTTGTTCAGAATGCTTCTGTCTAGTTTTTATGTGAACATATTTCATAACCCTCGTTGGACAAAATTATCTCAAATATGCACGTGCAGATTCTAAAAAATTACAGTTTCTAACCGGCTGAACCTAGAGAAAGATTTAACTCTGTGAGATGAATACAGGCATCAGAAAGAAATTTCGCAGAATGCTTCTGTGTAGTTTTTGTTTGGAAGATATAACCTTTTCACCATAGGCATCAAAGCACTCCAAATGTCCAGGTGTAGATTCTTCAAACAGAGTGTTTCCAAACTACTCAATCAATAGGAAGTTTCAGCTCTGTGTATTGAAAGCATACATCAGAAAGTAGTTGTTCAGAATGCTTCTGTCTAGTTTTTGTGTAAAGATATTTCATAACCCGCATTGGAAGAAATTATCTCAAATATGCACTTGCAGATTCTAGAAAAAGACTGTTTCAAACAGGCTGAACCTAGAGAAAGCTTTAACTCTCTGAGATAAATACACGCAGCAGAAAGAAATTTCGCAGAATGCTTCTATGTAGTTTTTGTGGGAAGATATATCCTTTTTCACTATAGGCCTCAAAGCTCTCCAAATGTCCAGTTGCAGATTCTTCAAACAGAGTGTTTCCAAACTGCTCCATCAATAGAAGGGTTCAGCTCTGTGAATTGAATGCACACATCAGAAAGGAGTTGTTCAGAATGCTTCTGTCTAGTTTTTCTGTGAAGATATTTCATAACCCACATTGGACGAAACAATCTCAAATATCCCCTTGCAGATTATAGAAAAAGACTGTTTCAAACCTGCTGAACTTAGAGAAAGCTTTAAATCTGTGAGATGAATACACGCATCAGAAAGAAATTTCGCAGAATGCTTCTGTGTAGATTTTGTGGGAAGATATGTCATTTTTCAATATAGGCCACAAAGCTCTCCAAATGTCCACTTTCAGTTTCTTCAAACAGAGTGTTTCCAAACTGCTAAATCAATAGAAAGTTTCAGCTCTGTGTATTGAATGCATACATCAGAAAGAAGTTGTTCAGAATGCTAGTTACATATGTATCCATGTCCATGTTTTTTTTTCCTTTTTTTATTCTCCTTTAGGTTGGGGACATGTCACAAACAAGACAGGTTTGTTACACTGTATCTGTGCTCATGTCAGTGTGATGTTCCCCTTCCTGTGTCCATGAGTTCTCATTGTTCAATTCCCACCTATGAGTGAGAACATGCGGTGTTTGGTTTTTTGTCCTTGCGATAGTTTACTGAGAATGATGTTTTCCAGTTTCATCCATGTCCCTACAAAGGACACGAACTCATCATTTTTTATGGCTGCATAGTATTCCATGGTGTATATGTGCCACATTTTCTTAATCCAGTCTATCGTTGTTGGACATTTGGGTTGGTTCCAACTCTTTGCTATTGTGAATAGTGCTGCAATAAACATACGTGTGCATGTGTCTTTATAGCAGCATGATTTATAGTCCTTTGGGTATATACCCAGTAATGGGATGGCTGGGTCAAATGGTATTTCTAGTTCTAGATCCCTGAGGAATCGCCACACTGACTTCCACAATGGTTGAACTAGTTTACAGTCCCACCAACAGTGTAAAAGTGTTCCTATTTCTCCACATCCTCTCCAGCACCTGTTGTTTCCTGATTTTTTAATGATGGCCATTCTAACTGGTGTAAGATGGTATCTCACTGTGGTTTTGATTTGCATTTCTCTGATGGCCAGTGATGATGAGCATTTCTTCATGTGTTTTTCGGCTGCATAAATGTCTTCTTTTGAGAAGTGTCTGTTCATGTCCTCTGCCCACTTTTTGATGGGGTTGTTTGTTTTTTTCTTGTAAATTTGTTTGAGTTCATTGTAGATTCTGGATATTAGCCCTTTGTCAGATGAGTAGGTTGCAAAAATTTTCTCCCATTCTGTAGGTTGCCTGTTCACTCTGATGGTAGTTTCTTTTGCTGTGCAGAAGCTCTTTAGTTTAATGAGATCCCATTTGTCAATTTTGGCTTTTGTTGCCATTGCTTTTGGTGTTTTAGACATGAAGTCCTTGCCCACGCCTATGTCCTGAATGGTATTGCCTAGGTTTTCTTGTAGGATTTTAATGGTTTTAGGTCTAACATATAAGTCTTTAATCCATCTTGAATTAATTTTTGTATAAGGTGTAAGGAAGGGATCCAGTTGCAGCTTTCTACATATGGCTAGCCAGTTTTCCCAGCACCATTTATTAAATAGGGAATCCTTTCCCCATTTCTTGTTTTTGTCAGGTTTGTCAAAGATCAGATAGTTATAGCTATGTGGCATCATTTCTGAGGGCTCTGTTCTGTTCCATTGATCTATGTCTCTGTTGTGGTACCAGTACCATGCTGTTTTGGTTACTGTAGCCTTGTAGTATAGTTTGAAGTCAGGTAGCGTGATGCCTCCAGCTTTGTTCTTTTGGCTTAGGATTGACTTGGCGATGCGGGCTCTTTTTTGGTTCCATATGAACTTTAAAGTAGTTTTTTCCAATTCTGTGAAGAAAGTCATTGGTAGCTTGATGGGGATGGCATTGAATCTATAAATGACCTTGGGCAGTATGGCCATTTTCACGATATTGATTCTTCCAACCCATGAGCATGGAATGTTCTTCCATTTGTTTGTATCCTCTTTGATTTCATTGAGCAGTGGTTTGTAGTTCTCCTTGAAGAGGTCCTTCACATCCCTTGTAAGTTGGATTCCTAGGTATTTTATTCTCTTTGAAGCAATTGTGAATGGGAGTTCGCTCATGATTTGGCTCTCTGTTTGTCTGTTATTGGTGTACAAGAATGCTTGTGATTTTTGTACATTAATTTTGTATCCTGAGACTTTGCTGAAGTTGCTAATCAGCTTAAGGAGATTTCGGGCTGAGACAATGGGGTTTTCTAGATATACAATCATGTCAGCTGCAAACAGGGACAATTTGACTTCCTCTTTTCCTAATTGAATACCCTTTATTTCCTTCTCCTGCCTGATTGCTCTGGCCAGAACTTCCAGCACTATGTTGAAAAGGAGCGGTGAGAGAGGGCATCCCTGTCTTGTGCCAGTTTTCAGAGGGAATGCTTCCAGTTTTTGCCCATTCAGTATGATATTGGCTGTGGGTTTGTCATAGATAGCTCTTATTATTTTGAGATACGTCCCATCAATACCTAATTTATTGAGAGTTTTTAGCATGAAGAGATGTTGAATTTTGTCAAAGGCCTTTTCTGCATCTATGGAGATAATCATGTGGTTTTTGTCTTTGGTTCTGTTTATATGCTGGATTACATTTATTGATTTGCGTATGTTGAACCAGCCTTGCATCCCAGGGATGAAGCCCACTTGATCATGGTGGATAAGCTTTTTGATGTGCTGCTGGATTCGGTTTGCCAGTATTTTATTGAGGATTTTTGCATCAATGTTCATCAAGGATATTGGTCTGAAATTCTCTTTTTTGGTTATGTCTCTGCCAGGTTTTGGTATCAGGATGATGCTGGCTTCATAAAATGTGTTAGGGAGGATTCCCTCTTTTTCTATTGATTGGAATAGTTTCAGAAGGAATGGTACCAGTTCCTCCTTGTACCTCTGGTAGAATTCAGCTGTGAATCCATCAGGTCCTGGACTCTTTTTGGTTGGTAAGCTATTGATTATTGCCACAATTTCAGAAGCTGTTATTGGTCTATTCAGAGATTCAACTTCTTCCTGGTTTAGTCTTGGGAGGGTGTATTTGTTGAGGAATTTATCTATTTCTGCTAGATTTTCTAGCTTATTTGCATAGAGGTGTTTGTAGTATTCTCTGATGGTAGATTGTATTTCTGTGGGATCGGTGGTGATATCCCCTTTTTCGTTTTTTATTGCATCTATTTGATTCTTCTCTCTTTTCTTCTTTATTAGTCTTGCTAGCGGTCCATCAATTTTGTTGATCTTTTCAAAAAACCAGCTCCTGGATTCATTAATTTTTTGAAGGGTTTTTTGTGTCTCTATTTCCTTCAGTTCTGCTCTGATTTTAGTTATTTCTAGCCTTCTGCTAGCTTTTGAATGTGTTTGCTCTTGCTTTTCTAGTTCTTTTGATTGTGATGTTAGGGTGTCAATTTTGGATCTTTCCTGCTTTCTCTTGTGGGCATTTAGTGCTATAAATTTCCCTCTACACACTGCTTTGAATGTGTCCCAGAGATTCTGGTATGTTGTGTCTTTGTTCTCGTTGGCTTCAAAGAACATCTTTATTTCTGCCTTCATTTCATTATGTACCCAATAGTCATTCAGGAGCAGGTTGTTCAGTTTCCATGTAGTTGAGCGGTTTTGAGTGAGTTTCTTAATCCTGAGTTCTAGTTTGATTGCACTGTGGTCTGAGAGACAGTTTGTTATAATTTCTGTTGTTTTACATTTGCTGAGGAGAGCTTTACTTCCAACTATGTGGTCAATTTTGGAATAGGTGTGGTGTGGTGCTGAAAAAAATGTATATTCTGTTGACTTGGGGTGGAGAGTTCTGTAGATGTCTATTAGGTCTGCTTGGTGCAGAGCTGAGTTCAATTCCTGGATATCCTTGTTAACTTTCTGTCTCGTTGATCTGTCTAATGCTGACAGTGGGGTGTTAAAATCTCCCATTATTATTGTGTGGGAGTTTAAGTCCCTTTGTAGGTCACTGAGGACTTGCTTTATGAATCTGGGTGCTCCTGTGTTGGGTGCATATATATTTAGGATATTTAGCTCTTCTTGTTGAATTGATCCCTTTACCATTATGTAATGGCCTTCTTTGTCTCTTTTGATCTTTGTTGGTTTAAAGTCTATTTTATCAGAGACTAGGATTGCAACCCCTGCCTTTTTTTGTTTTCCAGTTGCTTGATAGATCTTCCTCCATCCCTTTATTTTGAGTCTATGTGTGTCTCTGCACGTGAGATGGGTTTCCTGAATACAGCACACTGATGGGTCCTGACTCCTTATCCAGTTTGCCAGTCTGTGTCTTTTGATTGGAGCATTTAGCCCATTTACATTTAAAGTTTATGTTGTTATGTGTGAATCTGATCCTGTCATTATGATGTTAGTTGGTTATTTTGCTCATTAGTTGCTATAGTTTCTTCCTAGCCTCGATGGTCTTTACAATTTGGCATGTTTTTGTAGTGGCTGGTACCGGTTGTTCCTTTCCATGTTTAGTGCTTCCTTCAGGAGCTCTTTTAGGGCAGGCCTGGTGGTGACAAAATCACTCAGCGTTTGCTTGTCTGTAAAGTATTTTATTTCTCCTTCACTTATGAAGCTTAGTTTGGCGGGATAGCAAATTCTGGGTTGAAAATTCTTTTCTTTAAGAATGTTGAATATCGGCCCCCACTCTCTTCTGGCTTGTAGAGTTTCTGCTGAGAGATCAGCTGTTAGTCTGATGGGCTTCCCTTTGTGGGTAACCCGACCTTTCTCTCTGGCTGCCCTTAACATTTTTTCCTTCATTTCAACTTTGGTGAATCTGACAATTATGTGTCTTGGAGTTGCTCTTCTCGAGGAGTATCTTTGTGGCGTTCTCTGTATTTCCTGAATCTGAATGCTGGCCTGCCTTGCTAGATTGGGGAAGTTCTCCTGGATAATATCTTGCAGAGTGTTTTCCAACTTGGTCCCATTCTCCCCATCATTTTCAGGTATACCAATCAGACGTAGGTTTGGTCTTTTCACATAGTCCCAAATTTCTTGGAGGCTTTGTTCATTTCTTTTTATTCCTTTTTCTCTAAACTTCCCTTCTCTCTTCATTTCATTCATTTCATCTTCCATCAGTGATACCCTTTCTTCCAGTTGATCGCATCTGCTACTGAGGCTTCTGCAATCTTCGCGTAGTTCTCGAAACTTGGCTTTCAGCTCCATCAGCTCCTTTAAGCCCTTCTCTCCATTGGTTATTCTAGTTATCCATCCTTCTAATTTTTTTTCAAAGTTTTTAACTTCTTTGCTATTGTTTTGAATTTCCTCTCGTAGCTCAGAGTAGTTTGATCGTCTGAAGCCTTCTTCTCTCAACTCATCAAAGTCATCCTCCATCCAGCTTTGTTCCGTTGCTGGTGAGGAACTGCATTCCTTTGGAGGAGGAGAGGTGCTCTGTTGTTTAGAGTTTCCAGTTTTTCTGCTCTGTTTTTTCCCCGTCTTTGTGGTTTTATCTACTTTTTGTCTTTGGTGATGGTGATGTACAGATGGGTTTTTGGTGTTGAAGTCCTTTCTGTTTGTTAGTTTTCCTTCTACCAGACAGGACCCTCAGCTGCAGGTCTGTTGGAGTTTACTAGAGGTCCACTCCAGACCCTGTTTGGCTGGGTGTCAGCAGCGGTGGCTGCAGAACAGCGGATTTTCGTGAGACCACAAATTCAGCTGTCTGATAGTTCCTCTGAAAGTTTTGTCTCAGGGGAGTACCCGGTTGAATGAGGTGTCAGTCTGACCCTACTGGGGGGGTGCCTCCCAGTTAGGCTGCTCAGGGGTGAGGGACCCACTTTAGGAGGCAGTCTG
Organism: Hylobates moloch; assembly: GCF_009828535.3. Taxonomy (NCBI): domain Eukaryota; kingdom Metazoa; phylum Chordata; class Mammalia; order Primates; family Hylobatidae; genus Hylobates; species Hylobates moloch. The sequence continues at coordinate 35,160,344 of NW_026652296.1, forward strand.
TCTGTTCTCAGATCTCCAGCTGCGTGCTGGGAGAACCACTACTCTCTTCAAAGCTGTCAGTCAGACAGGGGCATTTAAGTCTGTGGAGGTTCTTTGCTGAGTTTTTGTTTGTCTGTGCCCTGCCCCCAGAGGTGGAGCCTACAGAGGCAGGCAGGCCTCCTTGAGCTGTGGTGGGCTCCACCCAGTTCGAGCTTCCTGGCTGCTTTGTTTACCTAAGCAAGCCTGGGCAATGGTGGGCGCCCCTCCCCCAGCCTCGCTGCCGCCTAGCAGCTTGATCTCAGACTGCTGTGCTAGCAATCAGCGAGACTCCGTGGGCACAGGACCCTCTGAGCCAGGTGCGGGACACAATCTCCTAGTGTGCCATTTTCCAGGCCCGTTGGAGAAGTGCAGTATTAGGATGGGACTGACCCGATATTCCAGGTGCCGTCTGTTTCCCCTTTCTTTGACTAGGAAAGGGAACTCCCTGACCCCTTGCACTTCCCGAGTGAGGCAATGCCTCGCCCTGCTTCGGCTCGCGCACAGTGCGCTTCACCGTCTGTCCTGCACCCACTGTTAGGCACTCCCTAGTGAGATGAAACCGGTACCTCAAGCAGAAATGCAGAAATCACCAGTCTTCTGTGTCGCTGGGGCTGGGAGCTGGAGACCGGAGCTGTTCCTATTCGGCCATCTTGGCTCCACCCTACTGTCTAGTTTTTATGTGAAGATATTTCATAAACCACATTGGACGAAATTATCTCAAATATCCACTTGTAGATTACAGAAAAAGACTGTTTCAAACCTGCAGAACCTAGAGAAAGCTTTAACTCTGTGAGATAAATACACGCATAAGAAAGATATTTCGCAGAATGCTTCTGTGTAATTTTTGTGGGAAGATATATCCTTTTTCACTATAGGCCTCAAAGCTCTCCAAATGTCCACTTGCAGATTCTTCAAACAGAGTGTTTCCAAACTCCTCCATCAATAGAAAGGTTTAGCTCTGTGTATTGAATGCATACATCAGAATGAAGTTGTTCAGAATGCTTCTGTCTAGTTTTTATGTGAAGATAGATCATAACCCGCATTGGACGAAAAAATCTCAAATATCCACTTGTAGATTTTAGAAAAAGACTGTTTCATACCTGCTGAATTAGAGAAAGTTTTATCTCTGTGAGATGAATACACACATCACAAAGAAATTTTGCAGAATGCTTCTGTGTAGTTTTTGTCGGAAGATGTGTCCTTTTTCACCTCAGGCCTCAAAGCACTCCAAATGTCCAGTTGCAGATTCTTCAGAGTGTTTCCAAATTGCTCAATCAAAAGAAAGTTTCAGCTCTGTGTATTGAATGCACTGATCAGAAAGCCGTTGTTCAGAATGCTTCTGTCTAGCTTTTAGGTGAAAATATTTCATAACAAGCATGGGACGAAATAATCTCAAATATTCACTTGCAGTTTCTAGAAAAAGACTGCTTCAAAACTGCTGAACCTAGAGAAAGCATTAACTCTCTGAGATGAATGCACACACCACAAATAAATTTTGGAGAATTCTTCTGTGTTGTTTTTGTGGGAAGATATAACCTTTTTCACCATAGGCCACATAGCAAACCAAATGTCTTCTTGCAGATTCTTCAAACAAAGTACTTCCAAACTGCTCAATCAAAAGGATGGTTCAGTTCTGTGTATGTAATGCATATATCAGAAACAAGTTGTTCAGAATGCTTCTGTCTAGTTCTTATGTGGAGATATCTCATAACCCACATTGGAAGAAATAAACTCAATTATCCACTTGCAGATTCTAGAAAAAGACTGTTTCAAACCTGCTGAACCTAGAGAAAGTTTTAACTCTGTGAGATGAATACATGCATCACAAAGAAATATTGCAGAATGCTTCTGTGTAGGTTTTGTGGGAAGATATATCCTTTTTCACCATAGGCCTCAAAGCACTCAAATTGTCCACTTGCAGATTACTCAGAGTGTTTCCAAACTGCTCAATCAAAAGAAAGGTTCAGACCTGTGCATTCAATGCACCAATCAGAAAGAAGTTCTTCAGAATGCTTTTGTCTAGTTTTTATGTGAAGATATTTCATAACACGCATTGGATGAAATAATCCCAAATATCCATTTGCAGGTTCTAGAAAAAGACTATTTCTAACCTGCTAAACCTAGAGATAGCTTTAAATCTGTGAGATGAATACACACATCACAAAGAAATTTTGCAGAATGCTTCTGTGTAGTTTTTGTGGGAAGATATATACTTTCTCACCATAGGCCACAAAGCACTCCAAATGTCCACTTGCAGATTCTTCAAACACAGTGTTTCCAAACTGCTCAATCAAAAGAAAGTTTCAGCTCTGTGTATTGAATGCAAAGATCAGAAAGAAATTGTTCAGAATGCTTCTGTCTGGTTTTAATCTGAAGATATTTCATAACCGGCATGGGACGAAATAATCTCAAATATCCACTAGCAGATTCTAGAAAAAGACTGTTTCAAACATGCTGAAACTTGAGAAAGCTTTAACTCTGTGAGATGAATACACACATCACAAAGAAATTTTGCAGAATGCTTCTGTGTAGTTTTTGTGGGAAGATATATCCTTTTCACCATAGGCCTCAAAGCACTCCAAATGTCCACTTGCAGATTCTTCAAACAGAGTGTTTCCAAACTGCTCAATCAAAATAAATATTCAGTTCAGTGTATTGAATGCATATATCAGAAAGAAGATATTCAGAATGCTTATATCTAGTTTTTATGTGAAGATATTTCATAACCCGCATTGGACGAAATAATCTCAAATATCCCCTTGTAGATTCTAAAAAAGACTGTTTCACAGCTGCTGAACTTAGCGAAAGCTTTAACTCCATGAGATGAAGAAACACATCACAAAGAAATTTCGCAGAATGCTTCTGTGTAGTTGTGGGAAGATATATCCATTTTCAACATAGGCCTCAAAATGCTCCAACTGTCCACTAGCGAGCTCTTCAAACAGAGTTTTTCCAAACTGCTCAATCAGTAGAAAGTTTCAGCTCTGTGTATTGAATGCATACATCAGAAAGAAGTTGTTCAGAATGCTTCTGTCTAGTTTTTATGTGAAAATATTTCATAACCCACACTGGACGAAATAATCTCAAATATCAGCTTGCAGACTACAGAAAAAGACTGTTTCACAGCTGCTGAACCTAGAGAAAGCTTTAACCCTCTGTGATGAATACACACATCAGAAAGAAATTTCGCAGAATGCTTCTGTGTAGTTTTTGTTGGAAGATATATCCTTTTTCACTATAGGCCTCAAAGCACTCCAAATGTCCAGTTGCAGATTCTTCAAACAGAGTGCTTCCAAACTGTTCAATCAATAGAAAGGTTCAGCTCTGTGTGTTGAATGCCGACAATAGAAAGAAGTTGTTCAGAATGCTTCTGTGTAGTTTTTATGTGAAGATATTTCATAAGCCGCGTTGGACGAAATAATCTCAAATATCCACTTGCAGATTCTAGAAAAAGACTTTTTCACACCTCCTGAACCTAGAGAAAGCTCTAACTCTGTGAGATGAATACACACATCAGAAAGAAATTTCGCAGAATGCTTCTGTGTAGTTTTTGTGGGAAGATATATCCTTTTCCACCATACGCTCAAAGCACTCCAAATGTGCACTTGCAGATACTTCAAACACAGTGTTTCCAAACTGCTCAATCAATAGAAAGGCTCAGCTCTGTGTATTGAATGCCTACATCAGAAATAAGTTGTTCAGAATGCTTCTATCTAGTTTTTATGTGAAGATATTTCATAACCTGCACTGGACAATATAATCTCAAATATCCACTTGCAGATTCTAGAAAAAGACTGTCTCAAAACTGCTGAACCTAGAGAAAGCTTTGATTCTGTGAGATGAATACACCCATTACCAAGAAATTTCGCAGAATACTTCTGTGTAGTTTTTGTGGCAAGCTATATCCTTTTTAAACATAGGCCTCATTGCACTCAAATTTCCAATTGCAGATTCTTCAAACACAGGGTTTCCAAACTGCTCAGTCAATAGGAAGATTCAGCTCTGTATAGTGAATGCATACATCAGAAAGAAACTGCTAAGAATGCTTCTGTCTAGTTTTTATGTGAAGGTATTTCATAACCCGCATTGGACAAAATAATTTCAAATATCCACTTGCACATTTTAGAAAAAGACAGCTTCAAACCTGCTGAACCTAGAGAAAGCTTTAAGTCTGTGTGATGAATACACACATCACAAATAAATTTTGCAGAAAGCTTCTGGGTAGTTTTTGTGGGAAGATATATACTTTTTCAACATAGGCCTCAAAGCACTCAAATTTCCAGTTGCGGATCTTTCAAAGACATTGTTACAAAACTGCTCAATCAAAAGAAGGGTTCAAATCTGTGTGTTGAATGCACTGATTGGAAAGAAGTTATTCAGAATGCTTCTTTCTAGTTTTTACGTGAAGATATTTCAGAACCCACATTGGACTAAATAATCTCAAATATCCACTTGCAGATTCTAGAAAAAGACCGTTTCACACCTGCTGAACCTAGAGAAAGCTTTAACTCTGTGAGATGAATACACACATCACAAAGAAATTTTGCAGAATTCTTCTGTGTAGTTTTTGTGGGAAGACATATCCTTTTTCAACTTAGGCTTCAAAGCACTCCAAATGTCCACTTGCAGAATCCTCAAACAGAGTGTTTCCAAACTGCTCCATCAATAGAAATATTCTGCTGTGTGTATTGAATGCGTACATCTGAAAGAAGTTATTAAGAATGCTTCTGTCTAGTTCTTATGTGAAGATATTTCACAACCCACATTGGAAGAAATAATCCCAAATACCCATTGCAGATTCTCGAAAAAGACTGTTTCAACCTTGCTGAACCTAGAGAAAGCTTTAACTCTGTGAGATGAATACACACATCAGAAAGAAATTTCGCAGAATACTTCTGTGTAGTTTTTGTGGGAAGATATAACCTTTTTCAACATAGGCCTCAAAGCACTTCAAATGTCCACTTGCAGATTCTTCAAACAGAGGTTTCCCAAACTACTCAATCAACGGAAGGATTCAGCTCTGTGTATTGAATGCATACATCAGAAAGAAGTTGTTAAGAATGCTTCAGCCTAGTTTTTATGTGAAGATATTTCATAACCCGCCTTGGATGAAATAATCTCAAATACCCACTTGCAGATTCTAGATAAAGACTGTTTCAAAACTGCTGAACGTAGGGAAACCTTTAAGTCAGTGAGATGAATACACATATCACAAAGAAACTTCGCAGAATGCTTCTGTGTAGTTTTCTTGGGGGTATATATACTTTTTCACCATAGGCCTCAAAGCACTCATATGTCCACTTGCAGATTCATCAAAGACAGTGTTACAAAACTGCTCAATCAAAAGAAGGGTTCAACTCTGTGTGTTGAATGCACAGATCACAAAGTAGTTGTTCAGAGTGCGTCTGTCTAGTTTTTATGTGAAGATATTTCATAACCCGCATTGGATGAAATAATCTCAAATATCCACTTGCAGATTCTACAGAACGACAGTTTCAAAGCTGCTGAATCTAGAGAAAGCTTTAAGTCTGTGAGATAAATACACACATCAAAAAGAAATTTCGCAGAATACTTCTGTGTAGTTTTTGTGGGAAGATATATCCTTTTACACCATAGGCCTCCAGCACTCCAAATGTCCACTTGCAGATTCTTCAAACAGAGTTTTTCCAAACTGCTAAATCAAAAGAAATGTTCAGCTCTGTGTATTGAATGCATACATCAGAAAGAAGTTGTTCAGAATGCTTCTGCCTAGTTTTCATGTGAAGATATTTCATAACCCGCATTGGATGAAATAACCTCAGATATCCACTTCCAGATTCTAGAAAAAGACTGTTTCAAACCTGCTGAACCTAGAGAAAGCTTTAACTCTGTGAGATGAATACACCAATCACAAAGAAATTTCGCAGAAATCTTCTATGTGGTTTTTGTGGGAAGATATATACTTTTTCACCATAGGCCTCAAAGCTCTCAAATGTCCACTTGCAGATTCTTCAAAGACAGTGTTACAAAACTGCACAGTCAAATGAAGGGTTCAAATCTGTGTGTTGAATGCACTGATCACAAGGAAGTTGTTCATAATGCTTCTGTCTGGGTTTCATGTGAAGATATTTCACAATCCACATTGGATGAAATAATCTCAAATATCCACTTGCAGATTCTAGAAAAAGACTGTTTCAAACCTCCTGAACCTAGAGAAAGCTTTAACTCGGTAAGAAGAATACACAGATCACAAGGAAATATCGCAGAATGTTTCTCTGTTGTTTTTGTGGGAAGAGATATCCTTTTTCATCATAGGCATTAAAGCACTCCAAATGTCCACGTGGAGATTCTTCAAACAGTGTGTTTCCAAAATGCTCAATCAAATGAAAAGTTCAGCTCTGTGTATTGAATGCATACATCAGAAATAAGCTGTTCAGAACGCTTCTGTCTAGTTTTTTTGTGAACATATTTCATAACCCGCATTGGAAGAAATAATCTCAAATATCCACTTGCAGATTCTCGAAAAAGACCCTTTCAAACCTGCTGAACCTAGAGAATACTTTAACTCTGTGAGATGAATACACACATCACAAATAAATTTCGCAGAATGTTTCTGTGTAGTTTTTGTGGGAAGATATATACTTTTTCACCATTGGCCTTAAAGCACTCAAATGTCCACTTTCAGATTCTTCAAAGACAGTGTTAAAAAACTGCTCAATCAAAAGAAGGGTTCAACTCCGTGTGTTGAATGCATAGAGCACAAAGAAGTTGTCCACAAGGCTTCTGTCTAGTTTTTATGTGAAGATATTTCATAACCCGCATTGGATGAAATAATCTCAAATATCCACTTGCAGATTCTAGAAAGACTGTCTCAAACCTGCTGAACCTAGAGAAAGCTTTAACTCTGTGTGATGAAAACACACATCACAAAGAAATTTCGCGGAATACTTCTGTATAGTTTTTGTGGGAAGCTATTTCCTTTTTCAACATAGGCCTCATAGCACTCTAAATGTCCACCTGCAGATTCTTCAAACAGAGGGTTTCCAAACTGCTCAATCAATAGAAAGATTCAGCTCTGTGTAGTGAATGCATACATCAGAAAGAAGCTGCTAAGAATGCTTCTGTCTAGTTTTTATGTGAAGATATTTCATAACCCACAATAGACGAAATAATCTCAAATATCCACTTGCAGATTCTAGAAAAAGACTGCTTCAAACATGCTGAACCTAGAGAAAGCTTTAAGTCTGTGAGATGAAAACACACATCACAAAGAAATTTCTCAGAATGCTTTTGTGTAGTTTTTGTGGGAAGATATATACTTTTTCACCAGAAGTCTCAAAGCCCTCAAATATCCACTTGCAAATTCTTCAAAGACAGTGTTACAAAACTGCACAATCAAAACAAGGGTTCACCTATGTGTGTTGATTGCACCGATCACAAAGAAGTTGTTCAGAATGCTTATGTCTAGTTTGTATATGAAGATATTTCCTTTTTCACCACAGGACTCAAAGCACTCCAACTTTAACATTGCAGATTCTACAAAAAGAGTGTTTCAAAATGCTCAGTCAAAAGATAGGTTCAATTCTGTAAGATGAATGCACAGAACAGAAAGATGTTTCACAAAATCCTTCTGTGTAGTTTTCCTTGGAAGATATTTTGTTTTTCACCATAGGCCTCAATGCTCTCCAGATGTCCACTTGCAGATTCTAAAAAAAGAATGTCTGAAAAATCCTCAGTCAAAAGGAAGCTTCAACTCTGTTAGATGAATACACAGATCAGAAAGAAGTTTCACAGAATTCTTCTGTGTAGTTTTTATTTGAAGATATTTCCTTTTTCACCATAGGCTTCAAAGCACTCCAAATGTCCACTTGCAGATTCTACAAAAAGAGACCACCAAAACTACTCAGTCAAAAGAAAGGTTCAACTCTGTAAGGTGAATGCACAGATCAGAAAGAAGTTTCATAGAATGCTTCTGTCTAGTTTTTATTTGATGGTATTTCGTTTCTCACCGTAGGCTTCAAAAAGCTCCAAATATCCAGTTGCAGATTCTACAGAAAGTGTGTTTCAAAACTGCTCATTCAAAAGACAGGTTCATCTCTGTAAGATGAATCCACATACCAAAAAGAAGTTTCACAGAATCCTTCTGGGTTGTTTTCACAGGAAGATATTTCGTTTTTCACCATAGGCCTCAATTCTCCACAAATGTCCAGTTGCAGATTCTACAAAAAGGGTGTTTCAAAACTGGTCATTCAAAAGAAGTTTCAACTCTGTTAGACGAATTCACAGATCAGAAAGAAGTTAAACAGAATACTTCTGTTTAGTTTTTATTTGAGAATATTTCTTTTTTCACCATGGGACTCAAAGTGCTTCAAATGTCCCGTTGCAGAATCTACAAAAAGAGTGTTTCAAAACTGCTCAACAGATAAGTTCATCTCTGTAAGATGAATGCACAGAACAGTAAGAAGTTTCACAGAATCCTTTTGTGTAGTTTTCAGGTGAAGATATTTGGTTTTTCAACAGAGGCCTCAAAGCTATCAAAATGTCCACTTGCAGATACCAAAAAAAGAATGTTTCAAAAATGCTCAGTCCAAAGAAAGTTTCAACTTTGTTAGGTGACTGCAGAGATCAGAAAGAAGTTTCACAAAATTCGTCTGTGTAGTTTTTATTTGAAGATATTTCCTTTTTCACCATAGGCCTCAAAGCACTTCAAATGTCCACTTGCTCATTCTACAAAAAGTGTGCTTCTAAACTGCTCAGACAAAAGAACGGTTCACCTCTGTGAGATGAATGCACAGATCAGAAAGAAGTTTCACAGAATGCTTCTGTGTAGTTTTCATTTGAAGGTATTTCGTTTCTCAACATAGGCCTCAAAACGCTCCAAATGTCCAAATGCAAATTCAACAAAAAGTGTGTTTCAAAACTGCTCAAAAAAAAGATAAGTTCATCTCTGTAAGATGAATCAACTGTACAGAAAGAAGTTTCACAGAACCCTTCTGTGTAGTTTTCATGTTAAGATATTTCGTTTGTCACCATAGGCCTCAACGCTTTCCAAATGTCCACTTGCAGATTCTACAAAAAGAGTGTTTCAAAACTAGTCAGTCAAAACAGAGGTTCAACTCTCTAAGTTGCATGCACAGATCAGAAAGAAGGTTCACAGAATGCTTTTGTGTAGTATTAATTTGAAGATATTTCTTTTCTCACCATAGGCATCGAAGCATTCCAAATGTCCACTTGCTGATTATAAAATAGAGTGTTTAAAACTGCTCAGTGAAAAGAGAGGTTCATCTCTGTAAGATGAATGCACACACACAAAAAAAGAACTTTCACAGAATCCTTCTGTGTAGTTTTCATGGGAAGATATTTCGTTTTTCACCATAGGACTCAATGCTTTCCAAATGTCCAAATACAGATACTACAAGAAGAGTGTTAAAAAGTTGCTCAGTCAAAAGAAAGTTTCAAATACGTTAGATGAATGCACAGATCAGAAAATAGTTTCACAGAATTTTTCTGTGTAGTTTTTACTTGAAGATATTCCCTTTTTCACCATAGGCCTCAAAGACCTCCAAATGTCCCCTTGCAGATTCTACCAAAAGAGGGTTTAAAAACTGATCAATCAAAAGATAGGTCCATCTGTGTAAGATGAATGCATGGAACACAGAGAAGTTTCACAGAATCCTTCTGTGTAGTTTTCATGGGAAGATATTTCGTTTTTCACCATAGGCCTCAATGCTCTCCGAATGTCCACTTGCAAATTCCACAAAAAGTGTGTTTCAAAACTGCTCAGTCAAAATAAACATTCAACTCCATTAGATGAATGCACAGATCAGAAAGAAGTTTCACACAATACTTCTGTGTAGTTTTTATTTGAAGATATTTCGTTTCTCACCATAGGCTTCAAAGTGCTCCAAATATCCACTTGCAGATTCTATGAAAACAGTGTTTAAAACTGTTCAACGAAAAGACAGGTTCATCTCTGTAAGAAGAATGCAGAGAAAAAAAGAAGTTTCACAGAATCCTTCTGTGTAGTTTTCAGGGGAAGATATTTCTTTTTTTACCATAGGAATCAATGGTCTCCAAATGTCCACTTGCAGATTCCACAAAAAGAGTGTTTCAAAACTGCTCAGTCAAAAGAAAGGTTCAATTCTGTTAGATGAATGCACAGACTAGAAAGAAGTTTCACAGAATTCTTCTGTGTAGTTTTTATTTGAAGATATTTCCTTTTTCACCATAGGCCTCAAAGCGCTCCAAATGTCCACTTGCAGATTCTACAAAAAGAGTGTTTCAAAACTCCTCAATCAAAAGATAGGTTCATTTCTATAAGATGAATGCACGGTACCAAAGAAGGTTCACAGAATACCTCTGTGTAGTTTTCATGTCATGGGAAGATATTTCGTTTCTCACCATAGGCCGCAAAACGATGCAAATGTCCACTTGCAGGTTCTAAATAAAAATTTTTTCAAAACTGCTAAATGAAAAGATAGGTTCATATCTGTAAGATGAATGCACAGACAGAAAGAAGTTTCACAGAATACTTCTGTGTAGTTTTCATGGGAAGATATTTTGTTTTTCACAATAGGCCTCAATGCTCTCCAAATGTCCACATGCAGATTCTACAAAAAGAGTGTTTCAAAACTGATCTCTCAAAAGAAAACTTCAACTCTGTAAGATGAATGCACAGAACACAAGGAAGTTTCACAGAGTCCTTCTGTGTAGTTTTCTTGGGAAGATATTTCGTTTTTCACCATAGGCCTCAATGCTCTTCAAATGCCCACTTACAGATTCTACAAAAAGAGTGTGTCAAAACCGCTCAGCCAAAAGAAAGGTTCATCTCTCTTAGAAGAATGCACAGATCAGAAAGATGTTTCACAGAATGCTTCTGTGTAGTTTTCATTTGAAGATATTTCCTTTTTCACCATAGGCCTAAAAGCTCTCAAAATATCCAATTACACATTCTATAAAAAGAGTGATTCAAAACTGCTCTATCAAAAGATAGTTTCATCTCCGTAAGTTGAACGCAGAGAACACAAAGAAGTTTCACTGAATCCTTCTGTGTAGTTTTCATGGGTAGATCTTTCGTTTTTCAACATAGACCTCAATGCTCTCCAAATATTCACTAGCGGATGCTACAAAAAGAATGTTTCAAAACTGCTCAGTCAAAAGAAAGTTTCAATTCTGTTAGATGAATGCACAGATAAGAAAGAAGTTTCACAGAATGTTTCTTTGTAGTTTTTATTTGAAGATATTTCGTTTTTCACCATAGGCCTAAAAGTGCTCCCCATATCCACTTTGAGATTCTACAAAAAGAGTTTTTCAAAACTCCTCAATCAAAAGATAGGTTCATCTCTGTCAGATGAATGCACAGAACAGGAAGAAGTTTCACAGAATCCTTCTGTGTAGTTTTCATGGGAAGATATTTCGTTTTTCACCATAGGCTTCAAAGCTCTCCAAATGTCCACTTGCAGGATCTACAAAAAGAATGTTTCAAAAATACTCAGTCAAAAGAAAGGTTTGTCTGTGTTAGATGAATGTAGAGATCAGAAAGTTGTTTCCCAGAGTAATTCTGTTTAGTTTACATTTGAAGATATTTCCTCTTCCACCATAGGCCTCAATGCGCTCCAAATGTCCACTTACAGATTCTACAAAAAGAGTGTTTCAAAACTGCTCAATGAAAAGATAGGTTTGTCTCTGTAAGATGAATGCACAGAACAGGAAGAAGTATCAGAGAATCCTTCTGGGTACTTTTCATGTGTAGGTATTTCGTTCTTCACCATAGGCCTCCATGCTCTCCAAATGTTCACTTGCAAATACTACAAAAACAGTGTTTCAAAACTGCTTAGTCAAAAGAAAGGTTCAACTGTGTTACATGAATGCACAGATCAGAAAGAAGTTTCACAGATTGCTTCTGTGTAGTTTTTATTTGAATATAAATTGTTTCTCACCATGTGCCTCAAAGCGCTCCAAATGTCCATTTGCATATACTACAAAAAGAGGGTTTCAAAACTGCCCAATCAAAAGTTAGGATCATCTCTGTAAGATGAATGCACAGAACACAAAGAAGTTTCACAGAATCCTTCTGTTTAGTTTTCAAGGGAAGTTATTTCGTTTTTCAACGTAGGCCTCAATGCTCTCCGAATATCCACTTGCAGATTCTACAAAAAGAGTGTTTCCAAACTGCTTAGTCAAAAGAATGTTCAACTCTGTTAGATGTATTCACAGATTAGAAAGTAGTTTCACAGAATGCTTCTGTGTAGTTTTTATTTGAAGATATTTCGTTTCTCACCATAGGCCTAAAAGCGCTCCAAATGTCCTCTTGCAGATTCTACAAAAAGAGCATTTCGAAATTGGTCAATGAAAAGATAGGTTCATCTCTTTAAGATTAATGCACAGAAAAGAAAGAAGTTTCACAGAAGCCTTCTGTGTAATTTTCATGGGAAGATATTTCACTTTTCACGATGGGCTTCAATGCTCTGCAAATGTCCACATGCGGATTCTACAAAAAGAGTGTTTCAAAACATGTCAGTCAACAGAAAAGTTTAACTCTGTTATGTGAATGCACAGATCAAAAAGAAGTTTCACAAATTCTTCTGTGTAGTTTTTATTTGAAGATATTTCCTTTTTACCATAGGCCTCAATGCGCTCCAAATGTTCACTTGCAGATTTTACAAAAAGAGAGTTTCAAAACTGCTCAATCAATAGATAGGTTCATCTCTGTAAGACGAATGCACAGAACACAAAGAAGTTTCACAGAATCCTTCTGTGTACTTTTCATGGGAAGATAATACGTTTCTCACCGTAGGCCTCAATGCTATCCAAATGTCCACCTGAAGATTCTACAAAAAGAGTGTTTCAAAACTGCTCAATAAAAATATAGGCTCATCTCTGACAGATTAATGCACAGAACAGAAAGAAGTTTCACAGAATCCTTCTGTGTATTTCCCATGAGAAGATATTTCATTTTTCACCATAGGAAGCAATGCTCTCCAAATGTCCAATTGCACATTCTACAAAAATAGTGTTTCAAAACCGACCAGTGACAAGAAAGTTCAACTCTGTTAGAAGAATGCACAGATCAGAAAGAGTTAAATATAATGCTTCAGTGTAGTTTTTATTTGAAGATAATTCCTTTTTAACCATTGGCCTCAAAGCGCTCCAAATATCCAATTGCAGATTCTACAAAAAGAGTGTTTCAAAACTGCTCAATCAAAAGATAGGTTCATCTCTGTAAGATGATTGCACAGAAAAGACAGAAGTTTCACAGAATCCTTCTGTGAAGTTTTCAAGGGAAGATATTACGTTTTTCACCATAGGCATCAATGCTCTCCAAATGTCCAATTGCAGATTCTATAAAAAGTATGCTTCAGATATGCTCAGTTAAAAGAAAGTTTCAACTCTGTTACATGAATGCACAGATCAGAAAGAGCTTTCACAGAATACTTCTGTGTACTTTTTATTTCAATATATTTCCTTTTTCACCATAGGCCTCAAAGCGCTCCAAATGTCCACTGGCAGATACTACAAAAAGAATGTTTCAAAACTGCTCACTCAAAGGAAAGGTTCAACTCTGTAAGATGAATGCACAGATCTGAAAGAAGTTCCACAGAATGCTTCTGTGTAGTTTTTATTTTAAGATACTTTGTTTCTCACCATAGGCATCAAAGCGCTCCAAATGTCCACTTGCAGATTCTACAAAGAGTGTGCCAAAAATGCTCAAAGGATAGGTTCATCTCCATAAGATGAATGCACAGAACAGAAAGAATTTTCACAGAATCCTTCTGTGTAGTTTTCATGGGAAGATATTTTGTTTTCCACCATAGGCCTCAATGCTCTCCAAATGTCCACTAATAGATTCTACAAAAAGGGTGCTTCAAAACTGCCCAGTTAAAAGAAAGGTTCAACTCTGTTAGATGAAAGCACAGATCAAAAAGAAGTTTCACAGAATGCTTCTGGGTAGTTTTTGTTTGAAGATATTTCCTTTTTCACCATAGGCCTCAATGCGCTCCAAATGACCACTTGCAGATCCTACAAAAAGAGTGTTTCAAAACTGCTCTATCAAAAGTTAGGTTCACCACTGTAAGATGAATGCACAGAACACAAAGTAGTCTCACAGAATCCTTCTGTGTAGTTTTCATGGGAAGATATTTCGTCTTTTACCGTAGGCCTCAATGCTCTCCAAATGTCCACTTGCAGATTCTACAAAAAGAGTGTTTCAAAACTGCTCAGTCAAAAGAAAGTTTCAACTCTGTTAGATGAACGCACAGATCAGAAAAAGTTCCACAGAATGCTTCTGCGTAGTTTTTATTTGAAGATATTTCTTTTCTCACCATAGGCCTCAAAGCGCTCCAAATGCCCACTTGCAGATTCTGCAAATAGAGTGTTTCAAAACCGCTCAATGAAAAGATAGGTTCATCTCTGTAAGATGAATACACAGAATGGAAAGAAGTTTCACAGAATCCATCTGAGTAGTTTTCATGGGAAGATATTCCGTTTTTCACCATAGGCCTCAAAACTCTCCAAATGTCCACTTGCAGATTTTACTAAAACCGTGTTTCAAAACTGCTTAGTCAAAAGAAATGTTCAACTCTGTTAGTTGAAGCAGAGATCAGAGAGAAGTTTCACATAATGCTTTGGTGTAGTTTTTATTAGAAGTTATTCCCTTTTTCATATGCCTCAAAGCGCTGCAAATGTCCACTTGCAGATTCTAAAAAAAGAGGGTTTAAAACTGCTCAATCAAAAGATAGGTTTGTCTCTGTAAGATGAATGCACAGAACAGAAAGAAGTTTCACAGAATCCTTCTGTGTACTTTTCATGGGAAGATATTTCGTTTTTCACTGTAGGCTTCAATGCTCTCCAAATGTCCAGTTGCAGATTCTACAAAAACTGTGTTCCAAAACTGCTTAGTGAAAAGGAAGTTTCAACTCAGATGAATGCACAGATCATAAAGGAGTTTCACAGAATGCTTCTGTGTAGTTTTTATCTGTAGATATTTCATTTCACACCATAGACCTCAAAGCGCTCCAAATGTCCACTTGTAGATTCCACAAAAAGAGTGTTTCAAAACTGCTCAATCAAAAGATAACTTCATCTCTGTAAGATTAATGCACAGAACAGAAAGAAGTTTCACAGAATAATTCTGTGTAGTTGTCATGGGAAGTTATTTCGTTTTTCTCCAAAGGCCTCAATGCTCTCCAAATGTCCACTTGCAGATTCTACAAAAAGAGTGTTTCAAAACTGCTTACTCAAAAGAAAGGTTCAACTATGCTAGATGAATGCACAGATTATAAAGAAGTTTCACAGAATGCTTCTGTGTAGTTTTTATTCAAAGATAGTTCCTTTTTCTCCATAGGCCTCAGAGTGCTTCAAATGTCGACTTGCAGATTCTACAAAAAGAGTGTTTCGAAACTGCTCAGTCAAAAGATAGGTTCATCTCTGTAAGATAAATGCACAGAACACAAAGAAGCTTCACAGAATCCTTCTGTGTAGTTTTCATGGGAAGATATTTGGTTTTTCACCATAGGCCTCAATGCTCTCAAAATGTCCACATGCAGAATCTACAAAAAGTTTGTTTCAAAAATGCTTAGTCAAAACAAAGGTTCAACTCTGTTGGATGGATGCACAGATCAGAAAGAAGTTTCACAGAATGCTTCTGTGTAGTTTTTATTTGAATATATTTCGTTTCTCACCATAGGCTTCAAAGTGGTCCAAATATCCACTTGCAGATTCTACAAAAAGAGAGTTTCAAAACTGCTCAGTGAAAAGATAGGTTCATCTCTGTAAGATGAATGCACAGAACTGAAAGAAGTTTCACAGAATCCTTCTGTGTACTTTTCATGGGATGATATTTAGTTTTTCACCACAGGCCCCAATGCTCTCCAAATGTACACTTGCAGATTCTACAAAAAGAGTGTTTCAAAACTAGTCAGCCAAAGAAAGG
Organism: Hylobates moloch; assembly: GCF_009828535.3. NCBI lineage: Eukaryota > Metazoa > Chordata > Mammalia > Primates > Hylobatidae > Hylobates > Hylobates moloch. The sequence goes on from NW_026652296.1 coordinate 35,176,272, forward strand.
TTCAACTCTGTAAGATGAATGCACACATCAGAAAGTAGTTTCACAGAATGATTCTGTGGAGTTTTTATTTGAAGATATTTTGTTTCTCACCATAGGCATCAAAGCACTCCAAATGTCCACTTTCAAATTGTACAAAAAGAGTGTTTCAAACCTGCTCAATCAAAAGATAGGTTCATCTCTGTAAGAAGAATGCGCAGAACAGAAAGAAGTTTCACAGAATCCTTCTGTGTAGTTTTCATGGGAAGATATTTCGTTTTTCACCATAGGCCTCAATGCTATCCAAATGTCCACTTGCAAATTCTACAAAAACAGTGTTTCAAAACTGTTGAGTCAAAAGAAAGCTTCAACTCTGTTAGATGAATACACAGATGAGAAAGATGTTTCACAGAATGCTTCTGTGTAGTTTTTATTTTAAGATATTTCATTTCTCACCATAGTCCTAAAACCTTCTAAATGTCCACTTACTGATCCTACAAAAGGAGTGTTTGAAAACTGCTCAGTCAAAAGAAAGGTTCAACTCTGTTAGATGAATATACAGATGAGAAAGATGTTTCACAGAATGCTTCCGTGTAGTTTTTATTTGAAAATATTTCCTTTTTCAACATAGGCCTCAAAGCTCTCCAAATGTCGACTTGCAGATTCTACAAACAGAGTGTTTCAAAACTGTTCAATCAAAAGAAAGTGTCTTCTCTGTGAGAGAAATGCAAAGAACAAAAAGATGTTTAACAAAATGTTTCTGTGTAGTATTTACGGGAAGATATTTCGTTTTTCAAAATAGGCGTCAATGCTCTCCAAATGTCCTCACGAAGATTCTACAAAAAGAGTGTTTCAAAACTGCTGAGTCAAAAGAAAACTTCAACTCTTTTAGATGAATGCACAGATCAGAAAACAGTTTCACCGAATGCTTCCGTGTTGTTTTTATTTGAAGATATTTCCTTTTCCACCATTGGCCTCAAAGCGCTCCAAATATCCAATTGCAGATTCTACAAAAAGAGCGTTTCAAAACTTCCCCCTCAAAAAGAGGGTTCAACTCTGAGACATAAATTCACAGATCAGAAAGAATTTCAAACAATGGTCCTGTGTAGTTTTTATTTCAAGATATATCATTTCTCACCACAGGCCTCAAAATGCTCCAAATGTCCACTTGCTAATTCTACATAAAGAGTGTTTCAAAACTGGTCAATCAAAAGATAGGATCACCCCCACAAGATGAATGCACAGAAAGGAAAGAAGTTTCACAGAATCCTTCTGTGTAATTTTGATGGGAAGAAATTTCGTTTTTCACCATAGGCCTCAATGCTCTCCAAATGTCCACTTGCAGATTCTACAAAAAGTGTTTCAAAACTCCTCTGTCAAAAGAAAATTTCAGCTCGGTTAGATGAATGCACAGATCAGAAAGAAGTTTCACAGAATGCTTCTGTGTAGTTTTTATTTGAAGATATTTCGTTTCTCACCATAGCCTTCAAAGCGCTCCAAATGTCAGCTCGCAGATTCTACAAAAAGAGTTTTTCAAAACTGCTCTATCAAAAGATAGGTTCATCTCCATAAGATGAATGCACAGAACAGAAAGAAGTTTCACAGAATCCTTCCGTGTAGTTTTCATAGGAAGATATTTCGTTTTTCACCATAGGCCTCAATGCTCTCCAAATGTCCACCTGCAGATTCTACAAAAAGAGTGTTTCAAAAACTGCTCAATCAAAAGAAAGGTTCAACTCTGTTAGATGAATGCACAGATCAGACAGGAGTGTCACAAAATGCTTCTTCATAGTTTTTATTTGAAGATATTTCCTTTTTCACCATAGGCCTCAAATCGCTCCAAATGTCCACTTGCAGAATCTACAAAAAGAGTGTTTCAAAACTGCTCAGTCAAAAGAAACTTTCAACTCTGTAAGATGAAGGCACAGATCAGAATGAAGTGTCACAGAATGCTTCTGTGTAGTTTTTATTTTAAGATATTTCGTTTCTCACCATAGTCCTAAAACCCTCTGAATGTCCACTTACAGATCCTACAAAAGGAGTGTTTGAAAACTGCTCAGTCAAAAGAAAGGTTCAACTCTGTTAGCTGAATATACAGATTAGAAAGATGTTTCACAGAATGCCTCTGTGTAGTTTTTATTTGAAGATATTTCATTTTTCAAAATAGGCCTCAATGCTCTCCAAATGTCCACATGCAGATTCTACAAAAAGAGCGTTTCAAAACTGCTTAGTCAAAAGAAGACTTCAACTCTGTTTGGTGAATGTACAGAACAGAAAGAAGATTCACAGAATCCTTCGGTGTAGTTTTCATTTGAAGATATTACCTTTTCCACCATAGGCCTCAAAGTGCTCCAAATATCCAATTGCAGATTCTACAAAATGAGGTTTCAAAACTGCTCCCTCAAAAAGAGGGTTCAACTCTGTAAGATGAATTCACAGATCAGAAAGAATTTCATACAATGCTCCTGTGTAGTTTTTATTTCAAGATATATCATTTCTCACAGCAGGCCTCAAAATGCTCCAAATGTCAACTTGCTAATTCTACAAAAAAAGTGTTTCAAAACTGCTCAATCAAAAGATAGGTTCATCGCCACAAGGTGAACGCACAGAAAGGAAAGAAGTTTCACAGAATCTTACTGTGTAATTTTGTTGGGAAGAAATTTCGTTTTTCACCATAGGCCTCAATGCTCTCCAAATGTCCAGTTGCAGATTCTGCAAAAAGTGTGTTTCAAAACTGCTCAGTCAAAAGAAAATTTCAGCTCTGTTAGATGAATGCACAGATCAGAAAGAAGTTTCACAGAATGCTTCTGTGTAGTTTTTATTTGAAGATATTTTGTTTCTCACCATAGCCATCGAAGCGCTCCAAATGTCGACTTGCAGATTCTACAAAAAGAGTTTTTCAAAACTGCTCAATCAAAGGATAGGTTCATCTCTGTAAGATGAATGCAGAGAACAGAAAGAAGTTTCACAGAATCCTTCTGTGTAGTTTTCATGGGAAGATATTTCGTTTTTCACCGTAGGCCTCAATGCTCTCCAAATGTCCACTTACAGATTCTACAAAAAGAGTGTTTCAAAAACTGCTCAATCAAAAGAAAGGTTCAACTCTGTTAGACGAATGCACAGATCAGACAGAAGTGTCACAAAATGCTTCTTCATAGTTTTTATTTGAAGATATTTCCTTTTTCACCATAGGCCTCAAATCGCTCCAAATGTCCACTTGCAGAATCTACATAAAGAGTGTTTCAAAACTGCTCAGTCAAAAGAAAGGTTCAACTTTGTAAGATGAATGCACAGATCAGAATGAAGTGTCACAGAATGCTTCTGTGTAGTTTTTATTTGAAGATATTTCCTTTTTCACCTTAGGCATCAAAGCTCTCCAAATGTCCACTTGCAGATTCTACAGACAGAGTGTTTCAAAACTGTTCAATCAAAAGAAAGTGTCCTCTCTGTGAGAGAAATGCAAAGAACAGAAGAATGTTTAACAAAATGCTTCTGTGTAGTATTTATGGGGAGATATTTCGTTTTTCAAAATAGGCCTCAATGCTCTCGAAATGTCCACATGCAGATTCTACAAAAAGAGTGTTTGAAAGCTGCTGTGTCAAAAGAACACTTCAACTCTGTTTGGTGAATGCACAGAACAGAAAGAAGATTCACAGAATCCTTCTATGTAGTTTTCATTTGAAGATATTTCGTTTTTCACCATAGGCCTCAATGCTCTACAAATGTCTGCCTGCAGATTCTACAAAAAAAGTGTTTCAAAACTGCTCAGTCAGAAGAAAGTTTCAACTCTGTTAGATGAATTCACAGATCAGAAAGAAATTTCACAGAATGCTCCTGTGTAGTTTTTATTTGAAGATATTTTGTTTCTCACCATAGGCCTCAAACCCCTCAAATGTCCAGTTGCAAATTCTATAAAAAGAGTGTTTCAATACTGCTCAATCAAAAGATAGTTTCATCTCTGTAAGATAAATGCAGAGAACAGAAAGAAGTTTCTCAAAATCCTTCCATGTAGTTTTCATAGGAAGATATTTCATTTTTCACCATAGGCCTCAATGCTGTCCAAATGTCCATTTGCAGATTCCACAAAAAGAATGTTTCAAAACTGCTCAGTCAAAGAAAGGTTCAACTCTGTTAGATGAATGCAGAGATCAGAAAGCAGTTTCACCGAATGCTTCCATGTTGTTTTGATTTGAAGATATTTCCTTTTCCACCATTGACCTCAAAGTGCTCCAAATATCCAATTGCAGATTCTACAAAAAGAGCATTTCAAAACAGCCCCCTCAAAAAGAGGGTTTAACTCTGAAAGATGAATTCACAGATCAGAAAGAATTTCATACAATGGTCCTGTGTAGTTTTTATTTCAAGATATATCATTTCTCACCACAGGCCTCAAAACGCTCCAAATGTCAACTTGCTAATTATAGAAAAACAGTGTTTCAAAACTGCTCAATCGAAAGATAGGTTCACCCCCACAAGATGAATGCACAGAAAGGAAAGAAGTTTCACAGAATACTTCGGTGTAATTTTGATGGGAAGAATTTTTGTTTTTCACCATAGGCCTCAATGCTCTCCAAATGTCCACTTGCAGATACTACAAAGAGAGTGTTTCAAAACTGCACAGTCAAAGGAAAGTTTCAACTCTGTTAGCTGAATGCACAGATCAGAAAGAAGTTTCACAGAATACTTCTGTGTACTTTTTAATTGATGATATTTCCTTTTTCACCACAGGAGTCAAAGCACTCCAAATGGCCCCTTGCAGATTCTACAAAAAGAGTGTTTCAAAACTGCTCAGTCAAAAGAAAGGTTCCAATCTGTTAGATAAATTCTCAGATCAGAGAGAAGTTTCACAGAATGCTTCTGTTTAGTTTTTATTTGAAGATATTTGCTTTTTCACCATAGGCTCCAAAGCACTCAAATGTTCACTTGCGGATTCTTCAAAGACAGTGTTACAAAACTGCTCAATCAAAAGAAGGGTTCAACTCTGTGTGTTGAATGCACCAATAACAAAGTAGTTGTTCAGAATGCTTCTGTCTAGTTTTTATGTGAAGATATTTCATAACCCGATTTAGATGAAAAAATCTCAAATATCCACTTGCAGGTTCCAGAAAAAGACAGTTTCAAACCTGCTGAACATGGAGAAAGCTTTATCTCTGTGAGATAAATACACACATCACAAAGAAATTTTGCAGAATGCTTCTGTGTAGTTTTTGTGGGAAGATATATCCTTTTTCAACATAGGCCTCAAAGCACTCCAATTGTCCACTTGCAGATACTTCAAACAGAGTGTTTCCAAACTGCTCAATCAATAGAAAGATTCATCTCTGTGTATTGAATGCATACATCAGAAAGAAGCTGTAAAGAATGCTTCTGTCTAGTTTTTAAGTGAAGATATTTCATAACCTGCATTGGACGAAGTAATCTCAAATATCCACTTGCAGATTCTAGAAAAAGACTGTTTCAAACCTGCTGAACCTAGAGAAAGCTTATGTCTATGAGATGAATACACACATCACAAAGAAATTTCGCAGAATGCTTCTGTGTAGTTTTTGCGGGAAGATATATACTTTTTCACCATAGGCTTCAAAGCACTCCAAATGTCCCCTTGCAGATTCTTCAAAGACAGTGTTAAAAAGCTGCCAAATCAAAAGAAGTGTTCAACTCTGTGTGTTGAATGCACTGATCACAAAGAAGCTGTTCAGAATGCTTCTGTCTAGTTTTTATGTGAAGATATTTCATAACCTGCTTTGGACGAAATAATCTAAAATATCAACTTGCAGATTCCATAAAAAGAGTGTTTCAAACCTCCTCAACCTTGAGAAAGCTTTAACTCTGTGAGATGAATACACACATCACAAAGAAATTTACCAGAATCCTTCTGTGTAGTTCTTGTGGGAAGATATATCCTTTTTCACCATAGGCATCAAAGCACTTCAAATGTCCACTTGCAGATTCTTCAGAGTGTGTCCAAACAGTTCAATCAAAAAGAAAGATTCCACTCTGTGTATTGAATGCATACATCATAAAGAAGTTGTTCAAAAGGATTCTGTCTAATTTTTATATGAAGATATTTCATATCCTGCATTGGAAGTAGTAATCTCAAATATCCACTTGCAGATTCTAGAAAAAGACTGTTTCAAACCTGCTGAACTTAGACAAAGCTTTAAGTCTGTGAGATGAATACACACACCACAAAGAAATTTCGCAGAATACTTCTGAGTAGTTTTGGTGGGAAGACATATTCTTTTTCACCATAGGCCACAAAGCACTCAAATGCCCACTTGCAGATTCTTCAAAGACAGTGTTACAAAACTGCTCAATCAAAAGAAGGGTTCAACTCTGTGTGTTCCATGCACCGATCAGAAAGCAGTTGTTCAGAATGATTCTGTCTTGCTTTTATGTGAAGATATTTCATAACCCGCATCGGTCGAAAGAATCTCAAATATCCACTTGCAGATTCTAGAAAAAGACTGTTTCAAACCTGCTGAACCTAAAGAAAGCTTTAACTCTGTGAGATGAATACACACATCACAAAGAAAATTTGCAGAATGATTCTGTGTAGTTTTTTTGGGAAGATATATCCTTTTTCACCGTAGGCATCAAAGCACTCCAAATGTACACTTGCGGATTCTTCAAACAGAGTGTTACCAAACTGTTCAGTCAAAAATAAAGGTTCAGCTCCGTGTATTGCATGCATAAATCAGAAAAAAGTTGCTCAGAATGCTTCTGTCTAGTTTTTATATGAAGATATTTCATAATCTGCATTGGACGAAATTATCTCCAATATCCACTTGCAGATTCTTCAAAAAGATTGTTTCAAACCTGCTGAACTTAGAGAAAGCTTTAACTCTGTGAGATGAATACACACATCACAAAGAAATTTTGCAGAATGCTTCTGTGTAGTTTTTGTGGGAAGATATACACTATTTCAATACAGGCCTCAAAGCACTCCAAATGTCCACTTGCAGATCCTTCAAACAGAGTGTTTCCAAACTGCTCAATCAATAGAAAGATTCAGCTCTGTGTATTGAATGCACACATCAGAAAGAAGCTGTTAATGCTTCCGTATAGTTTTTATGTGAAGATATTTCATAACCCGCATTGGTCAAAATAATCTCAAATATCCACTTGCAGATTCTACAAAAAGACTGTTACAAATCTGCTGAACCTAGAGAAAACTTTAACTATGTGAGATGAACACACACATCATAAAAAATTTCTCAGAATGCTGCTGTGTAGTTTTTGTCGGAAGATACATCCTTTTTCACCATAGGCATCAAAGCACTCCAAATGTCCATTTGCGGATTCTTCAACCAGAGTGTTTCCAACTACTCAATCAAAAGAAAGGTTCAGCTCTGTGTATTGAAGGTATACATCAGAAAGAAGTTCTTCAGAATGCTTCTGTCTACTTTTTATGTGAAGATATTTCATAACCCGCATTACACGAAATAATCACAAATATCCACTTGCAGATTCTAGAAAAAGACTGTTTCAAACTTCCTGAACCTAGAGAAAGCTTTAACTCTGTGAGACGAATACACACATCACAAAGAAATTTTGCAGAATGCTTCTGTGTAGTTTTTGTGGGAAGATACATCCTTTTTCACCATAGGCATCAAAGCACTCCAAATGTCCACTTGCAGATTCTTCAAACAGAGTGTTTTCAAACTGCTCAATCCAAAGAACATTTCAATTCCGTGTATTGAATTCATACTTCAGAAAGAAGTTGTTCAGAATGTTTCTGTCTAGTTCTTATGTGGAGATAATTCATAACCCACATTGGATGAAATAATCTCAAATATCCACTTGCAGATTCTAGAAAAAGACTTTTGCAAATCTGCTGAATCTAGAGAAAGTTTTCGCTCTGTGAGATGAATACACATATCACAAAGAAATTTCACAGAATGCTTCTGTGTAGTTTTTTTGGGAGGATATATACTTTTTCACCACAGGACTCAAAGCACTCAAAAGTCTGCTTTCTGTTCTTCAAAGACAGTGCTACAAAACTGCTCAATCAAAAGAAGGGTTCAACTCTCTGTATTGAATGCACCAATCACAAAGAACTCATTCAGAATGCTTCTGTCAAGTTTTTATTTGAAGATATTTCATAACCTGCATTGGATGAAATAATCTCAAATATCCACTTGCAGATTATAGGAAAAAACTGTTTCAAGCCTGCTGAAACTAGAAAAAGCTTTAACTCTGTGAGATGAATACACACATGAGAGAGAAATTTCGCAGAATGCTTCTGTGTACTTTTGGTGGGAAGATATGTACTTTTTCTACCATAGGCCTCAAAGCACTCCAAATGTCCACTTGCAGATTCTTCAAACAGAGTTTTTCCAAACTACTCAATAAAAAGAAATTTTCAGTTCTGTGTATTGAATGCATGCATCAGAAAGAAGTTGTTCAGAATGCTTCTGTCTTGTTTTTATGTGAAGAAGTTTCATAACGTGCATTGGATGAAATAATCTCAAATATCCACTTGTAGATTCTAGAAAAAGACTGTTTCTAACCTGCTGAATCTAGGGAAAGCTTTACCTCTGTGAGATGAATACACACATCACAAAGAAATTTCACAGAATCCTCTGTAGTTTTTGTGTGAAGATATATACTTTTTCACAATAGGCCTCAAATCACTCCAAATGTCCACTTGCAGATTCTTCAAAGACAGTGTTACATATCTGCTCAATCAAAAGAAGGGTTCAACTCTGTGTGTTGAATGCACTGATTAGAAAGAAGTTGTTCAGAATGCTTCTGTCTAGTTTTTATTTGAAGATATTTCATAACCCGAAGGGGATGAAATAATCTCAAATATCCACGTGAAGATTCTAGAAAAAGAGTGTTTCAAACCTGCTGATCCTACAGAAAGCTTTAACTCCGTGAGATGAATAGACACATCACAAAGAAATTTCGCAGAATGCTTCTGTGTAGTTTTTGTGGGAAGATATATCCTTTTTCACCATAGGCATCAAAGGACTTCAAAAGTCCACTTGCAGATACTTCAAACAGAGTGTTTCCAAACTGCTCAATCCAAAGAAAGGTTCAGCTCTATGTATTGAATGCATACATCACAAAGAAGTAGTTCAGAATGCTTCTGTCTAGTTTATATGTGGAGATATTTCATAAACCGCATTGGACGAAATTATCTCAAATTTCCACTTGCAGATTCTAGAAAAAGACTGTTTCTAACCTGCTGAACCTAGAGAAAGTTTTAACTCTGTGAGATGAATACACACAACAAAAAGAAATTTCTCAGAATGCTTCTGTGTTGTTTTTGTGGGAAGATATATCCTTTTTAACAATAGGCTTCAAAGCACTCAAATGTCCACTTGCAGATACTTCAAAGACACTGTTACAAAACTGCTCAATCAAAAGAAGGGTTCAACTTTGTGTGTTGAATGCACCAATCAGAAAGCAGTTGTTCAGAATGCTTCTGTCTGGTTTTTATGTGAAGACATTTAATAAACCACATTGGACAAAATAATCTCAAATATCCACTTTCAGATTCTAGAAAGAGTGTTTCAGACCTGCTGAACCTAGACAAAGTTTTAACTCTCTCAGATGAATAGACACATCACAAAGAAATTTTGCAGAATGCTTCTGTGTAGTTTTTGTGGGAAGATATACCCTTTTTCACCATAGGCATCAAAGTACTCCAAATGTCCACTTGCAGATTCTTCAAGCAGAGTGTTTCCAAATTGCTCAATGCAAAGAAAGGTTCAACTCTGTGTATTGAATGCATACATGGTAAAGAAGTTGGTCAGTATGCTTCTGTCTAGTTTTTATGTGGAGATTTTTCATAACCCCCATTGGACGAAATAATCTCAAATATCCACTTGCAGATTCCAGAAACAGACTGTTTCAAACCTGCTGAACCTCGAGAAAGCTTTCACACTGTGAGATGAATAGACACATCACAAAGAAATTTCGCAGGATGCTTCCGTGTAGTTTTTGTGGGAAGATATATCCTTTTTCACCATAGGCATCAAAGCACTCTGAATGTCCACTTGCAGATACTTCAAACAGAGTGTTTAGAAACTGCTCAATCCTTAGAAAGTTGCAGCTCTGTGTGTTGAATGCATACATCAGAAAGTAGTTGTTCAGAATGCTTCTGTCTAGTTTTTATGTGGAGATATTTCATAACCTGCATTGGACGAAATAAGCTCAAATATCTACTTGTAGATTCTAGAAAAAGACTGTTTCAAACCTGCTGAAACTAGAAAAAGCTTTAACTCTGTGAGATGAATACACACATCACAAAGAAATGTCGCAGAATTCTTCTGTGTAGTTGTTGTGGGAAGATATATACTTTTTTACCGTAGGCCTCAAAGCACTCCAAATGTCCACTTGCCAATTCTTCAAACAGAATTTTTCCAAACTACTCAATAAAAGAGATGTTCAGCTCCGTGTATTGAATGCATACATCAGAAAGAAGTTGTTTAGAATGCTTCTGTCTAGTTTTAATGTGAAGATTTTTCATAACCAGCATTGGATGAGATAATCTCAAATATCCACTTGTAGATTCTAGAAAAAGACTGTTTCTGACCTGCTGAACCTAGGGAAACTTTAATTCTGTGAGATGAATACACACATCCAAAGAAATTTCACAGAATTCTTCTGTGTAGTTTTTGTGTGAAGATATATACTTTCTCACCATAGGCCTCAAAGCACTCCAAATATCTACTTGCAGATTCTTCAAAGACAGTGTTACATAACTGCTCAATCAAAAGAAGGGTTCAAATTTGTGTGTTGAATGCAGCGATGAGAAAAAAGTTGTTCAGAATGCTTCTGTCTTGTTTTTATGTGGAGATATTTCATAACACGCAGGTGAAGAAATAATCTCAAATATCCACTTGCAGATTCTAGAAAAAGACTGTTTCAAACCTGCTGAACCTAGAGAAAGCTTTCACTCTGTGAGATGAATATACATATCACAAAGAAATTTCATAGAATGCTTCTGTGTAGATTTGTGGGAAGATTTATCCTTTTTCACCATAGGCATCAAAGCACTCCAAATGTCCACTTGCAAATTCTTCAGAGTGTTTCCAAACTTCTCAATCCAAAGAAAGGTTCAGTTCTGTGTATTGTATGCATACATCAGAAAGAAGTTGTTCAGGGAGCGGGGTGGAGCCAAGATGGCCGAATAGGAACAGCTCCGGTCTCCAGCTCCCAGCCCCAGCGACACAGAAGACGGATGATTTCTGCATTTCTGCTTGAGGTACCGGTTTCATCTCACTAGGGAGTGCCTAACAGTGGGTGCAGGACAGTCGATGAAGCGCACTGTGCGTGAGCCGAAGCAGGGCGAGGCATTACCTCATTTGGGAAGTGCAAGGGGTCAGGGAGTTCCCTTTCCTAGTCAAAGAAAGGGGAAACAGACGGCACCTGGAATATCGGGTCAGTCCCACCCCAATACTGCGCTTTTCCAACGGGCCTGGAAAACGGCACACTAGGAGATTGTGTCCCGCACCTGGCTCGGAGGGTCCTGTGCCCACGGAGTCTCGCTGATTGCTAGCACAGCAGTCTGAGATCAAGCTACAAGGCGGCAGCGAGGCTGGGGGAGGGGCGCCCGTCATTGCCCAGGCTTGCTTAGGTAAACAAAGCAGCCAGGAAGCTCGAACTGGGTGGAGCCCACCACAGCTCAAGGAGGCCTGCCTGCCTCTATAGGCTCCACCTCTGGGGGCAGGGCACAGACAAACAAAAACTCAGCAAGAACCTCCACAGACTTAAAGGTCCCTGTCTGACTGACAGCTTTGAAGAGAGTAGTGGTTCTCCCAGCACGCAGCTGGAGATCTGAGAACCGACAGACTGCCTCCTAAAGTGGGTCCCTCACCCCTGAGCAGGCTAACTGGGAGGCACCCCCCCAGTAGGGACAGACTGACACCTCATTCAACCGGGTACTCCTCTGAGACAAAACTTTCAGACGAACTATCAGACAGCTGAATTTGTGGTCTCACGAAAATCCGCTGTTCTGCAGCCACCGCTGCTGACACCCAGCCAAACAGTGTCTGGAGTGGACCTCTAGTAAACTCCAACAGACCTGCAGCTGAGGGTCCTGTCTGGCAGAAGGAAAACTAACAAACAGAAAGGACATCCACACCAAAAACCCATCTGTACATCACCATCATCAAAGACCAAAAGTAGATAAAACCACAAAGATGGGGAAAAAACAGAACAAAAAAACTGGAAACTCTAAAAAACAGAGCACCTCTCCTCCTCCAAAGGAACGCAGTTCCTCACCAGCAACGGAACAAAGCTGGATGGAGGATGACTTTGATGAGTTGAGAGAAGAAGGCTTCAGACGATCAAACTACTCTGAGCTACGAGAGGAAATTCAAAACAATAGCAAAGAAGTTAAAAACTTTGAAAAAAAATTAGAAGGATGGATAACTAGAATAACCAATGGAGAGAAGGGCTTAAAGGAGCTGATGGAGCTGAAAGCCAAGTTTCGAGAACTACGCGAAGATTGCAGAAGCCTCAGTAGCAGATGCGATCAACTGGAAGAAAGGGTATCGCTGATGGAAGATGAAATGAATGAAATGAAGAGAGAAGGGAAGTTTAGAGAAAAAGGAATAAAAAGAAATGAACAAAGCCTCCAAGAAATTTGGGACTATGTGAAAAGACCAAACCTACGTCTGATTGGTGTACCTGAAAATGATGGGGAGAATGGAACCAAGTTGGAAAACACTCTGCAAGATATTATCCAGGAGAACTTCCCCAATCTAGCAAGGCAGGCCAGCATTCAGATTCAGGAAATACAGAGAACGCCACAAAGATACTCCTCGAGAAGGGCAACTCCAAGACACATAATTGTCAGATTCACCAAAGTTGAAATGAAGGAAAAAATGTTAAGGGCAGCCAGAGAGAAAGGTCGGGTTACCCACAAAGGGAAGCCCATCAGACTAACAGCTGATCTCTCAGCAGACACTCTACAAGCCAGAAGAGAGTGGGGGCCGATATTCAACATTCTTAAAGAAAAGAATTTTCAACCCAGAATTTGCTATCCCGCCAAACTAAGCTTCATAAGTGAAGGAGAAATAAAATACTTTACAGACAAGCAAACGCTGAGTGATTTTGTCACCACCAGGCCTGCCCTAAAAGAGCTCCTGAAGGAAGCACTAAACATGGAAAGGAACAACCGGTACCAGCCACTACAAAAACATGCCAAATTGTAAAGACCATCGAGGCTAGGAAGAAACAATAGCAACTAACGAGCAAAATAACCAACTAACATCATAATGACAGGATCAGATTCACACATAACAATATAAACTTTAAATGTAAATGGGCTAAATGCTCCAATCAAAAGACACAGACTGGCAAACTGGATAAGGAGTCAGGACCCATCAGTGTGCTGTATTCAGGAAACCCATCTCACGTGCAGAGACACACATAGACTCAAAATAAAGGGATGGAGGAAGATCTATCAAGCAACTGGAAAACAAAAAAAGGCAGGGGTTGCAATCCTAGTCTCTGATAAAATAGACTTTAAACCAACAAAGATCAAAAGAGACAAAGAAGGCCATTACATAATGGTAAAGGGATCAATTCAACAAGAAGAGCTAACTATCCTAAATATATATGCACCCAACACAGAAGCACCCAGATTCATAAAGCAAGTCCTCAGTGACCTACAAAGGGACTTAAACTCCCACACAATAATAATGGGAGATTTTAACACCCCACTGTCAACATTAGACAGATCAACGAGACAGAAAGTTAACAAGGATATCCAGGAATTGAACTCAGCTCTACATAAAGTGGACCTAATAGACATCTACAGAACTCTCCACCCCAAGTCAACAGAATATACATTTTTTTCAGCACCACACCACACCTATTCCAAAACTGACCACATAGTTGGAAGCAAAGCTCTCCTCAGCAAATGTAAAAGAACAGAAATTATAACAAACTGCCTCTCAGACCACAGTGCAATCAAACTAGAACTCAGGATTAAGAAACTCACTCAAAACCGCTCAACTACATGGAAACTGAACAACCTGCTCCTGAATGACTATTGGGTACATAATGAAATGAAGGCAGAAATAAAGATGTTCTTTGAAACCAACGAGAACAAAGATACAACATACCAGAATCTCTGGGACACATTCAAAGCAGTGTGTAGAGGGAAATTTATAGCACTAAATGCCCACAAGAGAAAGCAGGAAAGATCCAAAATTGACACCCTAACATCACAATTAAAAGAACTAGAAAAGCAAGAGCAAACACATTCAAAAGCTAGCAGAAGGCTAGAAATAACTAAAATCAGAGCAGAACTGAAGGAAATAGAGACACAAAAAACCCTTCAAAAAATTAATGAATCCAGGAGCTGGTTTTTTGAAAAGATCAACAAAATTGATGGACCGCTAGCAAGACTAATAAAGAAGAAAAGAGAGAAGAATCAAATAGATGCAATAAAAAACGAAAAAGGGGATATCACCACCGATCCCACAGAAATACAATCTACCATCAGAGAATACTACAAACACCTCTATGCAAATAAGCTAGAAAATCTAGAAGAAATAGATAAATTCCTCGACAAATACACCCTCCCAAGACTAAACCAGGAAGAAGTTGAATCTCTGAATAGACCAATAACAGCTTCTGAAATTGTGGCAATAATCAATAGCTTACCAACCAAAAAGAGTCCAGGACCTGATGGATTCACAGCTGAATTCTACCAGAGGTACAAGGAGGAACTGGTACCATTCCTTCTGAAACTATTCCAATCAATAGAAAAAGAGGGAATCCTCCCTAACACATTTTATGAAGCCAGCATCATCCTGATACCAAAACCTGGCAGAGACATAACCAAAAAAGAGAATTTCAGACCAATATCCTTGATGAACATTGATGCAAAAATCCTCAATAAAATACTGGCAAACCGAATCCAGCAGCACATCAAAAAGCTTATCCACCATGATCAAGTGGGCTTCATCCCTGGGATGCAAGGCTGGTTCAACATACGCAAATCAATAAATGTAATCCAGCATATAAACAGAACCAAAGACAAAAACCACATGGTTATCTCAATAGATGCAGAAAAGGTCTTTGACAAAATTCAACAACCCTTCATGCTAAAAACTCTCAATAAATTAGGTATTGATGGGACGTATCTCAAAATAATAAGAGCTATCTATGACAAACCCACAGCCAATATCATACTGAATGGGCAAAAACTGGAAGCATTACCTCTGAAAACTGGCACAAGACAGGGATGCCCTCTCTCACCGCTCCTATTCAACATAGTGCTGGAAGTTCTGGCCAGAGCAATCAGGCAGGAGAAGGAAATAAAGGGTATTCAACTAGGAAAAGAGGAAGTCAAATTGTCCCTGTTTGCAGATGACATGATTGTATATCTAGAAAACCCCATTGTCTCAGCCCAAAATCTCCTTAAGCTGATTAGCAACTTCAGCAAAGTCTCAGGATACAAAATTAATGTACAAAAATCACAAGCATTCTTGTACACCAATAACAGACAAACAGAGAGCCAAATCATGAGTGAACTCCCATTCACAATTGCTTCAAAGAGAATAAAATACCTAGGAATCCAACTTACAAGGGATGTGAAGGACCTCTTCAAGGAGAACTACAAACCACTGCTCAATGAAATAAAAGAGGATACAAACAAATGGAAGAACATTCCATGCTCATGGGTTGGAAGAATCAATATCGTGAAAATGGCCATACTGCCCAAGGTCATTTATAGATTCAATGCCATCCCCATCAAGCTACCAATGACTTTCTTCACAGAATTGGAAAAAACTACTTTAAAGTTCATATGGAACCAAAAAAGAGCCCGCATCGCCAAGTCAATCCTAAGCCAAAAGAACAAAGCTGGAGGCATCACGCTACCTGACTTTAAACTATACTACAAGGCTACAGTAACCAAAACAGCATGGTACTGGTACCACAACAGAGACATAGATCAATGGAACAGAACAGAGCTCTCAGAAATGACGCCGCATAGCTACAACTATCTGATCTTTGACAAACCTGACAAAAACAAGAAATGGGGAAAGGATTCCCTATTTAATAAATGGTGCTGGGAAAACTGGCTAGCCATATGTAGAAAGCTGCAACTGGATCCCTTCCTTACACCTTATACAAAAATTAATTCAAGATGGATTAAAGACTTATATGTTAGACCTAAAACCATTAAAATCCTACAAGAAAACCTAGGCAATACCATTCAGGACATAGGCGTGGGCAAGGACTTCATGTCTAAAACACCAAAAGCAATGGCAACAAAAGCCAAAATCGACAAATGGGATCTCATTAAACTAAAGAGCTTCTGCACAGCAAAAGAAACTATCATCAGAGTGAACAGGCAACCTACAGAATGGGAGAAAATTTTTGCAACCTACTCATCTGACAAAGGGCTAATATCCAGAATCTACAATGAACTCAAACAAATTTACAAGAAAAAAACAAACAACCCCATCAAAAAGTGGGCAGAGGACATGAACAGACACTTCTCAAAAGAAGACATTTATGCAGCCAAAAAACACATGAAGAAATGCTCATCATCACTGGCCATCAGAGAAATGCAAATCAAAACCACAGTGAGATACCATCTCACACCAGTTAGAATGGCCATCATTAAAAAATCAGGAAACAATAGGTGCTGGAGAGGATGTGGAGAAATAGGAACACTTTTACACTGTTGGTGGGACTGTAAACTAGTTCAACCATTGTGGAAGTCAGTGTGGCGATTCCTCAGGGATCTCGAACTAGAAATACCATTTGACCCAGCCATCCCATTACTGGGTATATACCCAAAGGAGTATAAATCATGCTGCTATAAAGAAACATGCACACGTATGTTTATTGCGGCACTATTCACAATAGCAAAGAGTTGGAACCAACCCAAATGTCCAACAACGATAGACTGGATTAAGAAAATGTGGCACATATACACCATGGAATACTATGCAGCCATAAAAAATGATGAGTTCGTGTCCTTTGTAGGGACATGGATGAAACTGGAGAACATCATTCTCAGTAAACTATCGCAAGGACAAAAAACCAAACACCGCATGTTCTCACTCATAGGTGGGAATTGAACAATGAGAACTCATGGACACAGGAAGGGGAACATCACACTCCGGGGACTGTTGTGGGGTGGGGGGAGGGGGGAGGGACAGCATTAGGAGATACACCTAATGCTAAATGACGAGTTAATGGGTGCAGGAAATCAACATGGCACATGGATACATATGTAACAAACCTGCACATTGTGCACATGTAACGTAAAACCTAAAGTATAATAATAAAAATAAAAATAAATAAAAAATAAATAAAAAAAAGAAAACTACACAGTAGGATTCTGTGAAACGTCTTTCTGTTCTGTGCATTCATCTTACAAAGATGAACCTATCTTTTGCTTTAGCAGATTTGATACACTCTTTTTGTAGAATCAGCAAGTGGACATTTGGAGCGCTTTGAGGCCTATGGTGAGAAACGAAGTATATTCAAATATAAACTACACAGAAGCTTTCTGTGAAACTTCTTGCTGATCTGTGCATTCATTTAACAGAGTTGAACCTTTCTTTTGACCGAGCAGTTTTGAAACACACTTTTTGTAGAATCTGCATGTGGACATTTAAAGTATAATAAAAAAAAAAAAAAAAGAAAGAAGTTGTTCAGAATGCTTCTGTCAGGTTTTTATGTGAAGATGTTTCATAACCCGCACTGGATGAAATAATCTCAAATATCCAATTGTAGATTCTAGAAAAAGACTGTTTCTATCCTGCTGAACCTATGGAAAGCTTTAACTCTGTGAGATGAATACACACATCACAAAGAAATTTCGCAGAATCCTTCTGTGTAGTTTTTGTGGGAAGATATATACTTTTTCACCATAGCTCTCAAAGCACTCCAAATGTCCACTTGCAGATTCTTCAAAGACGGTGTTACAAAACTGCTCAATCAAAAGAAGTGTTCAACTCTGTGTGTTGAATGCACCGATCTGAAAGAAGTTGTTCAGAATGCTTCTGTCTAGTTTTTATGTGAAGATATTTCATAAACCGTATTGGACGAGATAATCTCAAATATCCACTTGCAGATTCTAGAAAAAGACTGTTTCAAACCTGCTGAAACTAGAGAAAGCTTTAACTCTGAGAGATGAATACACATATCACAAAGAAATTTCGCAGAATGCTTCTGTGTAGTTTTTGTGGGAAGATATATCCTTTTTCACTATAGGCCCCAAAGCTCTCCAAATGTCCAGTTGCAGATTCTTCAAACAGAGTGTTTCCAAACTGCTCAATCAATAGAAAGGTTCAGCTCTGTGTATTGAATGCATACTTCAGAAAGAAGTTGTTCAGAATGCTTCTGTCTAGTTTTTGTGTGAAGATATTTCATAAACCGCATTGGATGAAATAATCTCAAATATCTACCTGCAGATTCTAGAAAAAGAGTGTTTAAAACCTACTGAACCTAGAGAAAGCTTTAACTCACTGAGTTGAATAGACACATCACAATGAAATTTCGCAGAATGCTTCTGTGTAGTTTTTGTGGGAAGATATATCCTTTTAAACCATAGGCATCAAGGCACTCCAAATATCCACTTGCAGATTCTGGAAACAGAGAGTTTTCAAACTGCTCAATCCAAAGGAAGGTTCAGCTCTGTGTATTGAATGCATACATCAGAAAGTAGTTGTTCAGAATTCTTCTGTCTTGTTTTTATGTTGAGATAATTCATAACCCGCATTGGATGAAATAATCTCAAATATCCACTTGCAGATTCTAGAAAAAGACTGTTTCCACCATGTTGAACCTAGAGAAGCTTGAATTCTGTGAGATGAATACACACATCACAAAGAAATTTCACAGAATGCTTCTGTGTAGTTTTTGTGGGAAGACATATCCTTTTTCACCACTGGCATCAAAGCCCTGCAAATGTCCACTTGCTGATTCTTCAAACAGAGTGTTTCCAAACTGCTCAATTCAAAGAAATGTTCAGCTCTGTGTATTCAATGCATACATCAGAAAGAAGTTGTTCAGAATGCTTCTGTCTAGTTTTTACATGCAGATAATTCATAACCCGCATTGGACGAAATAATCTCAAATATCCACTTGCAGATTCTAGAAAAAGACTGTTTCAAACCTGCTGAGCCTAGAGAAAACTTTCACTCAGTGAGATGAATACACACATCACAACGTAATTTCGCAGAATGGTTCTGTGTAGTTTTTGTGGGAAGATATATCCTTTTTCACCACAGGCATCAAAGCACTCCAAATGTCCAATTGCAGATTCTTCAAACAGAGTGTTTCCACACTACTCAATCAAGAGAAAGCTTCAGCTCCGTGTACTGAATGCATACATCAGAAAGAATTGTTCAGAATGCTTCTGTCTAGTTTTTATGTGGAGATATTTGGTAACCCACATTGGATGAAATAATCTCAAATATCCAATTGCAGATTGTAGAAAAAGACTGTTTCTAACCTGCTGAACCTATAGAAAGCTTTAACTCTGTGAGATGAATACACTCATCACAAAGAAACTTCGCAGAATGTTCCTGTGTAGTTTTTGCGGGAAGTTATATCCTTTATCACCATACACCTCAAAGCACTCCAATGTCCACTTGCAGATTTTTCAAAGAGAGTGTTACAAAACTGCTCAATCAAAAGAAGGGTTCAACTCTGTGTGTTAAAGGCAGCGATAAGAAAGAAGTTGTTCAGAATGCTTCTGTCTAGTTTTTATGTGAAGATATTTCATAACCCGCATTGGACGAAATAATCTCAAATATCCACTTGCAGATACTGGAATAAGACTGTTTCAAACCTGCTGAACCTAGAGAAAGCTTTAACACTGTGAGATGAATGCACACGTCACAGAGAAATTTCGCAGAATGCTTCTGTGTAGTTTTTGTGGGAAGATATATCACTTTTCACCATAGGTCTCCAAGCACTCCAAATGTCCACTTGCAGATACTTCAAACAGAGTGTTTCCAAACTGCTCAATCAAAAGAAAGGTTCAGCTCTGTTTATTGAATGCATAAATAAGAAAGAAGTTTTTCAGATTTCTTCTGTCTAGTTTTTATGTGAAGATATTTCATAACCTGCATTGGATGAAATAATCTAAAATATGCACTTGCAGATTCTTGAAAAAACTGTTTCCAACCTGCTGAACCTGGAGAAAGCTTTAACTCTGTGAGATGATGCATGCAATCTAAAGAAATTTCGCAGAATGCTTCTGTATAATCTTTGTTGGAAGATATATCCTTTTTCACCGTAGGCCTCAAAGCATTCAAATTGTTCTCTTGGAGACTCTTCAAAGAAAATGTTACAAAACTGCTCGATCAAAAGAAGGGTTCAGCTCTGTGTATTGAATGCATACATCAGAAAGGAGTTGTTCAGAGTGCTTCTGTCTAGTTTTTATGTGAAGATATTTCATAACCCACATTGAATGAAATTATCTCAATTATCCACTTGCAGATTCCAGAAAAAGACTGTTCCAAACCTGCTGAACCTAGTGAAAGCTTAAACTCTCCGAGATGAATACAGACATCACAAAGAAATTTCGCAGAATTCTTCTGTCCAGTTTTTTTATGAAGATATATCCTTTTTCACTATAGGCCTCAAAGCACCCCAAATGTCCACTTGCAGAATCTTCAAAGACAGTGTTACAGAATTGCTCAGTCAAAAGAAGTGTTCAGCTCTGTTTGTTGAATGCACCGATCAGAATGTAGTTGTTCAGAATGCTTTTGTCTAGTTTTTATGTGAAGATATTTCATACCCCACATTGAATGAAAAAATCTCAAATATCCTCTTGCAGGTTCTATGAAAAGACTGTTTCAAACCTGCTGAAGCTTGGGAAAGGTTTAACTCCGTGGGATGAATACACACATCACAAAGAAATATCGCAGAATGCTTCTGTGTAGTTTTTGTGGAAGATATATCCTTTTTCACCATAGGCCTCAAAGCACTCCAATGTCCACTTGCAGATTCTTCAAACAGAGTGTTTCTGAACTGCTCAATCAAAAGAATGTTTCAGCTCTGTATATTGAATGCATAAATCAGAAAGAAGTTGTTCAGACTGCTTCTATCTAGTTTTTAATGTGAAGGTATTTCATAACCCGCATTTTATGAAATAATCTCAAATATCCACTTGCAGATTCTTGAAGAAGAGTGTTTCGAACCTGCTGACCTCAGAGAAAGCTTTAACTCTGTGAGATGATTACACGCATCAGAAGGAAATTTCGCAGAATGCTTCTGTGTAGTTTTTGTGGGAATATATATCATTTTTCACCATAGGCCTCCAAGCACTCCAAATGTCCACATGTAGGTTCTTCAAACAGAGTGTTTCCAAACAGCTCAATCAAAAGAAAATTTCAGCTCTGTGCATTGAATGCATAAATCAGAAAGAAGTTTTTCGGAATGCTTCTGTCTAGTTTTTATGTGAAGATATTTCATAACACGCCTTGAATGAAATAATCTCAAATATCCACTTGCATATTCTAGAAAAAGACTGTTTCAAACCTGCAGCAACTAGAGAAAGCTTTAAATCTGTGAGATGAATACAGGCATCACAAAGAAATTTCTCAAAGTGCTTCTGTATAATTTTTGTGGAAAGATATATTCCTTTTCACAATAGGCCTCAAAGCACTCCAAATGTAAGCTTGGAGATTCTTCAAAGACAGTGTTACAAAACTGCTGAGTCGAAAGAAGGGTTCAAATCTGTGTGTTGAATTCACTGATCAGAAAAAAGTTGTTCAGAATGCTTCTGTCTAGTTTTTATGTGAAGGTATTCCATACCCCGCATTGGACGAAATAATCTCAAATATCCACTTGCAGATTCTAGAAAAACACTGTTTCAAAACAGCTCAATAAAAAGACAGGTTCATCTCTGTAAGATTAATCCACAGACCAAAAAGAAGTTTCACAGAATCCTTCTATGTAGTTTTCATGGGAAGATATTTCGTTTTTCACCATAGGCCACAATTCTCTCCAAATGTCCAGTTCCAGATTCTACAAAAAGGGTGTTTCGAAACTGGTCAGTCAAAACAAAGGTTCAAATCTGTTAGACGAATTCACAGATCAGAAAGAAGTTACACAGAATGCTTCTTTTTAGTTTTTATTTGAGGATACTTCTTTTTTTACCATAGGATTCAAAGCACTCCAAATGTCCACTGGCAGAATCTACTAAAAGAGTGTTTCAAACCTGCTCAATCAGCAGATAGGTTCATCTCTGTAAGATGAATGCAGAGAACAGTAAATAGTTTCACAGAATCCTTCTGTGTAGTATTCAAGTGAAGATATTTGGTTTTTCACCATAGGCTTCAAAGCTATCCAAATGTCCACTTGAAGATTCTAAAAAAAGAATGTTTCAAAAATGCTCAGTCCAAAGAAAGTTTCAACCCTGTTAAATGAATGCAGAGATCAGAAAGAAGTTTCACAAAATTCGTTTGTGTAGTTTTTACTTGAAGATATTTCCTTTTTCAGCATAGGGCTCAAAGAATTTCAAATGTCCACTTGCTCATTCTACAAAAACTGTGTTTCTAAACTGCTCAGACAAAAGATACTTTCAACTCTGCAATTTGAATGCGCAGATCAGAAAGAAGTTTCACAGAATGCTTCTGTGCAGTTTTCATTTGAAGATATTTCCTTTCTCAACATGGGCCTCAAAACGCTCCAAATGTACAAATGTGAATTCGACAAAAAGTGTGTTTCAAAACTGCTCAAAAAAAAAGATAAGTTCATCTCTGTAAGATGAATCAACAGAACAGAAAGAAGTTTCACAGAACTTTTCTATGTAGTTTTCATGGAAAGATATTTCGTTTGTCACCATAGGCCTCAACGCTCTCCAAATGTCCACTTGCAGATTCGACAAAAAGAATGTTTCAAAACTAGTCAGTCAAAAGAAAGGTTCAACTCTCTAAGTTGAATGCACAGATCAGAAAGAAGGTTCACAGAATGCTTTTGTGTAGTATTTATTTGAAGATATTTATTTTCTCACCATAGGCCTCAAATGGCTCCAATTTCCACTTGCTGATTCTACAAAAAGAGTGTTTCAAAACTGCTCAATCAAAGATTGGTTCACCTCTGTAAGATTAATGTGCAGAACAAAAAGAAGTTTCACAGAATCCTTCTGTGTGGTTTTCATAGGTAGATATTTCGTTTTTCACCATAGGCCTCTATGCATTCCAAATATCCACTAGCATATGCTACAAAAAGAGTGTTTCAAAACAGCTTAGTCAAAAGAAAGGTTCAACTCTTTTAGCTGAATGCATATATAAGAAAGGAGTTTCACAGAATGCTTCCATGGAGTTTTTATTTCAAGATATTTCATTTCTAATCACAGGCCTCAATGCTCTCCAAATGTCCACTTACAGATTCGACAAAAAGAGTCTTTGAAAACTGCTCAATCAAAAGATAGTTTCATCTCTGTAAGATGAATGCACAGAACAGAAAGAAGTTTCACAGAATCCTCTGTGTAGTTTTCATGGGAAGATATTTCATTTTTCACTGTAGGCCTCAATGCTCTCCAAATGTCCACTTACAAATTCCCCAAAAATTGTGTTTCAATACTGCTTAGTCAAAGGAGAGGTTCAACTCTCTTAGATGAATGTACAGATCAATAAGAAGTTTCACAGAATGCTTCTGTTTAGTTTCTAATATATTTCCTTTCTCACCATAGTCCTCAAAGCATTCCAACTGTCCACTTACAGATTCTACAAAGAGTGTTTCAAAACTGCTAAATCAAAAGACATGTTCATCTCTGTAAGATGAATGCACATAACAGAAAGAAGTTTCACAGAACCCTTCTGTGTAGTTTTCATGGGAAGAAATTTCGTTTTTCACCATAGGCCTCAATACTCTTCAAATGTCCACTTGCAGATTCTACAAAAAGAGTGTTTCAAAACTGCTCAGTCAAAAGAAAGGTTCAACTCTGTTAGATGAATGCACAGGTCAGAAAGAAGTTTCACAGAATGCTTCTGTGTAGTTTTTATTTGAAGATATTTCCTTTTTCACCATAGGCCTCAATGCTCTCCAAATGTCCACTTGCAGATTCTACAAAAAGAGTGTTTCAAAACTGCTCTATCAAAAGATAGGTTCATCTGTAAGATGAATGCACAGAACACAAAGAAGTTTCACAGAATCCTTCTGTGTAGTTTTCTTGGGAAGATATTTTGTTTTTCACCATAGGCCTCAATGCTCTCCAAATGTCCACTTGCAGATTCTACAAAAAGAGGGTTTCAAAACTGCTTAGTCAAAAGAAAGTTTGAATGCTGTTACATGAACGCACAGATCAGAAACAATTTTGACAGAATCCTTCTGTGTTGTTTTCATGGGAAGATATTTCGTTTCTCACCTTTGACCTCAATGCTCTCCAAATGTCCACTTGCAGATTCTACAAAAAGGGTGTTTCAAAACTGCTCAATGAAAAGATAAGCTTATCTCTGTAAGATCAATGCACAGAACAGAAAGAAGTTTCACAGAACCCTTCTGTGTAGTTCTCATGGGAAGATATTTCTTTTTTCAACATAAGCCGCAATGCTCTAAAATGTCCACTTGCAGATCCTACAAAAAGAGTGTTTCAAAACTGGTAAGGGAAAAGAAATTTCAGCTCTCTTAGATGAATGCACAGATCAGAAAGGTTACACATAATACTTCTGTGTAGTTCTTATTTGAAGGAAATTCTTTTTTCACCATTGGCCTCAAAGCGCTCCAAATATTCAATTGCAGATTCTACAAAAAAGAGTGTTTCAAAACTGCTCAATCAAAAGATAGGTTCATCTCTGTAAGATGAATGCACAGAAAAGAAAGAATTTTCACAGAATCATTCTGTGTAGTTTTCAAGGGAAGATATTTCGTTTTTCACCATAGGCCTTAAAGTTCTCCAAATGTCCACTTGCAGATTCTACAAAAAGTTTGTTTCAAAAATGCTCAGTTAAAAGAAAGTTTCAACTCTCTTAGAAGAATGCACAGATCAGAAAGAACTTTCACAGAAAACTTCTGTGTTGTTTTTATTTGAAGACATTTCCTTTTTCACCATAGGCCTCAAAGCACTGAAAACATCCAGTTGCAGATTGTACAAAAAGAGTGTTTCAAAAATGCTCAGCCAAAAGAAAAGTTCAACTCTGTAAGATGAGTATACAGATCCAAAAGAAGTTCCACAGAATGCTTCTGTGTAGTTTTTATTGGAAGATACTTTGTTTCACACCATAGGCATCAGAGCGCTCCAAATGTCCACTTGCAGATTCTACAAAAAGAGTGTTTCAAAACTACTCAGTCAAGAGATAGGTTCATCACTGTGAGATGAATTCACAGGACAGAAAGACGTTTCACAGAATCCTTCTGTGTAGTTTTCATGGGAACATATTTCGTTTATCACCATAGGCTTCAATGCTTTACAAATGTCCACTTGCAAATTCTGCAAAAACAGCGTTTCAAAACTGCTCTGTCAAAAGAAAGATTCAACTCTGTTAGATGAATGGACAGATAAGAAAGAAGTTTCATAGAATTCTTCTGTGTAGTTTTTATTTGAGGATAATTCATTTCTCACCATAGGCCTCAAAGCACTCCAACTGTCCACTTGTAGATTCTACAAAAAGTGTGTTTCAAAACTGTTAAATCAAAAGACCAGTTCATCTCTGTAAGATGAATGCACAGAACAGAAAGAAGTTTCACAGAATCCTTCTATGTAGTTTTCATGGGAAGATATTTCATTTTTCACCATAGGCCTCAATGCTCTCCAAATGTCCACTTGCAGACTCTACAAAAAGAGTGTTTCAAAACTACTCAGTCAAAAGAAATGTTCAACTCTGTTAGATGAATGCACAGATAAGAAAGGAGTTTCGCAGAATGCTTCTGTGTAGTTTTTATTTGAAGATATTTCCTTTTTCACCATAGGCCTCAATGCGCTCAAAATGTCCATTTGCAGATACTACAAAAAGATGGTTTCAAAACTGCTCAATCAAAAGATAGGGCCATCTCTGTAAGATGAATGTACAGAACACAAAGAGGTTTCACAGAATCCTTCTGTGTAGTTTTCATGGGAAGATATTTCGTTTTTCACCATAGGCCTCAATGCTCTCCTAATGTCCACTTGCAGACTCTACAAAAAGAGTGTTTCTAAACTGCTCAGTCAAAATAAATGTTCAAATTTGTTAGATGAATGCACAGATAAGAAAGGAGTTTTGCAGAATGCTTCTGTGTAGTTCATATTTGAAGATATTTCCTTTTTCACCATAGGCCTCAAAGTGCTCCAAATGTAAATTTGCAGATACTAAAAAAAGAGGGTTTCAAAACCACTCAATCAAAAGATAGGACCATCTCTGTAAGATGAATGCACAGAACACAAAGAAGTTTCACAGAATCGTTCTGTTTAGTTTTCATGGGAAGATATTTCGTTTTTCACCACAGGCCTCAATGCTCTCCAAATGTCCACTTGCAGATTCTACAAAAAGAGTGTTTCAAAACTGCTTAGCCAAAAGAAAGGTTCACCCCTGTTAGATGAATTCACAGATTAGAAAGTAGTTTCACAGAATGATTCTGTGTAGTTTTTATTTGAAGATATTTCATTTCTCACCATAGGCCTCAAAGCGCTCCAAATGTCCTCTTGCAGATTCCACAAAAAGAGTGTTTCAAAACTGCTCAATGAAAAGATACGTTCATCTGTGTAAGACTAATGCACAGAACAGAAAGAATTTTCACAGAACGCTTCAGTGTAGTTTTCATGGGAAGATATTTCGTTTTTCACCATAGGCCACAATGCTCTCCAAATGTCCACTTGCAGATTCTACAAAAAAGTGTTTCAAAACTGGTCAGTCAAAAGAAAAGTTCAACTCAGATGAATGCACAGATCAGAATGAAGTTACAACATAATGCTTCTGTGTAGTTTTTATTTGAAGATATTTCATTTTTCACAATTGGCCTCAAATTGCTCCAAATATCCACTTGTAGATTCTTCAAAAACAGTGTTTCAAAACTGCTCAATCAAAAGATAGTTTCATCTCTGTAAGATGAATGCACAGAAAAGAAAGACGTTTCACAGAATCCCTCTGTGTAGTTTTCATGGGAAGATATTTCGTTTTTCAGCCTAGGCCTCAATTTTCTCCAAATGTCCACTTGCAGATTCTACAAAAAGTATGTTTCAGAAATGCTTCATTAAAAGAAAGTTTCAACTCTGTTAGGTGAAAGCACAGATCAGAAAGAAGTTTCACAGAATGCTTCTGTGTAGTTTTTATTTGAAGATATTGCATTTTTCACCATAGGCCTCAGTGCGCTCCAAATGTCCACTTGCAGATTCTACAAAAAGAGTGTTTTCAATCTGCTCAGTCAAAAGAAAGGTTCAACTCTGTAACGTGAATGAACAGATCTGAAAGTTGTTTCACAGAATGCTTCTGTTGAGTTTTTATTTGAAGATACTTTGTTTCTCACCATAGGCATCAAAGACCTCCAAATGTCCACTCGCAGATTCTACAAAAAGAGTCTTTATAAACTGCTCAATCAAAAGATGGGTTCATCTCTGTAAGATGAGTGCACAGAATGGAAAGAAGTTTCACAGAATCCTCTGTGTAGTTTTGATGGGAAGATATTTCGTTTTTCACCCTAGGCCTCAATGCTCTCCAAATGACCACTTGCAAATTCTTCAAAAACAGTGTTTCAACACTGCTTAGTCAAAAGAAAGGTTCAACTGTGTTAGATGAATGCACAGATCAATAAGAAGTTTCACAGAATGCTTCTTTGTACTTTTTGTTTTAAGATATTTCATTTCTCACCATAGACCTCAAAGCATTCCAACTGTCCACTTACAGTTTCTACAAAAAGAGTGTTTCAAAACTGCTAAATCAAAAGACAGGTTCATCTCTATAAGATGAATGCACAGAACAGAAAGAAGTTTCACAGAATCCTTCTGTGTAGTTTCCATGGGAAGATATTTTGTTTTTCACCGTAGGCTACAATGCTCTCCAAATGTCCACTTGCATATCCTACAAAAAGAGTGTTTCAAATCTGCTCACTCAAAAGAAAATTTCAACTCTGTTAGATGAACGCGCAGATCAGTAAGAAGTTTCACAGAATGCTTCCGTGTAGTTTTATTTGAAGATATTTCCTTTTTCACCGTAGGCTTCAATCCGCTCCAAATGTCCACTTGCAGGTTCTACAGCATATTTCCAAACTACTCAATCAAAAGATAGGTTCATCTCTGTAAGATGAATGCACAGAACACAAAGGAGTTTCACAGAATGCTTCTGTGTAGTTTTCGTCGGAAGATACTTCGTTTTTCACCATAGGACTCAATGCTCTCCAAATGTCCACTTGCAGATTCTACAAAAAGAGGGTTTCAAAACTGCTCAGTCAAAAGAAAGGTTCAACTCTGTTAGATGAATGCACATATCAGAAACTAGTGTCACAAAATGCTTCTTCGTAGTTTTTATTTGAAGATATTTTCTTTTTCACCATAGGCCTCAAAGAGCATAAAATGTTCACTTGCAGATTCTACAAAAAGAGTGTTTCAAAACTGCTCAGTCCAAAGAAAGGTTCAACTCTTTAAGATGAATGCACAGATCAGAATGAAGTGTCACAGAATGCTTCTGTGTAGTTTTTGTTTTAAGATATTTCGTTTCTCACCAAAGTCCTAAAACCCTCCAAATGTCCACTTGCAGATTCTGCAAAAGGAGTGTTTGAAAACTGCTCAGTCAAAAGAAAGGTTCAACTCTGTCAGATGAAGATACTGATGAGAAAGAAGTTTCACAGAATGCTTCTGTGTAGTTTTCATTTGAAGATATTTCCTTTCTCACCGTAGGCAACAAGGCTCTCCAAATGTCCACTTGCAGATTCTACAAACAGAGTGTTTCAAAACTGTTCAATCAAAAGAAAGTGTCTTCTCTGTGAGAGAAACACAAAGAACAGAAAGATGTTAACAAAATGCTGCTGGGTAGTTTTTATGGGAAGATATGTCGTTTTTCAAAATAGGCCTCAATGCTCTCCAAATGTCCACATGCAGATTCTACAAAAAGAGTGTTTCAAAATTGCTGAGTGAAAAGAAAACTTCAACTCTGTTTGGTGAATGCACAGAACAGGAAGAAGTTTCACAGAATCCTTCTGTGTAGTTTTCATTTGAAGATATTTCATTTTTCACCATAGGCCTCAATGCTCTACAAATGTCCGCCTGCAGATTCCACAATAAAAGTGTTTCAAAACTGCTCAGTCAAAAGAGAGGTTCAACTCTGTTAGATGAGTGCACAGATTTGAAAGAAGTTTCACAGAATGCTTCTGTGTAGTTTTTATTGGAAGATATTTCGTTTCTCACCATAGGCCTCAAACCCCTGAAATGTCCACTTCCAAATTCTATAAAAAGAGTGTTTCAATACTGCTCAATCAAAAGATAGGTTCATCTCTGTTAGATGAATGCAGAGAGCAGAAAGAAGTTTCACAAAATCCTTCTGTGTAGTTTTCATAGGAAGATATTTCATTTTTCACCATAGGCCTCAATCCTCTCCAAATGTCCACTTGCAGAATACACAAAAAGAATGTTTCAAAACTGCTCAGTCAAAGAATGGTTCATCTCTGTTAGATGAATGCACAGATCAGAAAGCAGTTTCTCCGAATGCTTCCGTGTAATTTTGATTTGAAGATATTTCCTTTTCCACAATAGGCCTCAAAGCACTACAAATATCCAACTGCAGATTCTACAATAAGAGCATTTCACAACTGCTCCCTCAAAAGGAGTTTTCAATTCTTTAAGATGAATTGACAGATAAGAAAGAATTTCACACAATGCTCCTGTGTAGTTTTTATTTAAAGATAAATCGTTTCTCATCACAGGACTCGAAAAGATCCAAATCTCCACTTGCTAATTCTACAAAAAGAGTGTTTCAAAACTTCTCAATCAAAAGATAAGTTCACCTCCGTAAGATGAATGCACAGAAAGGAAAGAAGTTTCAGAGAAGCCTTCTGTGTAGTGTTCATGGGAATATATTTCGTTTTACACCATAGGGTTCAATGCTCTCCAAATATCCACTTGTAGATTCTACAAAAAGTGTGTTTCAAAACTGCTAAGTCAAAAGAAAGGTTCAACCCTTTCAGATGAATGCACAGATCAGAAAGGAGTCTCACAGAATGCTTCTGTGTAGTTTTTATTTGAAGATATTTCCTTTTTCACCATAGGCCTCAAAGCGCTCCAAATGTCCACTTGCAGATTCTACAA
This sequence comes from Hylobates moloch, assembly GCF_009828535.3. Classification (NCBI taxonomy): domain Eukaryota; kingdom Metazoa; phylum Chordata; class Mammalia; order Primates; family Hylobatidae; genus Hylobates; species Hylobates moloch. The sequence continues at coordinate 35,206,405 of NW_026652296.1, forward strand.
AAAGAGTATTTCAAAACTGCTCAGTCAAAAGAAAGGTTCAACTCCATTAGATGAATGCACAGATCAGAAAGAAGTTACACAGAATGCTTCTGTGTAGTTTTTATTTGAAGATATTTACTCTTTCACCATAGGCCTCTCATCGCTCCAGATGTCCACTTGCAGATTCTACAAAAAGAGTGTTTTAAAACTGCTCAATCAAAAGATACCTTCATCTCTGCAAGATGAATGCAGAGAACAGAATGAAGTTTCACAGAATCCTTCTGTGTACTTTTCATGGGAAAATATTTCGGTTTTCACCATAGGCCTCAATTCTCTACAAATATCTCTTACAGATTCTACAAAAACTGTATTTCAAAACTGCTTAGTCAAAAGAAAGTTTCAACTCTGTTCGATGAATGCAGAGATCAGAAAGAAGTTTCACAGAATGCTTCTGTGTAGTTTTTATTTGAAGTTATTTCCTTTCTCACAATAGGCCTCAAAGCACTCCAAATGTCCACTTGCCGATTCTACAAAAAGAGTGTTTCAAAACTGCTAAATCAAAAGATAGGTTCATCTGTGTAAGATTAATGCACAGAAGAGAAAGAAGTTTCACAGAATGTTTCTGTGTACTTTGTATTTGTAGATATTTCGTTTCTCAACATAGGCATCATAGCGCTCCAAGTGTCCACTTGCAGATTCTACAAAAAGAATGTTTTCAAAAATGCTCAGTTAAAAGAAAGGTTCAATTTCTCTTAGATGAATGCAAAGATCAGAAAGAAGTTTCACAGAATGCTTGTGTGTAGTTTTATTTAAAGGTATTTCCCTTTTCACTGTAGGCCTCAAAGCCCTCCAAATGTCCACTTGCAGATTCTAGAAAAAGAGTGTTTCAAAACAGCTCAGTCAAAAGAAAGGTTCAACTATGAAAGATGAATGCAGAGATCAGTAAGAAGTTTCACAGAATGTTTCTGTGTAGTATTCATTTGAAGATATTTCGTTTCACACCATAATCCTCAAAGCGTTCCAAATGTCAACTTGCAGATTCCACAAAGGGAGTGTTTCAAAACTGCTCAGTCAAAAGAATGGTTCAACTCTGTAAGATGAATGCACAGATTGGAACTAAGTTTCACAGAATGCATCTGTGTAGTTTTTAGTTGAAAATACTTCGTTTCTCACCTTAGGTCTCAATGCTCTCCGAAAGTCCACTTGCAGATTCTACAAAAAGAATGTTTCAATATGGCTCAGTCAAAAGAAAGTTTCAACTCTGTTAGATGAATGCACAGATCAGAAAGAAGTTTCACAGCATTCTTCTGTGTAGTTCTTATTTGAAGATATTTCCTTTTTCACCATAGGCCTGAAAGCGCTCCAAATGTCTACTTGCTGATTCTACAAAAATAGTGTTTCAAAACTGCTCAGACAAAAGAAAAGTTCAACTCTGTAAGGTGAATGAACAGGTCATAAATAAGTTTCACAGAATCCTTCTGTGTAGTTTTCATGGGAAGATATTTCCTTGTTCACCACAGGCCTCAATGCTCTCCAAATGTACACTTGCAGATTCTACAAAAAGAGTGTTTCAAAAATGCTCAGTCAAAAGAAAGGTTGAACTCTGTTAGATGAATGCACAGATCAGAAAGGAGTTTCACAGAATTCTTCTGTGTAGTTTTTATTTGAAGATATTTCCTTTTTCACCCTCTGCGTCAAAGTGCTCTAAATGTCCACATGCAGATTCTACAATAAGAGTGTCTCAAAACTGCTCAGTAAAAAGATAGGTTCAACTCTGTAAGGTGAATGAACAGATCAGAAAGAGGGTTCACAAAATGTTTCTGTGTAGTTTGTATTTGAAGACATTTCATTTCTCACCATAGGCCTCAAGTTGCTCCAAATGTCCCATTGCAAATTCTACAAAAAGAGTGTCTCAAAACTACTCAATCAAAAGATAAGTTCATCTCTGTAAGATGAATCCACACAACAGAAAGGAGTTTCACAGAATCCTTCTGTGTAGTTTTCATGAGAAGATATTTCGTTTTTACAATTTGCCTCAATGCTCTCCAAATGTCCACTTGCAGATTCTAAAAAAATGGTGTTTCAAAACTGGTCAGTCAAAAGAAAGGTTCAAGTCTGTCAGATGAATGCAAAGATCAGAAATAAGTTTCACAGAATGGTTCTGTGTAGTTTTTATTTAAAGATATTTCCTTTTTCACCATAGGCCTTGAAGAGCTCCAAATGTCCACTTGCAGATCCTACAAAAAGAGTGTTTCAAAACCGCTCAGTCAAACGAAACTTTCAACTCTGTAAGATGAATGCACAGATCAGAAAGAAGTTTCACAGAATGCTTCTGTGAAGTTTTTATTTGAAGATATTTCGTTTCTCACCATAGGCCTCAAAGAGCTCCAAATGTCCACTTGCAGATTATACAAAAAGATTGTTTCAGAACTGTTCACTCAAAAAAATGGTTCAAATCTGTAAGATGAATGCACAGATCAGAAAGAAGTTTCACAGAATGCTTCTTTGAAATTTTTATATGAAGATATTTCATTTCTCACCATAGGCCTCAAAGCACTCCAAATGTCCACTTGCAGATTCTACAAAAAGAGTTTTTAAAAACTGCTCGGTCAAAAGAAAGGTTCAACTCTGTAAGGTGAATGAACAGATCAGAAAGAGGGTTCACAAAATGTTTCTGTGTAGTTTGTATTTGAAGATATTTCGTTTCTCACAATAGGCCTCAAGTTGCTCCAAATGTCCAATTGCAAATTCTACAAAAAGAGTGTCTCAAAACTACTCAATCAAAAGATAAGTTCATCTCTGTAAGATGAATCCACACAACAGAAAGGAGTTTCACAGAATCTTTCTGTGTAGTTTTCATGGGAAGATATTTCGTTTATACAATTTGCCTCAATGTTCTCCAAATGTCCACTTGCAGATTCTAAAAAAAAGGTATTTCAAAACTGGTCCATCAAAAGAAAGGTTCAAGTCTGTCAGATGAATGCACAGATCAGAAATAACTTTCACAGAATGGTTCTGTGTAGTTTTTATTTAAAGATATTTCCTTTTTCACCATAGGACTCGAAGAGCTCCAAATGTCCACTTGCAGATCCTACAAAAAGAGTGTTTCAAAACTGCTCAGTCAAACGAAACTTTCAACTCTGTAAGATGAATGCACATATCAGAAAGAAGTTTCACAGAATGCTTCTGTGTGGTTTTTATTTGAAGATATTTCGTTTCTCACCATAGGCATCAAAGAGCTCCAAATGTCCACTTGCAGATTATATAAAAAGATTGTTTCAAAACTGCTCAGTCAAAAGAATGGTTTAACTCTGTAAGATGAATGTACGGATCAGAACTAAGTTTCACAGAATGCATCTGTGTAGTTTTCAGTTGAAAATACTTCGTTTCTCACCTTAGGTCTCAATGCTCTCCAAAAGTCCACTTGCAGATTCTACAAAAAGAATGTTTCAATATGGCTCAGTCAAAAGAAAGTTTCAACTCTGTTAGATAAATGCACAGATCAGAAAGAAGTTTCACAGCATTCTCCTGTGTACTTCTTATTTGAAGATATTTCCCTTTTCACCATAGGCCTGAAAGCGCTCCAAATGTCCACTTGCTGATTCTACAAAAATAGTGTTTCAAAACTGCCCAGACAAAAGAAAAGTTCAATTCTGTAAGGTGAATGAACAGGTCATAAATAAGTTTCACAGAATCCTTCTGTGTAGTTTTCATGGGAAGATATTTCGTTTCTCACCATAGACTGCAAAGAGCTCCAAATGTCCACTTGCAGATTATACAAAAAGATTGTTTCAAAACTGTTCACTCAAAAGAATGGTTCAAATCTGTAAGATGAATGCACAGATCAGAAAGAAGTTTCACAGAATGCTTCTATGTACTTTTTATTTGAAGATATTTCATTTCTCACCATAGGCCTCAAAGCACTCCAAATGTCCACTTGCAGATTCTACAAAAAGAGTTTTTAAAAACTGCTCGGTCAAAAGAAAGTTTCAACTCTGTAAGATGAATGAACAGATCAGAAAGAAGTTTCACAAAATGTTTCTGTGTAGTTTGTATTTGAAGACATTTCGTTTCTCACCATAGGCCTCAAGTTGCTCCAAATGTCCAATTGCAAATTCTACAAAAAGAGTGTCTCAAAACTACTCAATCAAAAGATAAGTTCATCTCTGTAAGATGAATCCACACAACAGAAAGGAGTTTCACAGAATCCTTCTGTGTAGTTTTCATGGGAAGATATTTCATTTTTACAATTTGCCTCAATGCTCTCCAAATGTCCACTTGCAGATTCTAAAAAAAAGGTGTTTCAAAACTGGTCAATCAAAAGAAAGGTTCAAGTCTGTCAGACGAATGCACAGATCAGAAATAAGTTTCAAAGGATGGTTCTGTGTGGTTTTTATTTAAAGATATTTCCTTTTTCACCATAGGCCTTGAAGAGCTCCAAATGTCCACTTGCAGATCCTACAAAAAGAGTGTTTCAAAACTGCTCAGTCAAACGAAACTTTCAACTCTGTAAGATGAATGCACAGATCAGAAAGAAGTTTCACAGAAATCTTCTGTGTAGTTTTTATTTGAAGATATTTCGTTTCTCACCATAGGCCTCAAAGAGCTCTAAATGTCCACTTGCAGATTATACAAAAAGATTGTTTCAAAACTGTTCACTCAAAAGAACGGTTCAAATCTGTAAGATGAATGCACAGATCAGAAAGCAGTTTCACAGAATGCTTCTATGTACTTTTTATTTGAAGATATTTCATTTCTCACCATAGGCCTCAATGCTCTCCAAATGTCCACTTGCAGATTCTACAAAAAGAATGTTACAAAAATACTCAGCCAAAAGATAATTTCAACTCTGTTATATGAATGCACAGATCAGAAAGTAGTTTCACAGCATTCTTCTGTGTAGTTTTTATTTGAAGATATTTCCTTTTTCACCATCGGCCTCAAAGCGCTCCAAATATCCACTTGCTGATTCTACAAAAAGAGTGTGTCAAAACTGCTCAGACGAAAGAAAGGTTCAACTCTGTAAGGTGAATGCACCGATCAGAAAGAAGTTTCACAGACTGCTTCTGTGTATTTTTTATTTGAAGATATTTCATTTCTCACCATAGGCCTCTATGATCTCCAAATGTCCACTTGCAGATTCTACAAAAAGAATGTTTCAAAAATCCTCAGTCAAAAGAAAGTTTCAACCCTGTAGATGAATGCACAGACCAGATTGAAGTTTCACAGCACTCTTCTGTGCAGTTTTTATTTGAAGATATTTCCTTTTACACCATAGTCCTCAATGCTCTCCAAATGTCCACTTGCTGATTCCACAAAAAGAGTGTTTCAAAAATGCTCAGGCAAAAGAAAGGTTCAACTCTGTAAGGTGAACGCACAGATCAGAAAGAAGTTTCACAGACTGCTTCAGTGTAGTTTTTATTTGATGATATTTCGTTTCTCACCACAGGCCTCAAAACGCTCCAAATGTCCAATTGCAAATTCTAAAGAAAGAGTGTTTCAAAACTGCTCAATCAAGAGATAAGTTCATCTGTGTAAGATGAATCCAAAGAACAGAGAGAAGTTTCACAGAATCCTTCTGTGTAATTTTCATGGGAAGATATTTTGTTTTTCACCACAGGCCTCAATGCTCTCCAAATGTACACTTGCAAATTCTACAAAAAGAGTGTTTCAAAAATGCTCAGTAAAAAGAAAAGTTCAATTCTGTTAGATGTATGCACAGATCAGAAAGTAGTTTCACAGAATTCTTCTGTGTAGTTTTTATTTGAAGATATTTCCTTTTTCACCTTAAGCCTCAAAGCGCTCCAAATGTCCATATGCAGATTCTACAAAAAGAGTGTTTCAAAAATGCTCAGTCAAAAGAATGGTTCAACTCTGTAAGATGAATGCACAGATCAGAAAGAAGTTTCACAGAATGCTTCTGTGTAGTTTTTATTTGAAGATATTTAGTTTCTCACCATAGGTCCAAAAGCGCTCCAAATGTCCACTTGAAGATTCTGCAAAAAGATTGTTTCAAAAATCCTCAGTTAAAAGAAACGTTCAACTCTGTTAGATGAATGCACAGATCAGAAAGAAGTTTCACAGAATGCTTCTGTGTAGTTTTTATTTGAAGATATTTTCTTTTTCACCTTAGGCCTCAAATCACTCCAAATGTCCATTTGCAGATTCCATAAAAAGAGTGTTTCAAAACTGCTAAATCTAAAGATAAGTTCATCTCTGTAAGATGAATGCACAGAACAGAAAGAAGTTTCACAGGATCCTTGTGTGTAGTTTTCGTTTGAAGATATTTTGTTTTTCACCATAGCCCTCGATGTTCTCCATATGTCCACTTGCACATTCTACAAAAAGAGTGTTTCAAAACTGCTCAGTCAAAAGAATGGTTGAACTCTGTTAGATGAATGCACAGATCAGAAAGAAGTTTCACAGAATGCTTCTGTGTAGTTTTTATTAGAAGATATATTCTTTCTCACCTTAGGACTCAAAACGCTACAATTATCCACATGTAGATTCTACAAAAGGAGTGTTTCAAAATTGCTAAATCAAAAGATAGGTTCATCTCAGTAAGATGAATGCACATAAGAGAATGTAGTTTCACAGAATCCTTCTGTGTAGTTTTCATGGGAAGATATTTCACTTTTCACCATAGGCCTCAATGCTCTCCAAATGTCCACTTGCAGATTCTGCAAAAAGCATGTTTCAAAACTGCTCAGTCAAAAGAAAGGTACAACTCTGTTAGATGAATGCACAGATCAGAAAGAAGTTTCACATAATTCTTCTGTGTAGTTTTTATTTGAAGATATTTCCTTTTTCACCATTGGCCTCAAAGTGCTCCAAATGTCTATTTGCAGATTCTACAAAAAGAGTGATTCAAAACTGCTCAGTCATAGAAAGGTTCAACTCTCGAAGGTGAATGCACAGATCAGAAAGAAGTTTCACAGAATGCTTCTGTGTAGTTTTTATTTGAAGATATTTCGTTTCTCACCAGAGGCTTCAAAACACTCCAAATGTCCAATTGCAAATTCAAAAAAAGTGTTTCAAAACTGCTAAATCAAAAGATAAGTTCATCTTTGTAAGATGAATCCACAGAACAGAAAGCAGTTTGAGAGAATCCTTCTGTGTAGTTTTCATTGGAAGATATTTCGTTTCTCACCACAGGCCTCAATGCTCTCCAAATGTCCACTTGCAAATTCTACAAAAAGAGTGTTTCAAAACTGGTCACTCCAAAGAAATGTTCAAATCTGTTTGGTGAATGCACAGATCAGAAAGAAGTTTCACAGAACGCTTCTGTGTAGTTTTATTTGAAGATATTTCCTTTCTCACCATAGGCCTCAAAGCGCTCCAAATATCCACTTGCAGATTCTACAAAAACAGTGTTTCAAAACTGGTCAGTCAAAAGAAAGGTTCAACTCAGTTACAAGAATGCACAGATCTGAAAAAAGTTTCACAGAATGCTTCTCTGTAGTTTTTATTTGAAGATATTTCATTTCTCACCATAGGCCTACAAGCACTCTGAATGTCCAATTGCAGATTCTACAAAAAGAGTGCTTCAAAACTGTTCAGTGAAAAGATAGGTTCATCTCTGTTAGATGAATGCACAGAACAGAAAGAAGTTTCACCAAATCCTTCTGTGTACTTTTCAGGAGAAGACATTTCGTTTTTCACCATAGGCCTCAATGCTCTCCAAATGTCCACTTGCAGATTCTACAAAAAGAGAGTTTCAAAACTCCTTAGTTAAAAGAAAATTTCAACTCTGTAAGGTGAATGCACAGATCAGAAAGAAGTTTAACAGAATGCTTCTGTGTAATTTTTATTTGAAGATATTTCGTTTTTCTCCATAGGCCTCAAAGTGCTCCAAATGTCCAATTGCAGATTCTACAAAAGGAGTAATTCAAAACTGCTCAATGAAAAGATAGGTTCATCTCTTTAAGATGAATGCACGGAACAGCAAGAAGCTTCACAGAATCCTTCTGTGTAGTTTTCATGGGAAGATATTTCGTTTTTCACCATAGGCCTCAATGCTCTCTGTATGTCCACATGCGTATTCTACAGAAGAGTGTTTCAAAACTGCTCAGTGAAAAGAAAGTTTCAACTCTGTTAGATGAATGCACAGATCAGAAGGAGGTTTCACAGAATGCTTTTGTGTTGTTTTTAATTGAAGATATTTCCTTTTTCACCATAGACCTCAAAGCGCTCAAAATGTCCACTTGTAGATTCTGCAAAAAGAGTGTTTCAAAACTGCTCAATCAAAAAAGAGGTTCATCTCTGTAATATTAATGCAGAGAACACAATGAAGTTTCACAGAATCCTTCTGTGTAGTTTTCATGGGAAGTTATTTCGTTTTTTACCATAGGCCTCAATGCTCTCCAAATGTCCACTTGTAGATTCCACAAAAACAGTGTTTCAAAACTGCTTAGTCAAAAGAAAGGTTCAATTCTCTTAGATGAATTCAGAGATCAGAAAGAAGTTTCACAGAATGCTTCTGTGTAGCTTTCATTTGAAGATATTTCGTTTCTCAACATAGGCCTCAAAGCACTCCAAGTGTCCAATTGCAGATTGTACAAAAAGAGTGTTTCAAAACTGCTCAATCAAAAGATAGGTTCATCTGTGTAAGATGAATGCACAGAACATAAAGAAGTTTCACAGAATTTTTATTGTAGTTTTCATGGGAAGATATTTCATTTTCCCCAGAGGCCTAAATTCTCTCCAAATGTCCACTTGCAGATTCTACAAAAAGGTTGTTTCAAATCTGGTCAGTGAAAACAAAAATTCAACTCTGTTAGATGAATGCACGGATCAGAAAGATGTTTCACAGAATGATTCTGTGTAGTTTTTATTTGAAGATATTTTCCTTTTCACCATATGTCTCAGAATGCTAAAAATGTCCACTTGCACATCCTACAAAAAGTGTGTTTCAAAACTGCTCAGTCAAAAGAAAGTTTCAACTCTGTAAGGTGAATGCACAGATCAGAAAGAAGTTTCAGAGAATGTTTCAGTGTAGTTTTTATATGAAGATATATCTTTTCTCAAAATAGGCCTCAAAGCACTCCAAATGACCACTTGTTCATTCTACAAAAAGAATGTTTCAAAAATGCTCAGTTAAAACAATGGTTCAACTCTGTTAGATGAATGCACAGAGCATAAAGAAGTTTCACGGAATGCTTCTGTGTAGTTTTTATTTGAAGATATTTCCTTTTTCACCTTAGGCCTCAAAGCGCTCAAAATGTCCACTTGCAGATTCTATAAAAAGAGTGTTTCAAAACTGCTCACTCAAAAGAATGGTTCAACTCTGTAAGATGAATGCAGAGATTGGAAAGAAGTTTCACAGAATGCTTCTGTTTAGTTTTTATTTGAAGATATTTCATTTATCACCATTGACCTCAATGCTCTCCAAATGTCCACTTGCACATTCTACAAAAGGAATGTTTCCAAAATCCTCAGTCAAAAGAAAGTTTCAATTCTGTTAGATGAATGCACTGATCAGAAAGAAGTTTCAAAGAATCATTCTGTGTAGTTTTTATTTGAAGATATTTCGTTTTTCACCATAGGCCTCAAAGTGCTCCAAATGTTTAATTGCTGATTCTACAAAAAGAGTGTTTCAAAAGTGGTCAGACAAAAGAAAGGTTCAACTCTGTAAGGTGAATGCACAGACCAGAAAGAAGTTTCACAGAATGCTTCTATGTCGTTTTTATTTCAAGATATTTCATTTCTCACCATTGGCCTCAAAATGCTCTGAATGTCCAATTGCAAATTCTACAAAAAGAATGTTTCAAAAGTGCTCAATCAAAAGATAAGTTCATCTCTGGAAGATGAATCCATAGAGAAGAAAGAAGTTTCACAGAATCCTTCTATGGAGTTTTCATGGGAAGATATTTCGCTTTTCAGCATAGGCCTCTATGATCTCAAAATGCCCACTTGCAGATTCTACAAAAAGAATGTTTCAAAAATGCTCAGTGAAAAGAAAGGTTCAATTCCTTTAGATGAATGCAAAGATCAGAAGGAAGTTTCACTGAATGCTTCTGTGCAGTTTTTGTTTGCAGATATTTCCTTTTTCACCATAGGCCTCAAAGCGAGCTCCAAATGTCCACTTGCAGATTCTACAAAAAGAGTGTTTCAACACTGCTCAATCTAAAGAAAGGTTCATATCTGTAAAATGAATGTACAGAACACAATGAAGTTTCAGAGAATCCTTCTGTGTAGTTTTCATGGGAAGAGATTTGTTTTACACCTTAGGCCTCAATGATCTTCAAAAGTCCAAGTGTAGATTCTACACACACAAGTGTTTCAAAACTACTTAGTCAAAAGAAAGTTTCAACTCTTTTAGATGAATTCACAGATCAGAAAGAAGTTTCACAGAAAGCTTCTCTGTAGTTTTCTTTAGAAGATATTTCATTTCTCATCATAGGACTCAAAGTGCTCCATCTGTCCACTAGCAGATTCTACAAAAAGAGTGTTTCAAAAACTGCTCAATTGCAAGATAAGTTCATCTGTGTAAGATGCATGCACAGAACAGAAAGAAGTTTCACGGAATCCTTCTGTGTAGTTTTCATCTGAACATATTTCATTTTTTACAATTGGCCATAATGCTCTCCAAATGTCCACTTGCAGATCCTACAAAAAGAGTGTTTCAAAACTGGTCAGTAAAAAGAAAGTTTCAACTCTGTTAGATGAATGCACAGATCAGAATGAAGTTTCACAGAATACTTCTGTGTAGTTTTTATTTGAAGATATTTCCTATTTCACCATAGGCCTCAAAACGTTCCAAATGTCCACTTGCAGATTCTACAAAAAGAGTGTTCCAAAACTGCTTAGTCAAAAGAATGGTGCAACTCTGTAAGTCGAATCCACAGATCAGAAAATAGTTTCAAAGAATGCTTCTGTGTAGTTTTTATTTGAAGATATTTCGTTTCTCACCACAGGCCTCAATGTGATCCAAATATCCAATTGCAGATTATTCAAATAGAGTGTTTCAAAACTGCTCAATCAAAATATAGGTTCATGTCTGTCAGATGAATGCACAGAACAGAAAGAAGTTTCACAGAATCCTTCTGTGTAGTTTTCATGGGAAGATATTTCGCTTTTCACCATAGACCTCAATGCTCTCCAAATGTCCACTTGCAGATTCTAGAAAAACTGTGTTTCAAAAGTGCTTAGTCAAAAGAAAGGTTCAACCCTGTTCGATGAATGCACAGATCAGAAAGAAGTTTCACAGAATGCTTCAGTGTAGTTTTTATTTGAAGATATTTCCTTTTTCACCATAGGCCTCAAAG
>NW_026652296.1:35217660-35295989 GCF_009828535.3 Hylobates moloch
TTTTTTCAGCGTAGGTCTCAAAGTGCTCTAAATGTCCAATTGCAGATTCTACAAAAAGAATGTTTCAAAAATGCTCAGTTAAAAGAAAGGTTCAACGCTGTTAGATGAATGCACAGATTAGAAACAAGTTTGACAAAATGTTTCTGTGTAGTTTTTATTAGAAGATATTTCCTTTTACACCACAGGCCTCAAAGCACTCCAAATGTCCACTTGCAGATTCTACAAAAAGAGTTTTTAAAAACTGCTCAGTCAAAAGAAAGGTTCAATTCTGTAAGATGAATGCATATATCAGAAAGGAGTTTCACAGAATGCTTCTGTGTAGTTTATATTTGAAGATATTTAATTTCTCACCATAGGCATCATAGCGCTCCAAATGTCTACTTGCAGATTCTACAAAAAGAGTGTTTCAAAACTGCTCAATCAAAAGATAGGTTGATCTCTGTAAGACGAATGCACAGAACAGAAATAAGTTTCACAGAATACTTCTGTGTAGTTTTCATTTTAAGATATTTCACTTTTCACCATAGGCCTCAATTCTCTCCAAATGTCCACTTGCAGATGGTACAAAAAGAGTGTTTCAAAACTGCTTTGTCAAAAGAAAGGTTAAACTCTGTTAGATGAACACAGATAAGAAAGAAGTTTCACAGAATGCTTCTGTGTAGTTTTTATTTGAACATATTTTATTTCTCACCACAGGCCTCAAAGCACTCCAAATGTCCACTATCAGATTCTACGAAAAGAGTGTTACAAAACTGCTAAATGAAAAGATTTGTTCATCTCTGTAAGGTCAATGCACAGAACAGAAAGAAGTTTCACCGAATCCTTCTATGTAGTTTTCATGGGAAGATATTTCGTTTTTCACCATAGGACTCAATTCTCTCCAAATTTCCACATGCAGATTTTACCAAAAGAGTGTTTCAAAACTTCTCAGTCAAAAGAAAGGCTTGACACTGTTAGATGAATGCCCAGAGAAGAAAGAAGTTTCACAGAATGCTTCTGTGTAGTTTTTGTTTGAAGGTATTTCCTTTTTCACCATATGCCTCAAAGCGCTCCAAATGTCCACTTGCAGATTCTACAAAAAGAGTTTTTCAACACTGCTCAATCAAAAGAAAGGTTCATCTCTGTAAAATGAATGCACAGAACACAATGAAGTTTCAGAGAATCCTTCTGTGTAGTTTTCATAGGGAGATATTTCGTTTTACACCATAGGCCTCAATGCTCTTCAAATGTCCACGTGTAGATTCTACAAAAACAGTGTTTCAAAACTGCTTAGTCAAAAGAAAAGTTGAACTCTGTAGGATGAATTCACAGATCAGAAAGAAGTTTCACAGAATGCTTCTGTGTAGTTTTAATTTGAATATATTTCATTTCTCACCATAGACCTCAAAGTGCTCCTTATGTCCACTAGCAGATTCTACAAAAACAGTGTTACAAAAACTGCTCAATGAAAAGATAGGTTCATCTGTGTAAGATGCATGCACTGAACAGAAAGAAGTTTCACGGAATCCTTCTGTGTAGTTTACATGGGAATATATTTCGGTTTTTACACTTGGCCACAATGCTCTCCAAATGTCCACTTGCAGATCCTACAAAAAGAGTGTTTCAAAACTGGTCAGTAAAAAGAAAATTTCAACTCTGTTAGATGAATGCACAGATCAGAATGAAGTTTCACAGATTGATTCTGTGTAGTTTTTATTTGAAGATATTTCCCATTTCACCATAGGTCTCAAAACGTTCCAAATGTCCTCTTGCAGATTCTACAAAAAGAGTGTTTCAAAACTGCTCAGTCAAAATAATGGTGCAACTCCATAAGACGAATGCACAGATCTGAAAGAAGTTTCACAGAATGCTTCTGTGTAGTTTTTATTTGAAGATATTTCATTTCTCACCACAGGCCTCAATGCACTTCAAATGTCCACTTGCAGATTCTACAAAAAGAGTGTTTCAAAACTGCTCAATGAAAAGATAGGTTCATGTCTGTCAGATGAATGCATAGAACAGCAGGAAGTTTCACAGAAATCTTCTGTGTAGTTTTCATGGGAAGATATTTCGCTTTTCACCATAGGCCACAATTCTCTCCAAATGTCCACATGCAGATTCTAGAAAAACAGTGTTTCAAAAGTGCTGAGTCAAAAGAAAGATTCAACTCTGTTCAATGAATTCACAGATCAGAAAGAAGTTTCACAGAATGCTTCTGTGTACTATTTATTTAAAGATATTCCATTTCTCAACATAGGCCTCAAAGCGCTCCAAATGTCCACTTGCCGATTCTACAAAAAGAGTGTTTCAGTACTGCTAAATCAAAAGATAGGTTCATCTCTGTAAGATGAATGCACAGAGCAGAAAGAAGTTTCACAGAATCCATCTGTGTAATTTTCATGAGAAGATGTTTCGTTTTCAACCACAGGCCTCAATGCTCTCCAAATGTCCACTTTCATATTCTACAAAAAAAGTGTTTAAAAACTGCTCAGTCAAAAGAAAGGTTCAACACTGTAAGGTGAATGCACAGATCAGAAAGAAGGTTCACAGAATGCTTCTGTGTAGTTTTTATTTGAAGATATTTCCTTTTTCACCGTAGGCGTCAAAGCGCTCCAAATTCCCACTAGCAGATTCTACAAAAAGAGGGATACAAAACTTCTCAATCAAAACATAGGTTCATCTCTGCAAGATGAATGCACAGAACAAAAGGAAGTTTCACAGAATCTTTCTGTGTTGTTTTCATGGGTAGATATTTCGTTTCTCACCACAGGCCTCAATGCGCTCCAAATGTCCACTGGCTGCTTCTACAAAAAGATTGTTTCAAAACTGCTAAGTCAAAACAAAGGTTCAACTCTGTTAGATGAATGCACAAATCAAAAGCAGTTTCACAGAATGCTTCTGTGTAGTTTTTATTTGAAGATATTTCCTGTTTCACCATAGGCCTCAAGGCGTTCCAAATGTTCACTTGCAGAATCTACAAAAAGAGTGTTTCAAAACTGCTCAGTCAAAAGAAAGGTTAAACTGTGTTCGTTGAATGCACAGAAGAGAAAGGAGTTTCACAGAATGCTTCTGTGTACTTTTTATTTGAAGATATTTCATTTCTCAACATAGGCCTCAAAGCGTTCCAACTGTCCACTTGTTGATTCTACAAAAAGAGTGTTTCAGTACTGCTAAATCAAAGGAGAGGTTCATCTCTGTAAGATGAATGCATGGAGCAGAAAGAAATTTAATAGAATCCTTCTGCGTAATTTTAATGAGAAGATTTTTCGTTTTCAACCATAGGAATCAATGCTCTCCAAATTTCCACCTTCATATTCTACAAAAAAAGTGTTTAAAAACTGCTCAATCAAAAGAAAGGTTCAACACTGTAAGCTGAATGCACAGATCAGAAAGAAGTTTCACAGAATGTTTCTGTGTAGTTTTTATTTGAAGATATTTCCTTTTTCACCTTAGGCCCCAAAGCACTCAAAATTTCCACTTGCAGATTCTTCAAAAAGAGGGATTGAAAACTTCTCAATCAAAATATAGGTTCATCTCTGTAAGATGAATGCACAGAACACAAGGATATTTCACAGAATATTCTGTATAGCTTTCATGGGAAGATATTTCTTTTTTCACCATAGGCCTCAATGCTCTAAAAAATGCCCATTTGCAGATTCTACAAACAGAGTGTTTCAAAACTGTTCAGACAAAAGAAATGTTCATCTCTGTTAGATGAATGCACAGATCAGAAATAAGTTTCACAGAATGCTTCTGTGTAGTTTTCATTTGAAGATATTTCCTATTTCACCATAGGCCTCAAGGCGTTCCAAACGTCCACTTGCAGATTCTACAAAAAGAGTGTTTCAAAACCGTTCAGTCAAAAGAATGGTTCAACTCTGTAAGATGAATGCACGGATCAGAAAGAAGTTTCACAGAATGCTTCTGTGTAGTTTTTATTTGAAGATATTTCGTTTCTCACCATAGGCCTCAATGCGCTCCAAATGTCCACTTGCAGATTCTACAAAAAGAGTGCTTCAAAACTGCTCAATCAAAGGATAGGTTCATCTCTGTAAGATGAATGCACAGAACAGAAAGAAGTTTCACAGAATGCTTCTGTGTAGTTTTCACAGGAAGATATTTCCTTTTTCGCCATAGGCCTCAATGTTCTCCAAATGTCCACTTGCAGATTCCACAAAAAGAGTGTTTCGAAACTGCTCAGTCAATACAATGGTTCAACTCTGTAAGATGAATGCACAGATCAGAAAGAAGTTTCATAGAACGCTTCTGTGTAGCTTTTATTTGAAGATACTTCATTTCTCACCATAGGCCTCATAGTGCTCCAACTGTCCACTTGCAGATCCTACAAAAAGAGTGTTTCAAAACTGCTGAATCAAAAGATAGGTTCATCTCTGTAAGATGAATGCACAGAACAGAAAGGAGTTTCACAGAATCCTTCTGTGTAGTTTTTATTTGAAGATATTTCCCTTTTCACCATAGGCCTCAACGCGCTCAAATGTCCACTTGCAGATTCTACAAAAAGAGTGTTTCAAAACTGCTCAATGAAAAGATACGTTCATCTCGGTAAGATGAATGAACAGAACAGAACGAAGTTGCAAAGAATCCTTCTGTGTAGTTTTCATGAGAAGGTATTTCATTTTTCACCATAGACCTCAATTCTCTCCAAGTGTCCACTTGCAGATTCTACAAAAATCGTGTCTCAAAACTGTTGAATCAAAAGATAGGTTCATCTCTGTAATATGAATGCACAGAACAGAAAAAAGATTCACAGAATCCTTCCAGGTAGTTTTCATGGGAAAGTATTTCGTTTTTCACCATAGGCCTAAATGCTCTCCAAATGTCCACTTGCAGATTCTACAAAAAGAGTGTTTCAAAACTGCTGTGTCAAAAGAAAAGTTCAACTCTCTAATATGAAAACACAGATCAGAAAGAAGTTTCACAGAATGCTTCTGTGTAGTTTTTATTTGAAGATATTTCATTTCTCACCATAGGCCTCATAACGCTCAAAATGACCACTTGCAAATTCTACAAAAAGAGTGTTTCTAAACTGCTCAATCAAAAGAAAAGTTCATCTCTTTAAGATGAATTCACAGAACAGAAAAGTTCACAGACTCCTTCTGTGTAGTTTTCATGGGAAGATAATTTGTTTTTCACCATTGGCCTCAAAGCTCTCCAAATATCCACTTTCAGATTCTACAAAAAGAGTTCTTCAAAACTACTCAGCAAAAGAAAGGTTCAACTCTGTTAGATTAATGCACAGATCAGAAAGAAGTTTCACAGAATGCTCCTGTGTCGTTTTTATTTGAAGATATTTCATTTCTCACCATAGGCCTCAAAGTGCTCCAAATGCTCACTTGCAGATTCTACAAAAAGAGTGTTTCAAAACTGCTCAAGCAAAACATAGATTCATGTGTGTAAGTTGAATGCACAGAATAGAATGAAGTTTCACAGAATCCTTATGTGTAGTTTTTATGGGAAGATATTTCGTTTTTCACAATAGCCCTCAATGTTTTCCATATGTCCACTTGCAGAATCTACAAAAAGAGTGTGTCAAAACTGCTCAGTCAAAAGAATGGTTCAACTCTCTTAGATGAATGCACAGATGAGAAAGAAGTTTCACAGAATGCTTCTGTAGAGTTTTTATTTGAAGATATTTCATTTACCACCATAGGCCAGAAAACGCTCCAAATGTCCACATGCAGATTCTACAAAAAGAGTGTTTCAAGATTGCTGAACCGAAAGATAAGTTCATCTCTGTAAGATGAATGCACAGAACAGAAAGAAGTTTCACAGAATCGTTCTGTGTAGTTTTCATGGGAAGATGTTTGCTTTTTCACCGTAGGCCTCAATGCTCTCCAAATGTTCTCATGCAGATTCTACAAAAGGAGTTTTTCATAACTGCTCAGTCAAAAGAAAGTTTCAACTCTCTTAGATGAATGCAGAGATGAGAAAGAAGTTTCACAGAATGCTTCTGTGTAGATTTTATTTGAAGATATTTCCTTTTTCACCATAGGCCTTAAAGGGTTCAAAATGTCCACTTGCAGATTGTACAAAAAGAGTATTTCAAAACTGCTCAGTCAAAAGAAAGTTTCAATGCTGTAAGATGAATGCACAGATCAGAAAGAAGTTTCACAGAATACTTCTGTGTAGTTTTTAATTGAAGATATTTCCTTTTTCACCATAGGCCTCAAAGCGCTCCAAATGTCCACTTGCGGATTCTACAAAAAGAGTTTTTCAAAGCTGCTCAGTCATATGAATGGTTCAACTCTGTAAGATGAATGCACAGATCGGAAAGAAGTTTCACGGAATGCTTCTGTGTAGTTTTTATTTGAAGATAGTTCGTTTCTCACCATAGGCATCAAAGCGCTCTAAATATCCAATTGCAAATTCTACAGAAAGTGTGTTTCAAAACTGCTCAATCAAAAGATAAGTTCATTTCTGTATGACGAATCCACAGAACAGAGAGAAGTTTCGCAGAATCCTTCTGTGTAATTTTCATGGGAAGATATTTCGTTTTTCACTGTAGGCCTCAATGCTCTCCAAATGACCCCTTGAAGATTCTACAAAAAGAGTGTTTCAAAACTGCTCAGCCAAAAGATATTTTCATTTCTGTTAGATGAACACACAGAACAGAAAGATGTTTCACACAATGCTTCTATGTAGTTTTTATTTGAAGATATTTCCTTTTTCACCATAGGCTTCCAAGCCCTCCAAATGTCCACTTACAGATTCTACAAAAAGAGTATTTCAAAACTGCTCACTCAAAAGAAAGGTTCAACTCTGTAAGATGAATGCAAAGATCAGAAAGAATTTCACAGAATGCTTCTGTGTAGTTTATATTTGAAGATACTTCGTTCCTCACCACAGGCCTCAAAACGCTCTAAATGTCCACTTGCAAAATCTACAAAAAGTGTTTCAAAACTGCTCAGTCAAAAGATAAGTTCATCTCTGTTAGATGAATACACAGAACTGAAAGCAGTTTCACAGAATCCTTCTGTGTAGTTTTGATCGGAAGATATTTCGTTTTTCACCATAGGCCTCAAAGCTCTCCAAATGTCCACTTGGAGATTCTACAAAAAGAGTGTTTCAAAACTGCTCAATCAAAAGAAAGGCTCTTCTCTTGGAGATGAACGCACAGAAAAGAGAGGAGTTTAACAGAATGCTTCTGTGCAGTTATGGCAAGATATTTCGTTTTTCACCATAGACCTCAATGCTCCCCAAATGTCCACATGCAGATTCTACAAAAAGAGTGTTTCATAACTGCTCAGTCAAAAGAAAGCTTCAACTCTTTTAGAGGAATGCACAGTTCAGAAATAAGTTTCACAGAATGCTTCTGCGTAGTTTTTATTTCAAGATATTTAGTTTCTCGTCATAGGCCTAAAAGTGCTCCAAATGTCCACTTGCAGATTCTGCAAAAAGAGTGCTCCAAAACTGCTCCATCAAAAGAAAGATTCAACTCTGTTAGATGAATGCACAGATCAGAAAGAAGTTCCACAGAATGCTTGTGTGTAGTTTTTATTTGAAGATAATTCCTTTTTCACCATAGGCCTCAAATCGCTCCAAATGTCCACTTGCAGATTCTACAAAAGGAATGTTTCAAAACTGCTCAGTCAAAAGAAAGGTTCAACTCTGTTGGATGAATGCACAGATAAGAAAGAAGTTTCACAAAATGCATCTGTGTAGTTTTTATTTGAAGATATTTCCTTTTTCACCATAGGCCCCAAAGCACTCCAATTGTCCATTGCAGCTTCCACAAAAAGAGTGCTTCAAAACTGCTCAGTCAAAAGAAAGATTCAACTCGGCTAGATGAATGTGCAGATCAGAAAGCAGTTTCACAGAATGCTTGTGTGTAGTTTTTATTTGTGTAGTTTTTATTTTATTTGTGTGTTGTTTTTATTTGAAGATATTTCCTTTTTCACAATAGGCCTCAAAGCACTCCAATTGTCCATTGCAGATCCTACAAAAAGAGTGTTTCAAAACTGCTCCATCAAAAGAAAGTTTCAACTCTGTTAGATGAATGCACAGATCAGAAAGAAGTTTCACAGAATGCTTCTGTGTAGTTTTCATTTGAAGATGTCTCGTTTTTCACCATAGACCTCAAAGCGCTCCAAATGTCCAATTGCAGATTCTACAAAAAGAGTTTTTTAAAACTGCTCAGTCAAAAGAAAGCCTCAACTCTGTTAGATGAATGCACAGATCAGGAAGAAGTTTCTCAGAATGCTTCTGTGTAGTTTATATTTGAAGATATTTCCTTTTTCACCATAGGCCCCAAAGCTCTCCAAATGTCAACTTGCAGATTCTACAAAAAGAGGGTTTCAAAACTGCTCAATCAAAAGACAGGTTCTTCTCTGTGAGATGAATGCACAGAACAGAAAGAAATTTCACAGAAACCTTCTGTGTAGTTTTTATCGGAAGTTATTTCATTTTTCACCATAGGCCTCAAAGCTCTCCAAGTGTCCACTTGCAGATACTAAAAAAAGATTGTTTCAAAACCACACAGTCAAAAGTGAGGTTCAACTCTGTTAGATGAATGCACAGATCAAAAAGAAGTTTCACAGAATGCTTCTGTGTAATTTTTATTTGAAGGTATATCGTATCTCACCATAGGCCTCAAAGCGTTAGAAATGTCCACTTGCAGATTCTAAACAAAAAGTGTTTCAAAACTGCTAAACCAAAAGATAGGTTCAACTCTGTAAGATGATTGCACGCAACAGAAAGTAGTTTCACAGAATGCGTCTATGTAGTTTTCATGGGAAAATATTTCGTTTTTCACCATAGGCCTCAATGCTCTCCAAATGTCCACTTGCAGATTCTACAAAAAGTGTGTTTCAGAACTGCTCAATCAAAAGAAAGGTTCTTCTCTTGGAGATGAATGCACAGAAAAGAAAGAAGTTTAACAGAATGCTTCTGTGCAGTTTTTATGGGAAGATATTTCGTTTTTCACCATAGACCACAGTGCTCCCCAAATGTCCACATGCAGATTCTACAAAAAGAGTGTTTCAAAACTGCTCAGTCAAAAGAAAGCTTCAACTCTGTTTGAGGAATGCACAGATCAGAAAGAAGTTTCACAGAATTTCTCTGTGTAGTTTTTATTTGAAGATATTTCATTTCTCGCCATAGGCCTCAAAGTGCTGCAAATGTGCACTTGCAGATTCTATAAAAAGAGTGTTTCAAAACTTCTCAATGAAAAGATAGGTTCATCACCGTCAGATGAATGCACAGGACAGAAAGTAGTTTCACAGAATCCTTCTTTGCAGTTTACATGGGAAGATATTTCATTTTTCACTGAAGGCCTAAATTCTCTCAGAATGTCCACTTGCAGATTGTACAAAAAGAGTGTTTCAAAACTGCTCAGTCAAAAGAAAGGTTCAACCCTGTTAGATGAATGCACAGATCAGAAAGAAGTTTCACAGAATGCTTCTGTGTAGTTTCTCTTTGAAGATATTTCGTTTTTCACCATAGGCCTCAAAGCGCTCCAAATGTCCACTTGCA
The DNA here is from genome assembly GCF_009828535.3 of Hylobates moloch. NCBI lineage: Eukaryota > Metazoa > Chordata > Mammalia > Primates > Hylobatidae > Hylobates > Hylobates moloch. The sequence goes on from NW_026652296.1 coordinate 35,227,132, forward strand.
GATTCTACAAAAAGAGTGCTTCAAAACTGCTCAATCAAAAGAAAGGTTCAACACTGTTTGACAAATGCACAGATCCTAAAGAAGTTTCAAAGAGGCCGGGCGTGGTGGCTCACGCCTGTAATCCCAGCACTTTGGGAGGCCAAGGTGTGTGGATCACGAGATCAGGAGATCGAGACCATCCTGGCTAACATGGTGAAACCCCATCTCTACTAAATATACAAAAAATTAGCTGGGCATAGTGGCAGGCACCTGTATTCCCAGCTACTTGGGAGGCTGAGGCAGGAGAATGGCGTGAACCCAGTGGGTGGAGCTTGCAGTGAGCTGAGATTGCGCCACTGCAGTCCAGCCTGGGTGACAGGGCAAGACTCTGTCTCAAAAAAAAAAAAAAAAGAAAAAGAAGTTTCAAAGAATGCTTCTGTGTAGTTTTTATTTAAACATATTTCCTTTTTCACAATAGGCCTAAAAGTGCAACAAATGTCAAGTTGCAGATTCTACAAAGAGAATGTTTCAAAAATGGTCAATCCAAAGAAAGGTTCTTCTTTGTTAGATGAACACACAGAACAGAAAGAAGTTTAACAGAATGCTTCTGTGTAATTTTATGTGAAGATATTTCCTTTTTCACTATAGGCCGCAATGTTCTCCAAATGTCCACTTGCAGATTCTAGAAAAAGAGTGTTTCAAAACTGCTCAGTCAAAAGAAAGGTACAACTCTGTTAAATGAATGCACTGATCAGAAAGAAGTTTCACAGAATGCTTCTGTGTAGTTTTTATTTGAAGATATTTCCTTTTTCACCATTGGCCCCAAAGCCCTACAAATGTCCACTTGTAGATTCTACAAAAACAGTGTTTGAAAACTGTTCAATCAAGACAGGTTCATCTCTGTAAGATAAATGCACCGAAAATGAAGAAGTTTCACAGAATGTTTCTGTGTAGTTTTTATTTGAAGATATTTTCTTTTTCACCATAGGCCTCCAAGCTCTCCAAATGTCCACTTGCAGATTCTACAAAAAGAGTGTTTCAAAACTGCTCAGTCAAAAGAAAGGTTCAACTCTGTTAGATGAATGCACAGATCAGAAAGAAGTTTCACAGAACGCTTCTGTGTTGTTTTTATTTGAAGATATTCCCTTTTTCACCATAGGACTCACATCGCTCCAAATCTCCACTTGCAGATTCTACAAAAAGTGTGTTTCTAAACGTCTCAATCAAAAGAAAGCTTCAACAATGTTAGATGAAAGCACAGATGAGAAAGAAGTTTCACAGAATGTTTCTGTGTAGTTTTTATTTGAAGATATTTCGTTTCTCACCATAGGCCTCTAAGCGTTCGAAATGTCCACTTGCAGATTCTACAAAAAGATTGTTTCAAAACTCCTCAAACAAAAGATAGGTTCATCTCTGTAAGATGAATGGACAGAACACAAAGAAGTTTCACAGAAACCTTCTGTGTAGTTTTTATGGAAGGATATTTTGTTTTTCACCGTAGGTCTCATAGCTCTCTAAATGTCCATTTTCAGATTCTACAAACAGAGTGTTTCAATACTGCTCAGTCAAAAGAAAGTTTCAACTCTGTTAGATGAATGCATAAATCAGAAAGAAGTTTCACAGAATGCCTTTCTGTAGGTTTTATTTGAAGATATTTTCTTTTTCACCGTAGGCCTCAAAGCGCTCCAAATGTCCACTTGCAGATTCTACAAAAAGACTGTTTCAAAACTGCTCAATCAAAACAAAAGTTGTTCTCTGTGAGATGAACACACTGAACAGAAAGAAGTGTAACAGAATGCCTCTGTGTAGTTTTTTTGGGAAGATATTTGGTTTTTCACCGTAGGCCTCAATGCTGTCAAAATGTCCACTTGCAGATTCTACAAAAAGAGTGTTTCAAAACTGCTCAGACTAAAGAAAGGTTCAACTCTCTTAGATGAAAGCAGACATAAGAAAGAAGTTTCACAGAATGCTTCTGTGTAGTTTTTCTTTGAAGATATTTCTTTTCTCAACATAGGCGTCAAAGCGCTCCAAATGTCCAATAGCAGGTACTACAAAAAGATTGTTTCAAAACTGCTCAATCAAAATATAGTTTCATCTCTGTAACATAAATGAACAGAACAGAAATAAGTTTCACAGAATCCTTCTGTGTAGTTTTCATGGGAGAATATTTCGTTTTTCACCATAGGCCTCAAAGCTCTCCAAATGTCCACTTGCAGATTCAACAAAAAGAGTGTTTCAAACCTTCTCAATCAAAAGAAAGGCTCAACACTGTTAGATAAAAACACAGATCCGAACGAAGTTTCACAGTATGCTTCTGAGTAGTTTTTATTTGAAGATATTTTGATTCTCACCATTGGCCTCAAAGTGTTCCAAATGCCCAAATGCAGATTCTACAAAAAGAATGTTTCAAAACTGCTCAACCAAAAGATAGGTTCATCTCTGTAAGATGAATGCATAGAACAGAAAGAAGTTTCACAGAATCCTTCTGTGCAGTTTTCATGGGAAGAAATTTCGTTTTTCACCATAGATTACAATGCCCTCCAAATGTCCCCTTGCAGATTCTACAAAACGTGTGTGTCAAAACTGCTGAGTAACTCATCAACTCTGTTAGATGAATGCACAGATCAGAAAGAAGTTTCACAGAATGCTTCTGTGTCGTTTTTATTTGAAGATATTTCCTTTTTCAACATAGGCCTCAAAGAGCTCCAAATGTCCAGTTGCAGATTCTATGAAAAGAGTGTTTCAGAACTGCTGAATCTAAAGAAAGTTTCTTCTCTGTCAGATGAACGCACAGAACAGAAAGATGTTTAACAGAATGCTTCTGTGTAGTTTTTATGGGAAGATATTTCGTTTTTCACCATAGGTCTCAATGCTCTCGAAATGTCCATTTGCAGATTCTACAAAAAGAGTGTTTCAAAACTGCTCTGTCAAAGGAAAGGTTCAACTCTGTTAGATGAATGCACAGATCACAAAGAAGTTTCACAGAACTCTTCTGTGTAGTTTTTATTTGAAGATATTTCGTTTCTCAACATAGGCGCCATAGCGCACCAAATGTCCACTAGCAGATTCTACAAAAATAGTGTTTCAAAACTGCTCAAAAAAAGATAAGTTCATCTCTGTAAGATACACAGAACAGAAAGCAGTTTCACAGAAACCTTCTGTGTAGTTTTTAATGGAAGATATTTCGCTTTTCACCATAGGCCTCAAATCTCTCCAAATGTCCACTTGCAGATTCCTCAAAAAGAGTGTTTCAAAACTGATCAATCAAAAGAAATGTTAAACTCTGTTACATGAATGCACAGATCAGAAAGAAGTTTCCCAGAATGCTTCTGTGTAGTTTTTATTTGAAGATATTTCGTTTCTCACCATAGGCCTCAAAGCGCTCCAAATGTCCACTTGCAGATTCTACAAAAAGAGTGTTTCAAAAGTAATCATACAAAAGATAGGTTCATCTCTGTAAGATGAATACACAGAACAGAAAGAAGTTTCACAGAAAACTTCTGTGTAGTTTTTATGTGAAGCTACTTCGTTTTTCACCATAGGCCTCAATGCTCTCCAAATGTCCAATGGCAGATTCTTCAAAAAGAGTGTTTCAAAACTGCTCTGTCAAAAGAAAGGTTCAACTCTGTTAGATGAAGGCAGAGATCAGAAGAAGTTTCACAGAAAGCTTCTGTGCGGTTTTTATTTGAAGATATTTCCTTTTTCATGAAAGGCCTCAAAGCTCTCCAAATATCCACTTGCAGATTCTACAAAAAGAGTGTTTCAAAACTACTCAATCAAAAGAAAGGTTCTACTCTGTGAGATGAATGCAAAGAACAGAAAAGATTAACAGAATGCTGCTTTGTAGTTTTTCTGTGAAGATATTTCGTTTTTCACCATAGGCCACAATGCTCTCCAAATGTCCGTTGCCGATCCTACAAAAAGAGTGTTTCAAACCTGCTCAGTCAAAATAAAGTTTCAGCTCTCTTAGATGAATGCACAGATCAAAAATTAGTTTCACAGGTTGCTTCTGTGTAGTTTTTCTTTGAAGATATTTTCTTTTTCACCATAGGCCTCAAAGCGCTCCAAATGTCCACTTGCAGATTCTACAAAAAGAGTGTTTCAAAAGTACTCATACAAAAGATAGGTTCATCTCTGTAAGATGAATGCACAGAACAGAAAGAAGTTTCACAGAAAACTTCTGTGTAGCTTTTATGCGAAGCTACTTCGTTTTTCACCATAGGCCTCAAGGCTCTCCAAATGTCCAATTGCAGATTCTTCAAAAAGGGTGTTTCAAAACTGCTCTGTCAAAAGAAAGGTTCAACTCTGTTAGATGAAGGCAGAGATCAGAAGAAGTTTCACAGAAAGCTTCTATGCGGTTTTTATTTGAAGATATTTCCTTTTTCATGAAAGGCCTCAAAGCGCTCCAAATATCCACTTGCAGATTCTACAAAAAGAGTGTTTCAAAACTGCTCAATCAAAAGAAAGGTTCTACTCTGTGAGATGAACACAAAGAACAGAAAAGTTTAACAGAATGCTGCTTTGTAGTTTTTTTGTGAAGATATTTCATTTTTCACCTGAGGCCACAAGGCTCTCCAAATGTCCATTGCCGATCCTACAAAAAGAGTGTTTCAAACCTGCTCAGTCAAAATAAAGTTTCAACTCTGTTAGATGAATGCACAGATCAAAAAGTAGTTTCACAGGTTGCTTCTGTGTAGTTTTTCTTTGAAGATATATTCTTTTTCACCATAGGCCTCAAAGCACTCCTAATGTACACTTGCAGATACTACAAAAAGAGTGTTTCAAAACTGCTCAATCAAAAGAAAGGTTCTACTCTGTGAGATGAATGCAAAGAACAGAAAAGTTTAACAGAATGCTGCTTTGTAGTTTTTTTGTGAAGATATTTCATTTTTCACCTGAGGCCGCAATGCTCTCCAAATGTCTGTTGCCGATCCTACAAAAAGAGTGTTTCAAACCTGCTCAGTCAAAATAAAGTTTCAACTCTGTTAGATGAATGCACAGATTGAAAAGTAGTCTCACAGGTTGCTTCTGTGTAGTTTTTCTTTGAAGATATATTCTTTTTCACCATAGGCCTCAAAGCACTCCTAATGTACACTTGCAGATTCTACAAAAAGAGTGTTTCAAAACTGGTCAGTCATCAGAAACGTTCAACTCTTTAGATCAGAAAGGAGTTTCACAGAATGCTTCTGTGTAGTTTTCATTTGAAAATATTTCGTTTCCCAAAATAGGCCTCAAAGCACTCCAAATGTATACTTGAGGATACTGCAAAAAGAGTGTTTCAAAACTGCACCATCAAAAGATAGGTTCATCTCTGTAAGATCAATGCACAGAACAGAAAGTAGTTCCACAGAAACCTTCTGTGTAGTTTTTATGGGAAGATATTTTGTTTTTCACCTTAGGCCTCAAATCTCACCAAATGTCCATGTGCAGATTCTACAAAAAGGTGTTTCAAAACTGCTCAATCAAAAGAAAGTTTCTTCTCTGTGAGGTGAATGCACAGAACAGACAGAAGTTTAACAAAAGTTTACAAAAAGAGTGTTTCAAAACTGCCCAGTCAAAATAAATTTTCAACCCTGTTAGAGGAATGCACAGATAAAAAGATGTTTCACAGAATGCTTCTGTGTAGTTTTTATTTGAAGATATTTTGTTTTTCACCATAGGCCTCAATGTGCTCCAAATGTCCACTTGTGGATTCTTCAAAAAGTGTGTTTCAAAACTGCTCAAAGTAAAAATTCAACTCTGTTAGATGAATGCACAGATCAGAAAGATGTTTCACAGAATGCTTCTTTGTAGTTTTAATTGGAAGATATTTCGTTTCTCACCATAGGCTTCAAAACGCCACAAATGTCCATTTGCAAATTCTACAAAAAGAGTGTATCAAAACTGCTCAATCTAAAGATAGGTCCATCTCTGTAAGATGAATGCACAGAACAGAAACAAATTTCACAGAAACCTTCTGTTTAGTTTTTATGGGAAGATATTTCGTTTTTCATCATAGGCCTCAAAACTCTCCAAATGTCCACTTGGAGATTCTACAAAAAGAGTGTTTCAAAACTGCTCAATCAATAGAAAGTTTCAACACTGTTAGAAAAATGCACAGATCAGAAAGAAGTTTAACAGAATATTTCTGTGTAGTTTTCATTTGAAGATATTTCATTTCTCACCATAGGCCTCAAAGCGCTCCAAATGTCCACATGGAGATTCTACAAAAAGATTGTTTAAAAACTGCTCAATCAAAAGAAATGTTCTTTTCTGTGAGATGAACGCACAGAACAGAAAGAAGTTTAACAGAATGCTTCTGTGTAGTTTTTATGCAAAGATATTTCGTTTTTCACCATAGGCCTCAATGCTCTCCAAATGTCCACAGGCAGATTGTACAAAAAGAGTGACTCAACACTGCTCAGTCAAAGGAAAGGTTCAACACTGTTAGTTGAATGCACAGATCAGAAAAAGTTTCACAGAATGCTTCTGTGTAGTTTTTATTTGATGATATTTCCTTTTTCAGCATAGGCCTCAAAGCCCTCTAGATGTCCACTTGCAGATTCTAAAAAAGAGTGTTTCAAAACTGCTCAATCAAAATGAAGCTCAACTCTGTTAGATTAATGCACAGATCAGAAAGAAGTTTCAAAGAATGCTTCTATGTAATTTTTATTTGAAGATATTTCATTTCTCACCATAGGCTTCAATACGCTCCATGTGTCCACTTGCACATTCTACAAAAAGAGTGTTTCAAAACTGCTCAATGAAAAGATAGGTTCTTCTCTGTAAGATGAATGCACAGAACAGAAAGAAGTTTCACAGAAAACTTCTGTGTGGTTTTCATGGGAAGATATTTCGTTTTTCACCATAGGCCTCTATGCTCTCTAAAGGTCCACTTGCAGATTCCACAGAAAGAGTGCTTCAAAACTGCTCAATAAAAAGAAAATTTCTTCTTTGTGAGATGAACTCCCAGAACAGAAAGAAGATTAACAGAATGCTTCTGTGTAGTTTTTATGGGAAGATATTTCGTTTTTCACCATAGACCTCAATGCTCTCCAAATGTCTCCTTGCAGATACTACAAAAAGAGTGTTTCAAAACTGCTCAGTCAAAAGAAAGGTTTAACTCTGTTAGATGAATGCACAGATCAGAAAGAAGTTTCACAGAATGCTTCTGTGTAATTTTTATTTGAAGATACTTCCTATTTCAGCATGGACCTCAAAGTGCTCCAGATATCCAATTGCAGATTCTAAAAAAAGAGTGTTTCAAAACTGCTCAATCAAAACATTGGTTCATATCTGTAAGATGAATGCACAGAACAGAAAGAAGTTTCACAGAATCCTTCTGTGTAGTTTTCAAAAGAAGGTATTTCGTTTTTCACCATAGGCCTCAATATTCTCTAATTGTCCACTTGCAGATTCCACAAAAAGAGTATTTCAAAACTGCTCAGTCAAAAGAAAGGTTTAACTCTGTTAGATGAATGCACAGATTAGAAAGAAGTTCCACAGAATTCTCTTGTGTAGTTTTTGTTTGAAGATATTTCCTTTTTCACCATAGGCGTCAAAGCGCTCCAATTGTCCCCTTGCATATTCTACGAAAAGAGTGTTTCAAAACTGCTCAATTGAAAGAAAAGTTCTTCTTTGTGAGATGAACTCCAAGAACAGAAAAAAGATTAACAGAATGCTTCTGTGTAGTTTTTATGTGAAGATATTTCGTTTTACACCATAGGCCTCCATGGTCTCCAAATGTCCACTTGCAGATTCTACCTAAAGAGTGTTTCAAAACTGCTCCATAAAAAGAATGTTTCAACTCTATTAGGTGAATGCACAGATCAGAAAGATGTTTCACAGAATGCTTCTGTGTAGTTTTTATTTGAGGATACTTCCTTTTTCAGCATGGTCCTCAAAGCACTCCAAATGTCCAATTGCAGATTCTACAAAAAGAGTGTTTCAAAACTGCGCAATCAAAAAATTGGTTCATCTCTGTTAGATGAATGCACAGAACAGAAAGAAGTTTCACAGAATCCTTCTGTGTAGTTTTCATGGGAAGATATTTCGTTTTTCACCATAGGACTCAATTCTCTCCAAATTTCCACATGCAGATTTTACCAAAAGAGTTTTTCAAAACTACTCAATGAAAACAAAGGCTCAACAGTGTTAGATAAATGCACAGATCAGGAAGAAGTTTCAGAGAATGCTTCTATGTAGTTTTTATTTGAAGATATTTCATTTCTCATCATAGGCCTCAAAGTGCTCCAAATGTCCACTTGCAGATTCCAGAAAAAGAATGTTTAAAAACTGCTAAATCAAAAGATTGGTTCATCTCTGTAAGATGAATGCAAGGAACAGAAAGAAGTTTCACAAAATCCTTCTGTGTAGTTTTCATGGGAAGGTATATCTTTTTTCACCATAGGCCTCCTTACTCTCTAAATGTCCACTTGGAGATTCTACAAAAAGTGTGCTTCAAAACTGCTCAGTCAAAAGAAAGTTTCATCTCTGTTAGATGAATGCACAGAGCAGAAAGAAGTTTCCCAGAATGCTCTTGTGCAGTTTTCACTTGAAGATATTTCCTTTTTCACCATAGGCCTGAAAGAGCTCCAAATGTCCACTTGCAGATTCTACATAAAGAGTGTTTCCAAACTGCTCAATCAAAAGAAAGTTTCAACTCTGTTAGATGAAGGCACAGAACACAAAGAAGTTTAACAGAATGCTTCTGTTTAGTTTTTACGGGAAGATATTTCGTTTTTCACCATAGGCCTCAATGCTCTCCAAATGTCCACTTGCAGGTACTACAAAAAGTGTGTTCCAAAACTTCTCAGTCAAAAGAAAGGTTCAACTCTGTTACATGAATGCACAGATCAGAAAGAAGTTTCACAGAATGCTTCTGTGTAGTTTTCATTTGAAGATATTTCCTTTTTCACCATAATCCTCAAAGCGCTCCAAATTTACACTTGCAGATCCTACAGAAAGAGTGTTTCAAACCTGCTCTGTCAAAAAAAATGTTCAACTCTGTTAGGTGAATGCACAGATCAGGAAGAAGTTTCACAGAATGCTTCTGTGTAGTTTTTATTTGAAGATATTTCCTTTTTTACCATAGGCCACGAAGCACTCCAAATATGCACTTGCAGATTCCACAAAACGAGTGTTTCCAAACTGCTCAGTCAAAAGAAATGTTCAACTCTGTTAGATGACTGCACAGATCAGAAAGAAGTTTCACAGAATGCTTCTGTGTAGTTTTTATTTGAAGATATTTCGTTTCACACCATAGGCCTCAAAGCGCTCCAAATGTCCCCTTGCAGATTCTACAAAAAGACTGTTTCAAAACTGCTCAGTCAAAAGAAAGGTTCAACTCCTTTAGGTGAATGCACAGATAAGAAAGAAGTTTCACAGAATGCTTCTGCGTAGTTTTTATTTGAGTATATTTCATTTCTCACCATTGGCCGCAAGGCACTCCAAGTGTCCACTTGCAGATTCCACAAAAGAGTGTATCAAAGCTGCTTAATCAAAAGATATGTTCTCCTCTGTAAGTTGAATGCACAGAAGAGAAAGAAGTTTCACAGAATCCTTCTGTGTGGTTTTCATGGGAAGATGTTTTGTTTTTCACCATAGGCCTCAATTCTCTCCAAATGTCCACTTGCAGATTCTACAAAAAGTGTGTTTCAGAATTTCTCAGTTAAAAGAAAGTTTCAACTCTGTTAGATGAATGCGCAGATCAGAAACAAGTGTCACAGAATGCTCCTGGGTAGTTTTTGTTTGAAGATATTTCCTTTTTCACCATAGGCCTGAAAATGCTCCAGATATCCACTTGCAGATTCTACAAAAAGTCTGCTTCAAAACTGCTCAATCAAAAGACAAGTTCTTCTCAATGAGATGAATGCACAGAAGAGAAAGTAGTTTAACAAAATGCTTCCATGTAGTTTTTATGCGAAGATATTTCGTTTTTCGCCATAGGCCTCAATGCTCTCCAATTATCCACATGCAGATTCTACTATAAGACTGGTTCAATACTTCTCAGTCAAAAGAAGGGTTCAACTCTGTTAGATGAATACACAGATCAGAAAGAAGTTTCACAGAATTCTTCCGTGTAGTTTTTATTTGAAGATAATTCGTTTTCACCATAAGCCTTGAAGCGCTCCAGATATCAACTTGCAGATTCTACAAAAAGAGTGTTTCAAAACTGCTGAGTCAAAAGAAAGTTCAACTCTGTTTAATGAATGCACAGATCAGAAAGAAGTTTCACAGAATGCTTCTGTGTAGTTTTTATTTGAAGATATTTCATTTCTCACCACAGGCTTCAAAACGCTCCATATGTCCACTTGCAAATTCTACAAAAAGAGTGTTTCAAAACTGCTCAATCAAAAGACAGCTTCATCTCTGTAAGATGAAAGCACAGAACCGAAAGAAGTTTCACAGAGTCCTGTGCAGTTTTCACGGGAAACTATTTCATTTTTCACCCTAGGTCTCAATGCTCTCCAAATGTCCACACGCAGATTATACAAAAAGAGTTTTTCAAAACTGCTCAGTCAAAAGAAATGTTCAACTCTGTTAGATGAATGCACAGATCAGAAAGAAGTTCCACAGAATGCTTCTGTGTAGTTTTTATTTGAAGATATTTCCTTTTTCACCTTAGACATCACAGTGCTCCAAATGTCCACTTGCAGATATTACAAAAATGTGTTTCAAAACTGCTCAATCAAAAGAAAGTTTCTTCTCTGTGAGACGAATGCACAGAACAGAAAGAAGTATAACAGAATGCTTCTGTGTAGTTTTTATTGGAAGATATTTCGTTTTTCACCATAGGCCTCAATGCTCTCCAAATGTCCAGTTGCAGATTCTACAAAAAGAGTGTTTCAAAACTGCTCAGTCAAAAGAAATGTTCAACTCTGTTACATGAATGCACAGATCAGAAAGGAGTTTCATAGAATGCTTCTCTCTAGTTTTCATTTGAAGATATTTCCTTTTTCACCATAGGCCTCAAAGCACTCCAAATGTCCACTTGGAGATTCTACAAAAAGAGTGTTTAAAACTGCTCAATCAAAAGAAATGTTCTTCTCAGTGAGATGAACGTGCAGAACAGAAAGAATTTTAACAGAATCCTTCTGTGTAGTTTTTATGGGAAGTTATTTCGAATTTCACCATAGTCTTCAATGCTCTCCAAATGTCCACATTCAGATTCTCCAAAAAGAGAGTTTCAAAACTTCTCAGTCAAAAGAAAGTTTCCACTCTGTTATATGAATGCAGAGATCAGAAAGAAGTTTCACAGAATGCTTCTGTGTAGTTTTTATTTGAAGATATTTCCTTTTTTACCATAGGACACATAGCACTCCAAATGTCCACTTGCAGATTCCACAAAACGAGTGTTTCCAGTCAAAAGAAATGTTCAACTATGTTAGGTGAATGTACAGATCAGAAAGAAGTTTCACAGAATGCTTCTGTGTAGGTTTTATTTGAAGATATTTCCTTTCTCGCCATAGGCCTCAAAGCGCTCCAAATGTCCACTTGAGGATTCTATAAAAGAGTGTTTCAAACCTGCTCAATCAAAAGATAGGTTCATCTCTGTAAGATGAATGCACTGAAGGGAAAGAAGTTTCGCAGTATGCTCTTGTGTAGTTTTCATTTGAAGATATTTCCTTTTTCACCATAGGCCTCAAAGCGCTCCAAATGTCCACTTGCAGATTCTACAAAAAGAGTGTTTCAAAACTGCTCAATCAAAAGATACGTTCATTTCTGTAACACGAATGCACAGATCAGAAAGAAATTTCACAGAATGCCTCTGTATAGTTTTTATTTGAAGATATTTCCTTTCTCACCATAGGCCTCAAAACACTCCAAATGTCCACTTGCAAATTCTACAAAAGGAGTGTTTCAAAACTGCTCAATCAATAGATAGGTTCATCTGTGTAAGATGAATGCACAGAACAGAAAGAAGTTACACAGTATCTTTCTGTGTAGTTTTCATGGGGAGCTATTTCATTTTTCACCATTGGCCTCAAAGCTCTCCAAATGTCCACTTGCAGATTCTACAAAAAGAGGCTTTCAAAACTGCTCAGTCATAGAAAGGTTCAACCCTGTTAGATGAATGCACATATCAGAAAGAGTTTTCACAGAATGCTTCTGTGTAGTTTTTATTGGAAGATATTTCCTTTTTTACCATAGGCCTCAAATCGCTCCAAATGTCCACTTGCATATCCTACAAAAAGAGAGTTTCAAAACTGCTCAATCAAAAGAAAGGTTATTCTCTGTCAGATGAGCGCAAAGAAGAGAAAGTTGTTTAACAGAGTGCTTCTGTGTAGTTTTTATGGGAAGATATTTCGTTTTTCACCATAGTCCTGAAAGCACTCCAAATTTCCACTTGAAAATTCTACAAAAAGAGAGTTCCAAAACTGCTCAGTCAAAAGAAAGTTTCAACTCTGTTAGATGAATGTGAAGATAAGAAAGAAGATTCACAGAATGCTTCTGTGTAGTTTTTATTTGAAGATATTTCTTTTCCACAGATCAGAAAGAAGTTTCACAGAATGCTTCTGTGTAGTTTTTATCTGAAGATATTCCTTTTTCCACGATAGGCCTCAAAGCGCTCCAAATGTCCACTTGCGGTTTCTACAGAAAGAGTGTTTCAAAACTGCTCCATCAAAAGTGAGGTTCAACTCTGTTAGTTGAATGCACAGATCAGAAAGAAGTTTCACAGAATGCTTCCATATAGTTTCTAGGGGAAGATATTTCTTTTTTCACCATAGGTCTCAATGTTCCCCAAATGTCCACTTGCAGATTCTACAAATAGAGTGTTTCAAAACTGCTCAATCAAAAGTAAGGTTCAACTCCGTTAGTTGAATGCACAGATCAGAAAGAAGTTTCACAGAATGCTTCTGTGCAGTCTTTAGGGGAAGATATTTCATTTTTCACCATAGGCCTCAATGTTCTCAAAATGTCCACTTGCAGTTTACACAGAAAGAGTGTTTCAAAACTGCTCAATCAAAAGTAAGGTTAAACTCTGTTATTTGAATGCACAGATCAGAAAGAAGTTTCAGAGAATGCTTCTGTGTAGTTTTTAGGGGAAGATATTTCTTTTTTCACCATAGGCCTCAATGTTCTCCAAATGTCCACTTGCAGATTCTACAAAAAGAGTGTTTCAAAACTGCTCAATCAAAAGTAGGTTCAACTCTGTTAGTTGAATGCGCAGATCAGAAAGTAGTTTCACAGAATGCTTCTGTGTAGTTTTTATTTGAAGATATTCCTTTTTCAACAATAGGCCTCAAAGCGCTCCAAATGTCCACTTGCAGTTTATACAGAAAGAGTGTTTCAAAACTGCTCAATCAAAAGTATGGTTCAACTCTGTTAGTTGAATGCACCAATCAGAAAGAAGTTTCACAGAATGCTTCCGTGTAGTTTTTAGGGGAAGATATTTCTTTTTTCACCATAGGCCTCAATGTTCTCCAAATGTCCCCTTGCAGATTCTACAAATACATTGTTTCAAAACTGCTCAATAAAAAGTAAGGTTCAACTCCATTAGTTGAATGCACAGATCAGACAGAAGTTTCACAGAATGGTTCTGTGCAGTTTTTAGGGGAAGATATTTCATTTTTCACTGTAGGCCTCAATGTTCTCCAAATGTCCACTTGCAGTTTATACAGAAAGAGTGTTTCAAAAGTGCTCAATCAAAAGAAAGGTTCAACCCTGTGAAATGAATGCACAGATCACAAAGAGGTTTCTCAGAATTCTTCTGTCTAATTTTTATTTGAAGATATTTTCTTTTCCACCACAGGCCTCAAAGCGCTCCAAATGTCCACTTGCAGATTCTGAAAAAAGAGTGTTTCAAACCCGCTCAATCAGAAGATAGATTCATCTCTGTGAGATAAGTTCACAGATCAGAAAGAAGTTTCACAGGATGATTCTGTGTAGTTTTTATGTGAAGGTATTTCTTTTTTCACCATAGGCCTCAAAGCACTCCAAATGTCCACTTGCAGATTCTAAAAAAAGAGTGTTTCAATTCTGCTCAATCAAAAGTAAAGTTCAATTCTGTGAGATGAATGCACAGATCAGAAAGTAGTTCCACAGAATGCTTCTGTGTAGTTTTTATTTGAAGATATTTTCCTTTTCACCTTAGGCCTCAAAGCACTCCAAATGTCAACTTGCAGATTCTACAAAAAGAGTGTTTCAAAACTGCTCAATCAAAAGAGAGGTTCAACTCTGAGAGATGATTGCACAGATCAGAAAGATGTTTCTCAGAATTCTTATTTCTAGTTTTGATTTGAAGATATTTCCTTTTTTACCATTGACCTCAAAGCGCTCCAAATGTCCACTTGCAGATTAAACAAAAAGAGGGTTTCAAAACTGCTCAATCAAAAGAAACGCCCTATTCTGTGAGATGAATGCAAACATCAGAAAGAAATTTCGCAGAATGCTTTTGTGTTACATTTATGTGAAGATGTGTCTCTTTTCACCATAGGCCTCAAAGCACTCCAAATGTCCACTTGCAGATTGTACAAAGAGTGTTTCACAATTGCTCCATCAAAAAAAGATTGAACTCTGTAAGATGAATGTGCAGATCAGAAAGAAATTTCACAGAATGCTTCTGTGTAGCTTTTATGTGAAGACATTTCCTTTCTCACCGTAGGCCACAAAGTGCTCAAAATGTCCACTTGCAGATTCTACAAAAAGAGTGTTTCACAACTGCTCCAACAAAAGAAAGGTTCAACTCTGTGAGATAAATGGACAGATGGGACAGAAGTTTTGCAGAATGCTTCTGTGTAGTTTTTATATGATGATATTTCATTTTTCAACGTAGGCCTCAAAGCACCCCAAATGTCCACTTGCAGATTCTACAAAAAGAGTGTTTCAAAACTGCTCAATCAAAAGAAAGTTTCAACTCTGTTAGATGAATGCACAGATCACAAAGATGTTTCTCAGAATGCTTCTGCATTGTTGTTTTGTGGAGATATTTCCTTTTTCACCATAGGCCTCAAAGCGCTCCAAATGTCAACTTGTAGATTCCACAAAAAGAGTGTTTCAAAACTTCTCAAACAAGAGGAACGTTCAACTCTGTGAGATGAATGTACAGTTCAGAAAGAAGTTTCACAGAAGGCTTCTGTGTAGTTTTTTATGTGAAGATATTTCCTTTTCCACCAAATGCCTCAAAGCGCTCCAAATGACCAACTGCAGATTCTACAAAAAGACTGTTTCAAAACTTCTCAATCAAAAGAAAAGTTCAATTATGTGAGATGAATGCACAGATCAGAAAGAAGTTTCACAGAATGCTTCTGTGTAGTTTTTATGTGAAGACATGTCATTTTTCACCATACGCCTGTTAGCGCTCAAAATGTCCACTTGCAGATTCTACAAAAAGAGTGTTTCAAAACTGCTCAATCAAAAGAAAGGATCAACACTATAAGCTGAATGCACAGATCACGAGGAGTTTCTCATAATTCTTCTGTGTAGTTTTTATTTGAACATATTTCCTTTTCCACTGTATGCTGCAGATCTCTCCAAATATCCAATGGCACTTTCTATAGAAAGAGTATTTCAAAACTGCTCGTTTGAAAGAAAGGTTCAACTCTGATTGAGGAATGGACACATCAAAAGGAAGGTTATCAGAATGCTTCTGTGCGGTTTTGATATGGAGATATTTCATTTTTCAACATAGGCCTCCAAGCACTCCAAATGTCTACTTGCAGATTCTACAAAAAGCGTGTTTCAAAACTGCTCAATCAAAAAAAGTTTCAACTCTGTGAGATGAATGCAGAGATCAGAAAGAAGTTTCATAGAATTATTCTGTGGTTTTTTTGTGAAGATGTTTCCCTTTTCACCATAGTCTGCAGAGTTCTCCAAATGTCCACTTGCAGATTTTCCAAAAAGTGTGTTTCAAAACTGCTCAATCAAAAGAAAGGTTCAACTCTATGGGATGAACGCACAGATCAGAAAGATGTTTTGCAGAATGCTTCTCTGTAGTTTTAATGTGAAGATATTTCCTTTTTCACCATAGGCCTCAAAGCACTCCAAATATCCTCTTGTAGATCTTACAAAAAGAGTGTTTCAAAACTGCTCAATCAAAAGAAAGGTTCAACTCTGTGAGACGAATGCACAGTTCACAAAGAAGTTTCTTAGAATTCTTTGTTCTAGTTTTTATTTGAATATATTTCCTTTTCCACTATAGGCCACAGATCTCTCCAAATATCCAATGGCAGATTCTACAAAAGGAGTGTTTCAAAACTGCTCAATCAAAAGAAATGTTCAGCTCTTTGAGATGAATGCACAGATCAGAAAGTAGTTTCACAGATTGCTTCTATGTACTATTTATGGGAAGATGTTTCCTTTTTCACCATAGTCATGAAAGTGTTCCAAATATCCACTTGCAGATTCTACAAAAAGAGTTTCAAAACTGCTCAATCAAAAGAAAGATTCAAACCTGTTAGACGAATGCCCAGATCACAATGAAGTTTCTCAGAATTCTTCTGTCTTGTTTTTCTTTGAAGATATTTCCTTTTCAACTGTCAGCCATAGAGCTCTCAAATATCCAATGGCAGATTCTTCAAAAAGAGTGTTTAGAAACTGTTCAATGAAAAGAAAGTTTCAACTCTGAGTGAGGAATGCACACATGACAAGGAAGTTTGTCAGAATGCTTCTGTGTAGTATTTATGTGGAGATATTTCCTTTTTCACCGTATGCCTCAAAGGGCTACAAATGTCCACTTGCAGATTCTTCAAAAAGCGTGTTTCAATACTGCTCAATCTAAAGAAAGGTTGAACTTTGTGAGATAAATGCACAGATCAGAAAGAAGTTTTGCAAAATATTTCTTTGTAGTTTTTATTTGAAGATATTTCTTTTTTCAACATAGGCCTCAAAGCGCTCCAAATGTCCACTTGCAGATTCTACAAAAAGAGTGTTTCATAACTGCTCAATCAAAAGAAAAGTTGGACTCTCTGAGACAAATTCACAGATCAGAAAGAAGTTTCTCAGAATTCTTCTGTCTAGTTTTATTTGAAGATATTCCCTTTTCCACAATGGGCTGCAGAATTCTCCAAATATCCAATGGCAGATTCTACAAAAAGAGTGTTTCAAAACTGCTCAATCAAAAGAAATGTTCAACTCAGTGAGATGAATGCATAGATCAGAAAGAAGTTTTGCAGAATTGTTCTGTGTATTTTTTTACGTGGAGATATTTCCTTTTTCAACGTAGGCCTCAAAGTGCTCCAAATGTCCACTTGCAGATTCTACAAAAAGAGTGTTTCAAAACTGCTCAATCAAAAGAAAGGTTCAATTCTGTGAGATGAATGCACAGGTCAGAAAGATGTTTCCCAGAATGCTTCTGTGTAGTTTTTGTGTGTAGAAGTTTTCTTTTTCACCATAGGCTTCAAAGCACTCCAAATGTCCACTTGCAAATTCTACAAAAAGAGTGCTTCAAAACTGCTCAATCAAAAGGAAGGTTCAACTCTGTGAGATGAATGCACACATCAAAAAGTAGTTTCACAGATTGCTTCTGTGTAGTTTTTATGTGAAGATATTTCCTTTTTCACAAAGGGCTCAAAGCACTCCAAATGACAACTTGTAGATACTACAAAAAGAGTGTTTCAAAACTGCTCAATCAAAAGAAATGTTCAACAATGTGAGATGAATGCACAGATCACCAAGAAGTTTCTCAGAATTCTTCTGTCTAGTTTTTATTTGAAGATATTTCCTTTTCCACTACAGGCCACAGAGCTCTCAAAATATCCAATGGCAGATTGTACAAAAAGAGTGTTTCAAAACTGTTCAATCAAAAGAATGGTTCAATTCTGTGGGAGGAGTGCACACATAACAAGGAAGTTTGTCAGAATGCTTCTGTGTAGTTTTTATACGGAGATATTTCCTTTTTCACCAGGGGCCTGAAAGCACTCCAAATGTCCACTTGCAGATTCTACAAAAAGAGTGATTCGCAACACCTCAATCAAAAGATATGTTCAACTCTGTGAGATGAATGCAGAAATCACAAAGAAGTTTCACAGAAAGTTTCTGTGTAGTTTTTATGTGGAGATATTTCCTTTTTCACCATAGTCCTCAAAGTGCTCCAAATATCCAATCACAGATTCTACAAAAGTGTTTTTCAAAGCTGCTCAATCAAAGGAAATGTTCAACTCTATTTGATGAATGCACAGATCGGAAAGAAGTTTCACAGAATGCTTTTGTGTAGTTTTTATGTGAAGATATTTCCTTTTTCATATTAGGACTCAATTGCTCCAAATGACCACCTGCAGATTCTACAAAAAGAGTGTTTCAAAGCTGCTCAATCAAAAGAAAGGTTCAATTATGTGAGATGAATGCACAGATAAGAAAGAATTTTCGCAGAATAATTCTGTGTAGTATTTATCTGAAGATATTTCCTTTTTCACCATAGGCCTCAAAGCGCTCGAAATGTCCACTTGCAGATAGCACAGAAGGAGTGTTTCAAACCTGTTCAATCAAAACAAAAGCTCAAGTCTGTGAGATGAATGTACAGATCACAAAGAAGTTTTGCAGAATGCTTCTGTGTGGTTTTTATGTGGAGATATATCCTTTTTCAGCATAGGCCTCAAAGCACTCCAAATTTCCAGCGGCAGATCCTACAAAAACACTGTTTCAAAACTGTTCAATCGAAAGAAAGATTCAACTCTGTGAGACAAATGCACATATCAGAAAGAAGTTCCACAGAATGCTTCTGTGTAGTTTTTATGTGATGGTATTTCCTTTTTCACCACAGGCCTCAAGGCACTCCAAATGCCCACTTGCAGATTCCACAAAAAGAGTGTTTCAAAACTGCTCAATCAAAAGAAAGGTTCAACTCTGTGAGAGGATTGCACAGATCAGAAAGAAGTTTTGCTAAATCCTTCTGTGTAGTTTTTATGTGAAGATATTTCCTTTTTCACCATATGCCTCAAAGCGCTCCAAATGTCCACTTGCAGATTCTACAAAAACTGTGTTTCAAAACTGCTCAATAAAAGGAAAGGCTCAGCACTGTGAGATGAATGCACAGATCACAAAGAAGTTTCTCAGAATTCTTCTGTCTAGTTTTTATTTGAAGATACTTCCTTTTTCATCATTGACATCAAAGCGCTCCAAATATCCAATTGTTGATCCTACAAAAAGAGTGTTTCAAAATTGCTCAATCAAAAGAAAGGTTCAACTGTGTGAGATGAATGCAGAGGACAGAAGGAAGGTTTGCAGAATGCTTCTGTGTAGTTTTTATGTGAAGATATTTCCTTTTTTACCATAGACCTAAAAGCTCTCCAAATATCCACTTGCAGATTATATAAAAAGAGTGTTTCAAACTGCTCAATAAAAAGAAAGTTTCAACTGTATGAGATGAATGCACAGATCAGAAAGAAGTTTCACAGGATGCTTCTGTGTAGTTTTTATGTGAAGATATTTCTTTTTTCACCATAGGCTTCAATGTGCTCCAAATTTCCACTTGCAGATTCTACAAATAGAGTGTTTCAAAGCTGCTCAACCAAAAGAAAGGTTCAACTTGGTGAGATGAATGCACAAATCAGAAAGAAGTTCTGCAGAATGCTTCTGTGGAGTTTTTATATGAAGATATTTCCTTTTTCACCATAGGCCTCAAAGCGCTCCAAATGACCACTTGCAGATTCTACAAAAAGAGTGTTTCAAAACTGCTCAAGCAAAAGAAAGGATCAACTCTGTTAGAGGAATGCACAGATCAGAAAGAAGTTTCACAGAATGCTACTGTGTAGTTTTTACGTGAAGATAATAACCTTTTCACCATAAGTGCCAATGCCCTCCAAATGTCCACATGCAGATTCCACAAATAAGAGTGTTTCAAAACTGCTCAATGAAAAGAAAGGTTCAACTCTGTGAGATGCATGCACAGATCAGAAAGAAGTTTCACAGAATGCTTCTGTGTAGTTTTTATTTGAAGATATTTTACTTTTCACCATAGGACTCAAAGACCTCCAAATGTTCACTTGCAGAATCTACAAAAAGATTGTTTCAAAACCCATCCATCAAAATGTTCAACTCTGTGTGATGAATGCACAGATAACAAAGACATTTCTTAGAATTTCTGTCTAGTTTTTATTTGAAGATATTTTCTTTTCCACTATAGGCCGCAGATCTCTGCAAATATCCAATGGCACTTTCTTCTAAAAGAATGTTTCAAAACTGCTCAATCAAGGGAAATTTTAAACTATGAGTGAGGAATGCACACATAACAGGGAAGTTTTCAGAATGTTTCTGTGTAGATTTTATGTTGAGCTATTTCCTTAAGCATAGGCTCAAAACACTCCAAATGTCCACTGGCAGATTCTACACAACGAGTGTGTCAAAACTGCTCAATCAAAAGAAAGGTTCAACTCTGTGAGATAAACGCACAGATCAGGAAGTAGTTTTGCAGAATGCTTCTGTGTAGCTTTTATGTGAAGATATTTCCTTTTCCACCACAGGACTCAAAACCCTCCAAATATCCATCTGCAAATTCTACAAAAAGAGTGTTTCAAAACTGCACAAAGAAAGCTTCAGCTTTATGACACGAATGCACAGATCACAAAGTAGTTTCTCACAATTCTTCTGTATAGTTTTTATTTGAAGATATTCCCTTTTCCATCATAGGCCTCAGAGCTCTCCAAAAATCCAATGCCGATTCAACAAAAAGAGTGTTTCAAAACTGCTCAATCAAGTTAAACTCTGAGTGAGGAATGCACACATAACAAGGAAGTTTGTCAGAATGCTTCTGTGAGTTTTTATGTGGAGATATTTCCGTTTTCACTAAAGGCCTCAAAGCACTCCAAATGTCCCCTTGCAGATTCTACAAAAAAAGTGTTTCAAAGCTACTCAATCAAAAGAAAGGTACAACTCTGTGAGATGAATGCACAGATCAGAAAGTAGTTTCGGAGAATTCTTCTGTGTACTCCTTATGTGAAGATATTTCCTTTTTCACCATGGGCCTCAAATCGCTCCAAATGTCCACTTGAAGATTCTGCAAAAAGAGATTTTCAAAACTGCTCAATCAAAAGAAAGGTTCAACTGTGTGAGACGAATGCACAGATCACAAAGAAGTTTCTCAGAATTCTTCTGTCTGGTTTTTATTTGAAGATATTTCCTTTTCTATTATAGGATGCAGAGCTCTCCAAATACCCAATGGCAGATTGTACAAAAAAGTGCTTCAAAACATCTCAATAAAAAAAAGGGCTAAACTCTGAGTGAGGAATGTACACATAACAAGGAAGGTTTTCAGAATGCTTCTGTGTAGTTTGCATGTATAGGTAGTTCCTTTTTCAACATAGGCCTCCAAGCGCTCCAAATGGCCACTTGCAGATTCCACAAAAAGAGTTTTTCAAAACTGTTCAATGAAAAGAAAGATTCAACTCTGTGAGATGAATGCACAGATCAGAAAGAAGTTTCGCAGAATGGTTCTGTGTAGTTTTTATGTGAAGATATTTCCTTTTTCACCATAGGCCTCAAATCGCTCAAAATATCCACTTGCAGATACTGCAAAAAGATTGTTTCAAAACTGCTCTATCAAAAGAAAGTTTCAACTCTGTGAGACGAATGCACAGATCACAAAGAAGTTTCTCAGAATTCTTCTATGTAGTTTTTATTTGAAGATATTTCCTTTTCCACCATAGGCCACAGAGCTCTCCAATTATCCAATGGCAGATTGTACAAAAAGAGTGTTTTAAAACTGCTCAATCTAAGAAAGTTTAAACTCTGAGTGAGGCATGCACACATAACAAGGAAGTTTGGCAGAATGCTTCTGTGTAGTTTTTATGTGGAGATATTTCCTTTTTCAGCATGGGCCTCAAAGCGCTCCACATGTCCACATGCAGATTCCACAAAAAGAGTGTTTCAAAACTGCTCAATCAAAAGAAAGGTACAACTCTCTGAGGTTAATGGAAAGATCAGAAAGAAGTTTCACAGAATGCTTCAGTGTAGTTTTTATGTGAAGATATTTGCTCTTTCACCATAGGCCTCAAAGAGCTCATAATGTCCACTTGCACATTCTACAAAAAGAGTGGTTCAAAACTGCTCAATCAAAGAAAAGGTTCAACTCTGTGAGCTGAATTTACAGATCACAAAGAAGGTTCTCAGAATACTTCCGTCTAGTTTTTATTTGAAGATATTACCTTTTCCACTATAGGCTGCAGAGCTCTCAAAATATCCAATGGCAAGTTCTACAAAAAGAGTGTTTCAAAACTTCTTAATCAAAAGAAGGGTTAAACTCTGAGTGAGGAATGGAAACATAACAAGGAATTTTGTCAGAATGCTTCTGTGTAGTTTTTATGTGGAGATATTTCCTTTTTCACCATAGGCCTCAAAGTGCTCCAAATGTCCACTTGCAGATTCTACAAAAGAGTGTTTCAAAACTGCTCAATCAAAAGAAAGGGTCAACTCTGTGGGAGGAATGCACAATTCTGAAAGAAGTTTAGCAGTATGCTTCTGTGTAGTTTTTATGGGAAGATATTTCCTTTTTCACCATAGGCCTCAAAGCGCTCCAAATGTCCACTTGCAGATTCTACAAAAAGAATGTTTCAAAACTGCTCAATCAAAAGAAAAGCTCCACTCTGTGAGACGAGTGCACTGATCACAAATAAGTTTCTCAGAATTCTTCTGTCTAGTTTTTATTTGAAAATATTTCCGTTTCCACTATAGGCCGCATAGTTCTTTAATATCCAACGGCATGTTCTACAAAAAGAGTGTTTGAAAACTGCTCAATCAAAGGAAAGCTTAAATTCTGAGTAAGGAATGCACACAAAACAAGGAAGTTTGTCAGAATGCTTCTGTGTAATTTTTGTGTGGAGATAATTCCTTTTTCCCCATAGGCCTCAAAGCGCTCCAAATGTCCATTTGCAGATTCTACAAAAAGAGTGTTTCAAATCTGCTCAATCAAAAGAAAGGTTCAATTCTGCAAGATGAATTCGCAGATCACAAAGAAGTTTCTCAGAATACTTCTGTCTAGTTTTCATTTGAAGATATTTCATTTTCCAATATTGGCCACAGATCTCTCCAAATGTCCAATGGCTGGTTCTTCAATAACAGTGTTTCAAAACCGCTCAATCAAAAGTAATCTTAAACTCTGAGTGAGGAATGCACACATCACAAGGAAGTTTGCCAGAATGCTTCTGTGTAGCTTGTATGTGGAGATATTTCCTTCTTCACCATAGTCCTCGAAGCGCTCCTAATGTCTGCTTGCAGATTCTGCAAAAACAGTGTTTCAAAACTGCTCAATGAAAACAAAAGTTCAACTCTTTGAGATGAATGCAGAGATCAGAAACAAGTTTCACAGAATGCTTCTGTGTAGTTTTTATGTGAAGATATTTCCTTTTTAACGATAGGCCTCAAATCGCTCCAAATATCCACTTACAGATTCTACAAAAAGACTGTTTCAAAACTGCTCAATCAATAGAAAGGTTAAACTCTTGAGACGAATGCACAGATCACAAGGAACTTTCTCAGTATTTTTCTGTCTAGATTTTATTTGAAGATATTTCCTTTTCCACTGTATGCCACAGAGCTCTCCAAATATCCAATGGCAGGTTCTACAAAAAGAGTGTTTCAAAACTGCTCAAACAAAGGAAAGGTTAAACTCTGTGTGAGGTATGCACACATGACAAGGAAGTTTGTCAGAATGCTTCTGTGTAGTTTTTATGTGGAGATATTTCCTTTTTCACCATAGGCCTCAAAGCACTTCAAATGTCCACTTGCACATTGTACAAAAAGAGTGTTTCACTGCTCAATCAAAAGAAAGGTTTATCTCTGTGAGATGAATGCACAGATCAGAAGGGAGCTTCGCAGAATACTACTGTGTAGTTTTTATGTGAAGATATTTCCTTTTCTCCTTAGGCCTCAAATCGCTCCAAATATCTGGTTGCAGATTCTACAAAAGGAATGTTTCAAAACTGCTGAATCAAAAGAAAAGTTCAACTCTGTGAGAGGAATGCACAGATCACAAAGAAGTTTCTCAGAATACGTCTGTCTAGTTTTTATTTCAACATATTTCCTTTTCCACCATATGCCACAGAGCTCTCCAAATATCCAATGGCAGATTCCACAAAAAGAGTGTTTCAAAACAGCTCAATCAAAAGAAAGGTTAAATTCTGAGTGAGGAATGCACAGATAATAAGGAAGTTTGTCAAAATGCTTCTGTGTAGTTTTTATGTGGAGATATTTCCTTTTTCACCATAGGCCTCAAAGCGCTTGAAATGTCCACCTGCAGATTCTACAAAAAGGGTGTTTCAAAACTGCTTAACCAAAAGAAAGGTTCAACTCTGTGAGACGAATGCACAGATCATGAAGAAGTTTCTCAGAATTTTTCTGTCTAGTTTTTATTTGAAGATATTTCATTTTCCAATATTTGCCACAGAGCTCACCAAATATCCAATGGCAGTTTCTGCAAAAAGAGTGTTTCAAAACTGCTCAATCAAAGAAAAGCTTAAACTATGAGTGAGGAATGTACACATAACAAGGAAGTTTTAAGAATGATTCTGTGTAGTTTTTATGTTGAGATATTTCCTTAACCATATGCTCAAAGTGCTCCAAATGTCCACTGGCAGATTCTACACAAAGACTATTTCAAAACTGCTCAATCAAAAGAAAGGATCGACTCTGTGAGATGAACGCACACAACAGAAAGAAGTTTCACAGAATGCTCCTGTGTAGTTTTTATGTGAAGATATTTCCTTTTTCACCACATGCCTCAAAACCCTCCAAGTATCCACCTGCAGATTCTACAAAAAGTGTGTTTCAAAACTGCTCAAACAAAGGAAAGTTTCAGATTTGTGAGACGAATGCACAAATCACAAAGTAGTTTCTCAGAATTCTTCTGTATAGTTTTTATTTGAAGATATTCCCTTTTCCACCATAGGCTGCAGAGGTCTCCAAATATCCAATGGCAGATTCTCCAAAAGGGAGTTTCAAAACTGCGCAATCAAAAGAAAGTTTAAACTCTGAGTGAGGAATGCACACATAACAAGAAAGTTTGTCAGAATGCTTCCTTGTAGTTTTTATGTGGAGATATTTACTTTTTAACCATAGGCCTCCAAGCACTCCAAATATCCACTTGCAGATTCTATGAAAAGAGTGTTTCAAAACTGCACAATGAAAAGAAAGTTTCAACTCTGTGAGATGAATACACAGATCAGAAAGAAGTTTCACAGAATGCTTCTGTGTAGTTTTTATGTGAGGATATTTCCTTTCTCACCACAGGCCTCAAAGCACTCCAAATGTCCACTTGCAGATTCTACAAAAAGAGTGTTTCAGAACTGCCCAATCAAAAGAAAGGTTCAACCCTGTGAAACGAAAGCACAGATCACAAAGAATCTCAGAATTCTCCTGTCTGGTTTGTGTTGGAAGATAATACCTTTTCCACCATAGGCCGCAGTGCTCTCCAAACATCCAACGGCAGATTCTACAAAAAGGGGGTTTCCAAACTGCTCAATAAAAAGGAAGGTTAAACCCTGCATGAGGAATACACACATATGAAGCAAGTTTGTCAGAATGCTTCTGTGTAGTTTTTTTGTGGAGATATTTCCTTTTTCACCATAGGCCTCAAAGCGCTCCAAATTTCCACATGTCGATTGTACAAAAAGAGTGTTTCAAAACTGCTCAGTCAGAATAAAAGTTCAACTCTAAGTGAGGAATGCACACATAACAAAGGAGTTTCTCAGAATGCTTCTGTGTGGTTTCTATGTGGAGATATTTCCTTTTTTACCATAGGCCTCATAGCACTCCAAATGTCCACTTGCAGATTCTACAAAGCAGTGTTTCAAGGCTGCTCTATCAAAAGAAAGGTACAATTCTGTGAGATGAATGCACAGATCAGAAAGTAGTTTCGGAGATTTCTTCTGTGTACTCTTTATGTGAAGATATTTCCTTTTTCACCATGGGCCTCAAATCGCTCCAAATATCCACTTGAAGATTCTGCAAAAAGAGATTTTCAAAACTGCTCAATCAAAAGAAAGGTTCAACTGTGTGAGACGAATGCACAGATCACAAAGAAGTTTCTCAGAATTCTTCTGTCTGGTTTTTATTTGAAGATATTTCCTTTTCTACTATAGGATGCAGAGCTCTCCAAATATCCAATGGCAGATTGTACAAAAAGAGTGCTTCAAAACACCTCAATCAAAAAAATGGTTAAACTCTGAGTGAGGAACGTGCACATAACAAGGAAGGTTTTCAGAAAGCTTCCGTATATTTTTTATGTGGAGATATTTCCTTTTTCATTATAGGCCTCCTAGCCCTCCAAATGTCCACTTGCAGATTCCACAAAAGGAGTTTTTCAAAACAGATCAATCAAAAGAAAGATTCAACTCTGTGATATGAAGGCACAGATCAGAAAAAAGCTTCACAGAATCCTTCTGTGTAGTTTTCATGTGAAGATATTTCCTTTTCCACCATAGTTCTCAAAGCGCTCTAAATATTCACTTGCAGATACTGCAAAAAGAGTGTTTCAAAACTGCTCAATCAAAAGAAAGTTTCAACTCTGTGAGACAAATGCACAGATCACAAAAAATTGTCTCAGAATTCTTCTGTCTAGTTTTTATTTGAAGATATTTCCTATCCCACAATAGGCCATGGAGCTCTCCAATTATTCAATGGCAGATTCTACAAAAAGAATGTTTTAAAACTGCTCAATCAAAGAAAGGCAAAACTCTGAGTGAGAAATGCACACATAACAAGGAAGTTTGTCAGAATGCTTCTGTGTAGTTTTTATGTGGAGATATTTCCTTTTTCAGCATGGACCTCAAAGCGCTCCACATGTCCACATGCAGATTCCACAAGAAGAGTGTTTTACAACTGCTCAATCAGAAGAAAGGTTCAACTCTGTGAGATGAATGCAAAGATCAGAAAGAAGTTTCGCAGAATGCTTCTGTGTAGTTTTTATGTGAATATATTTCCTCTTTCACATTAGGCCTCAAAGCGCTCCTAAGGTCCACTTGCACATTCTACAAAAAGAGTGTTTCCAAACAGCTCAATCAAAGGAAAGGTTCAACTCTGTGAGATGAATTTACAGATCACAAAGAAGGTTCTCAGAATACTTCCGTCTAGTTTTTATTTGAAGATATTACTTTTTCCACTATAGGCTGCAGAGCTGTCAAAATATCCAACGGCAAGTTCTACAAAAAGAGTGTTCCAAAACTTCTTAATCAAAAGAAGGGTTAAAATCTGAGTGAGGAATGCACGTATAACAAGGAAGTTTGTCAGAATGCTTCTGTGTAGTTTTTATGTGGAGATATTTCCTTTTTCACCATAGGCCTCAAAGTGCTTCAAATTTCCACTTGCAGATTCTACGAAAAGAGTGTTGGAAAACTGCTCAATCAAAAGAAAGTTTCAACTCTGTGAGAGGAATGCACAATTCTGAAAGTAGTTTCACAGAATGCTTCTGTGTAGTTTTTATGTGAAGATATTTCCTTTTCACCATAGGCGTCAAAGCGCTCCAAATGTCCACTTGCAGATTCTACAAAAAGAATGTTTCAAAACTGCTCAATCAAAAGAAACACTCAACTCTGTGAGATGAGTGCACAGATCCCAAAGAGGATTCTCAGAATTCTTCTCTCTAGTTTTTATTTGAAGATATTTCCTTTTCCACTACAGGCCGCAGATCTCTCCTAATATCCAATGGTAGATTCTACAAAGAGTGTTTCAAAACTGTCCCATCAAAAGAAAGGTTAATCTCTGAGTGAGGAATGCACACATAACAAAGAAGTTTTTCAGAATGCTTCTGTGTAGTTTTTATGTGGAGATATTTCCTTTTTCACCATAGGCCTCCATTGCTCCAAATGTCCACTTGCAGATTCTACAAAAAGAGTGTTTCAAAACTGCTCAATCAAAAGAAAGGGTCAACTCAGTGAGATGAATGTACAGATGAGAAAGAAGTTTCGCAGAATGCTTCTGTGTAGTTTTTATATGAAGATATTTCCTTTTTCACGATAGGCCTCAAAGCGCTCCAATTGTCCACTTGCATATTCTTCAAAAAGAGTGTTTCAAAACTGCTCAATCAAAAGAAAGATTCAACTCTATGAGACGAATGCACAGATCACAAACAAGTTTCTCAGAATTCTTCTGTCTAGTTTTTATTTGAAAATATTTCTGTTTCCACTATAGGCCGCAGATCTCTGTAAATATCCAATGGCAGGTTCTACAAAAAGAGTGTTTCAAAACTGCTCAATCAAAGGAAAGGTTAAAATCTGAGTGAGGAATGCACACAAAACAAGGAAGTTTGTCAGAATGCTTCTGTGTAATTTTTCTGTGGAGATAATTCCTTTGTCCCCATATGCCTCAAAGCGCTCCAAATGTCCATTTGCAGATTCTACAAAAAGAGCATTTCAAATCCGCTCAATCAAAAGAAAGGTTCAATTCTGCAAGATGAATTCACAGATCACAAAGAAGTTTCTCAGAATACAAGAAGTTTCTCAGAATACGTCTGTCTAGTTTTTATTTGAAGATATTTCCTTTTCCAATATAGGCCACAGAGCTCTCCAAATATCCAATGGCAGGTTCTTCAAAACAAGTGTTTCAAAACTGCTCAATCAAAAGAAAGCTTAAACTCTGAGTGAGGAATGCACAATCACAAGGAAGTTTGTCAGAATGCTACTGTGTAACTTGTATGTAGAGATATTTCCTTTTATACCATAGTCCTCAAAGCGCTCCTAATGTCCGCTTGCAGATTCTGCAAAAAGAGTGTTTCAAAACTCCTCAATCAAAGCAAAAGTTCTACTCTTTGAGATGAATGCAGAGATCAGAACAAGTTTCGCAGAATGCTTCTGTGTAGTTTTTATGGAAGATATTTCCTTTTTAACAATAGGCCTCAAAGCGCTCCAAATATCCACTTGCAGATTCTACAAAAAGACTGTTTTGAAACTGCTCAATCAATGGAAAGGTTCAACTCTGTGAGACGAATGCACAGATCACAAAGAACGTTCTCAGAAATTTTCTATCTAGATTTTATTTCAAGATGTTTCCTTTTCCACTATAGGCTGCAGACCTCTCCAAATATCCAAAGGCAGATTCTACAAAAAGAGTGTTTCACAACTGCTCGATCAAAGGAAAGTTTAAACTCTGTGTGAGGTATGGACGCATGGCAAGGAAGTTTGTCAGAATGTTTCTGTGTAGTTTTTATGTGAGGATATTTCTTTTTCACCATAGGCCTTAAAGCACTCCAAATATTCGGTTGCAGATTTTACAAAACAATTGTTTCAAAACTGCTGAATCAAAAGAAAGATTCAACATAGTGAGTCGAATGCACAGATCACAAAGAAGCTTCTCAGAATTCTTCTGTCTAGTTTTTATTGGAAGATATTTTTTTCTACTATAGGCCCCAATGCTCTCCAAATATCCAAAGGCAGAGTCGACAAAAAGAGTGTTTCAAAACTGCTCAATCAAAAGAAAGGTTAAACTGTTAGAGAGAAATGCACACACAACAAGGATGTTTGTCAAAATGCTTCTGCATACTTTTAATGTGGAGATATTTCCTTTTTCACCATTGACCTCAAGGCGATCCAAATGTCCACTTGCAGATTCCACAAAAAGAATGTTTCAAAACTGCCCAAAGAAAGGTTGATATCTGTGAAATGAATACACAGAGCAGAAAGAAGTTTTGCAGAATGCTTCTGTGTATTTTTTATGTGAAGATATTTCCTTTTTCACCATAGGCCTCAAAGCGCTCCAAACTTCGGCTTACAGATTCTACAAAAAGAGACTTTCAAAACTGCTCAATAAAAAGAAAGGTTAAACTCTCTGAGATGAATGCACAAATAACAAAGGGGTTTCTCAGAATTCTTCTAATTTTTGTTTGAAGATATTTTCTTTTCCACTATAGGCTGCAGAGCTCTCCAAATATCCAATGGCACATTTAACAAAAAGAGTGTTTGAAAACTGCTCCACCAAAAGAAACGTTTAACTCTGAGTGAGGAATGCACACATAACAAAGTAGTTTTTCAGAATTCTTCCGTGTAGTTTTTATGTGGAGATATTTCCTTTATCACCATAGGCCTCCAAGCACTCCAAATCTCCACTTACAGATTCTACAAAAAGAGTGTTTCAAAACTGCTCCATCAAAGAAAGGTTCAACTCTGTGAGATGAATGCACAGATCAGAAAGAAGTTTCGTGGAATGCTTCTGTGTAGTTTTTACGTGAAGATATTTCCTTTTTCACAATAGGCCACAAATCGCTCCAAATGTCCACTTGCAAATTCTGCAAAAAGAGATTTTCAAAACTGCTCAATCAAAAGAAAGGTTCAACTCTGTGAGTCGAATGCACAAATCACAGAGAAGTTTCTCAGAATTCTTCTGTCTTGTTTTTATTTGAAGATATTTCCTTTTCCACTATATGCCGAAGAGCTCTCCAAATATAAAATGGCAGATTCTACAAAAAGAGTGTTTCAAAACTTCTCAATCAAAAGAAAGATTAACTCTGAGTGAGGAATGCACACATAACCAGGAAGTTTTTCATAATGCTTCTGTGTAGATTTTATGTGGAGATATTTCCTTTTTCACCGTAGGCCTCCAAGTGCTCCAAAAGTCCATTTGCAGATTCTACAAAAAGAGTGTTTCAAAACTGCTCAATCAAAAGGAAGGTTCAACTCTGTGAGATGAATGCACAGGTCAGAAAGAAGTTCTGCAGAATGCTTCTGTGTGGTTTTCATATGAAGATATTTCTTTTTTCTCCATAGGCCTCAAAGGGCTCCAAATGTCCACTTGCAGATACTACAAAAAGAGTGTTTCAAAAGTGCTCAGTCAAAGGAAAGGTTAAATTCTGAGTGAGGAATGCACACATAATAAGGAAGTTTGTCATAATTCTTCTGTGTAGTTTTTTTTTTATTATTACACTTTAGGTTTTAGGGTACATGTACACAATGTGCAGGTTTGTTACATATGTATCCATGTGCCATGTTGATTTCCTGCACACATTAACTCGTCATTTAGCATAGGTATGTCTCCTAATGCTGTCCCTCCCCCCTCCCCCAACCCCACAACAGTCCCCAGAGTGTGATGTTCCCCTTCCTGTGTCCATGAGTTCTCATTCTTCAATTCCCACCTATGAGTGAGAACATGCGGTGTTTGGTTTTTTGTCCTTGCGATAGTTTACTGAGAATGAGGTTTTTCAGTTTCATCCATGTCCCTACAAAGGACATGAACTTGTCATTTTTTATGGCTGCATAGTATTCCATGGTGTATATGTGCCACATTTTCTTAATACAGCCTATCGTTGTTGGACATTTGGGTTGGTTCCAACTCGTTGCTATTGTGACTAGTGCCACAATAAACATACGTGTGCATGTGTCTTTATAGCAGCATGATTTATAGTCCTTTGGGTATATACCCAGTAATGGGATGTCTGGGTCAAATGGTATTTCTAGTTCTAGATCCCTGAGGAATTACCACACTGACTTCCACAATGGTTGAACTAGTTTACAGTCCCACCAACAGTGTAAAAGTGTTCCTATTTATCCACATCCTGTCCAGCACCTGTTGTTTCCTGATTTTTTAATGATGGCCATTCTAACTGGTGTGAGATGGTATCTCACTGTGGTTTTGATTTGCATTTCTCTGATGGCCAGTGATGATGAGCATTTCTTCATGTGTCTTTTGGCTGCATAAATGTCTTCTTTTGAGAAATGTCTGTTCATGTCCTTTGCCCACTTTTTGATGGGGTTGTTTGTTTGTTTCTTGTAAATTTGTTTGAGTTCATTGTAGATTCTGGATATTAGCCCTTTGTCAGATGAGTAGGTTGCAAAAATTTTCTCTCATTCTGTAGGTTGCCTGTTCACTCTGAGGGTAGTTTCTTTTGCTGTGCAGAAGCTCTTTAGTTTAATGAGATCCCATTTGTCAATTTTGGCTTTTGTTGTCATTGCTTTTGGTGTTTTAGACATGAAGTCCTTGCCTACGCCCATGTCCTGAATGGTATTGCCTAGGTTTTCTTGTAGGATTTTAATGGCTTTAGGCATAACATTTAAGTCTTTAATCCATCTTGAATTAATTTTTGTATAAGTTGTAAGGAAGGGATCCAGATTCAGCTTTCTACATATGGTTAGCCAGTTTTCCCAGCACCATTTATTAAATAGGGAATCCTTTCCCCATTTCTTGTTTTTGTCAGGTTTGTCAAAGATCAGATAGTTGTAGATATGCGGCATCATTTCTGAGGGCTCTGTTCTGTTCCACTGATCTATGTCTCTGTTGTGGTACCAGTACCATGCTGTTTTGGTTACTGTAGCCTTGTAGCATAGTTTGAAGTCAGGTAGCGTGATGCCTCCAGCTTTGTTCTTTTGGCTTAGGATTGACTTGGCGATGCGGGCTCTTTTTTGGTTCCATATGAACTTTAAAGTAGTTTTTTCCAATTCTGTGAAGAAAGTCATTGGTAGCTTGATGGGGATGGCATTGAATCTATAAATTACCTTGGGCAGTATGGCCATTTTCACGATATTGATTCTTCCAACCCATGAGCATGGAATGTTCTTCCATTTGTTTGTATCCTCTTTGATTTCATTGAGCAGTGGTTTGTAGTTCTCCTTGAAGAGGTCCTTCACATCCCTTGTAAGTTGGATTCCTAGGTATTTTATTCTCTTTGAAGCAATTGTGAATGGGAGTTCACTCATGATTTGGCTCTCTGTTTGTCTGTGACTGGTGTTAAAGAAGGCTTGTGATTTTTGTACATTGATTTTGTATCCTGAGACTTTGCTGAAATTGCTAATAAGCTTAAGGAGATTTTGGGCTGAGACAATGGGGTTTTCTAGATATACAATCATGTCATCTGCAAACAGGGACAATTTGACTTCCTCTTTTCCTAATCGAATACCATTTATTTCCTTCTCCTGACTCATTGCTGTGGCCAGAACTTCCTGCACTATGCTGAATACGAGCGGTGAGAGGGGGCAACCCTGTCTTGTGCCAGTTTTCAAAGGGAATGCTTCTAGTTTTTGCCCATTCTGTATGATATTAGCTGTGGGTTTGCTGTAGATAGCTCTTATTATTTTGAGATACATCCCATCAATGCCTAATTTTTTTAGAGTTTTTAGCATGAAGTGTTGTTGAATTTTGTCAAAGGCCTTTTCTGCGTCTATTGAGATAATCATGTGGTTTTTGTCTTTGGTTCTGTTTATATGCTGGATTAGATTTATTGATTTGCATATGTTGAACCAGCCTTGCATCCCAGGGATGAAGCCCACTTGATTATGGTGTACAAGCTTTTTGATGTGATGCTGGATTCGGTTTGCCAGTATTTTATTGAGGAATTTTGCATCAATGTTCATCAAGGATATTGGTCTGAAATTCTCTTTTTTGGTTATGTCTCTGCCAGGCTTTGGTATCAGGACGATGCTGGCCTCAAAAAATGTGTTAGGGAGGATTCCCTCTTTTTCTATCAATTGGAATAGTTTCAGAAGGAATGGTACCAGTTCCTCCTTGTACCTCTGGTAGAATTCGGCTGCGAATCCACCAGGTCCTAGACTCTTTTTGGTTGGTAAGCTATTGATTATTGCCACAATTTCAGAGCCTGTTATTGGTCTAGTCAGAGATTCAACTTCTTCCTGGTTTAGTCTTGGGAGGGTGTATGTGTCGAGGAATTTATCGATTTCTTCTAGATTTTCTAGTTTATTTGCATAGAGGTGTTTGTAGTATTCTCTGATGGTAGATTGTATTTCTGTGGGATCGGTGCTGATATCCCCTTTTTCATTTTTTATTGCATCTATTTGATTCTTCTCTCTTTTCTTCTTTATTAGTCTTGCTAGCGGTCTATCAATTTTGTTGATCTTTTCAAAAAACCAGCTCCTGGATTCATTAATTTTTTGAAGGGTTTTTTGTGTCTCTATTTCCTTCAGTTCTGCTCTGATTTTAGTTATTTCTAGCCTTCTGCTAGCTTTTGAATGTGTTTGCTCTTGCTTTTCTAGTTGTTTTAATTGTGATGTTAGGGTGTCAATTTTGGATCTTTCCTGCTTTCTCTTGTGGGCATTTAGTGCTATAAATTTCCCTCTACACACTGCTTTGAACGTGTCCCAGAGATTCTGGTAGGTTGTGTCTTTGTTCTCGTTGGTTTCAAAGAACATCTTTATTTCTGCCTTCATTTCATTATGTACCCAATAGTCATTCAGGAGCAGGTTGTTCAGTTTCCATGTAGTTGAGCGGTTTTGAGTGAGTTTCTTAATCCTGAGTTCTAGTTTGATTGCACTGTGGTCTGAGAGACAGTTTGTTATAATTTCTGTTCTTTTACATTTGCTGAGGAGAGCTTTACTTCCAACTATGTGGTCAATTTTGGAATAGGTGTGGTGTGGTGCTGAAAGAATGTATATTCTGTTGATTTTGGATGGAGGGTTCTGTAGATGTCTATTAGGTCCACTTTGTGTAGAGCTGAGTTCAATTCCTGGATATCCATGTTAACTTTCTGTCTCATTGATCTGTCTAATGTTTACAGTGGGGTGTTAAAATCTCCCATTATTATTGTGTGGGAGTTTAAGTCCCTTTGTAGGTCACTCAGGACTTGCTTTATGAATCTGGGTGCTCCTGTGTTGGGTGCATGTATATTTAGGGTAGTTAGCTCTTCTTGTTGAATCGATCCCTTTACCATTATGTAATGGACTTCTTTGTCTCTTTTGATCTTTGTTGGTTTAAAGTCTATTTTATCAGAGACTGGGATTGCAACCCCTGCCTTTTTTTGTTTTCCAGTTGCTTGATAGATCCTCCTCCATCCCTTTATTTTGAGTCTATGTGTGTCTCTGCACGTGAGATGGGTTTCCTGAAAACAGCACACTGATGGGTCCTGACTCCTTATCCAGTTTGCCAGTCTGTGACTTTTAATTGGAGCATTTAGCCCATTTACATTTAACGTTAATATTGTTATGTGTGAATCTGATCCTGTTATTATGATGTTAGTTGGTTATTTTGCTCATTAGTTGATGCAGTTTCTTCCTAGCCTCGATGGTCTTTACAATTTGGCATATTTTTGCAGGGGGTGGTACCGGTTGTTCCTTTCCATGCTTAGTGCTTCCTTCAGGAGCTCTTTTAGGGCAGGCCTGGTGGTGACAAAATCACTCAGCGTTTGCTTGTCTGTAAAGTATTTTATTTCTCCTTCACTTATGAAGCTTAGTTTGGCTGGATATGAAATTCTGGATTGAAAATTCTTTTCTTTCAGAATGTTGAATATCGGCCCCTACTCTCTTCTGGCTTGTAGAGTTTCTGCCAAGAGATCAGCTGTTAGTCTGATGGGCTTCCCTTTGTGGGTAACCCGACCTTTCTCTCTGGCTGCCCTTAACATTTTTTCCTCATTTCAACTTTGGTGAATCTGACAGTTATGTGTCTTGGAGTTGCTCTTCTTGAGGACTATCTTTGTGGCGTTCTCTGTATTTCCTGAATCTGAATGTTGGCCTGCCTTGCTAGATTGGGGAAGTTCTCCTGGATAATATCCTGCAGAGTGTTTTCCAACTTGGTTCCATTCTCCTCGTCATTTTCAGGTACACCAATCTGACGTAGGTTTGGTCTTTTCACGTAGTCCCAAATTTCTTGGAGGCTTTGTTCATTTCTTTTTATTCCTTTTTCTCTAAACTTCCTTTCTCGTTTCATTTCATTCATTTCATCTTCCATCACTGATACCCTTTCTTCCAGTTGATCGCATCTGCTACTGAGGTTTTTGCAACCTTCGCGTAGTTCTCGAAACTTGGCTTTCAGCTCCATCAGCTCCTTTAAGCCCTTCTCTCCATTGGTTATTCTAGTTATCCATTCTTCTAATTTTTTTTCAAAGTTTTTAACTTCTTTGCTATTGTTTTGAATTTCCTCCCATAGCTCAGAGTAGTTTGATCATCTGAAGACTTCTTCCCTCAATTTGTGAAAGCCATCCTCCAACCAGCTTTGTTCCATTGCTGGTGAGGAACTGCATTCCTTTGGAGGAGGAGACGTGCTCTGCTTTTTAGAGTTTCCAGTTTTTCTGCTCTGTTTTTTCCCCATCTTTGTGGTTTTATCTACTTTTGGTCTGTGATGATGGTGATGTACATGTGGGTTTTTGGTGTGGATGTCCTTTCTGTTTGTTAGTTTTCCTTTTACCAGACAGGACCCTCAGCTGCAGGTCTGTTGGAGTTTACTAGAGGTCCACTCCAAATCCTGTTTGGCTGGGTGTGAGCAGTGGTGGCTCAAGCAGAAATGCAGAATTCACCCATCTTCTGTGTCACTCAGGCTGGGAGCTGTAGACCGTAGCTGTTCCTATTCGGCCATCTTGGCTCCACTTCCTTTTCTGTGTAGTTTTTATAGGGAGATATTTCCTTTTTCATCATAGGCCTCAAAGCGCTCCAAATGTCCACTTGCAGATACTACAAAAAGAGTGTTTCAAAAGTGCTCAGTCAAAGGAAAGGTTAAATTCTGAGTGAGGAATGCACACATAATAAGGAAGTTTGTCAGAATTCTTCTGTGTAGTTTTTATAGGGCGATATTTCCTTTTTCACCATAGGCCTCCAAGCGTTCCAAATGTCCACTTGCAGATTCTACAAAAACAGTGTTTCAAAACTGCTCAAACAAAAGAAATGTTAAACTCTGAGTTAGGAATGCAAACATTACAAGGATGTTTGTCAGAATGCATCTGTGTAGTTTTTATGTGGAGATATTTCCTTTTTCACCATAAGCCTCAAAGTGCTCCAAATGTCCAGTTTCAGATTCTACAAAAAGAGTCTCTCAAAACTGCTCAATCAAAAGAAAGTTTCAACTCTGTGAGGTGAATGCACAAATCACAAAGAAGTTTCTCAAAATACTTCTGTCTAGTTTTTATTTGAACATATTTCCATTTCCACTGTAGGCCACAGAGCTCTCCAAATATCCAATGGCAGGTTCTACAAAAAGAGTGCTTCAAAACTCCTCAATCAAAGCAAAGGTTAAAATCTGAGTGAGGAATGCTCACATAACAAGGAAGTTTGTCAGAATGCTTCTGTGTAATTTTTATATTGAGATATTTCCTTTTTCACCATAAGCCTCAAAGCGCTCCAAATGTCCACTTGCAGATTCTACAAAAAGAGTGTTTCAAACCTGCTCAATCAAAAGCAAGGTTCACCTCTGTCACATGAATGCACAGATCACAAAGAAGTTTCTCAGAATTCTTCTGTCTAGTTTTTATTTGCAGATATTTCCTTTTCCACTACAGGCCACACAGTTCTCCAAATA
This sequence comes from Hylobates moloch, assembly GCF_009828535.3. Taxonomy (NCBI): domain Eukaryota; kingdom Metazoa; phylum Chordata; class Mammalia; order Primates; family Hylobatidae; genus Hylobates; species Hylobates moloch. Next base: position 35,264,176 of record NW_026652296.1, read on the forward strand.
TTCACTGGCAGTTTCTACAAAAAGAGTGTTTCAAAACTGCTCGATGAAAGGAAATGTTAAAATCTGATTGAGGAATGCACACATAAGAAGTAAGTTTGCCAGAATGCTTCTGTGTAGATTTTATGTTAAGATATTTCCTTTTTCACCAAAGGCCTCAAAGCACTCCAAATGTCCCCTTGCAGATTCTACAAAAAGAGTGTCTCAATACTGCACAATCGAGAGAAAGGTTCAACTATGTGAGATGAAAATATCAGAAAGAAGTTTCCCAGAATGCTTCTGTGTAGTTTTTATGTGAAGATATTTCTTTTTTCACCATAGTCGTCAAAGCGCTCCAAATGTCCACTTGCAGATTCTACAAAAGGAGTGTTTCAAAACTGCTCAATCAAAAGAAAGGTTCAGCTCTGTGAGTCGAATGCACAGATCACAAAGAATTGTCTCAGAATCCTTCTGTCTAGTCTTTATTTGAAGATATTTCCTTTTCCAATATAGGCCACAGAGCTCTCCAAATATCGAAAGGCGGATTCTACAAAAACAGTGTTTCAAAACTGCTCCATCAAAAGAAAGTTTAAACTCTCAGTGAGGAATGCACACATAATAAGGAAGTTTGTCAGAATGCTTCTGTGTAGTTTTTATGTGGAGATATTTCCTTTTTCACCATAGGCCACAAAGCACTCAAAATGTCCACTTACACATTCTTCAAAAATTGTGTTTCAAAACTGCTCAGTCAAAAGAAAGGTCCAACTCTGTGAGACGAATGCACAGATCACAAAGAAGTTTCTCAGAATTCTTCTCTCTAGTTTTTATTTGAAGATATTTCCTTTTCCAATATAGGCCGCAGAGCTCTCCTAATATCCAATGGCAGGTTCTTAAAAAAGAATGTTTCAAAACTGCACAATCAAAGAAACTTTCAACTCTATGAGACGAATGCACAGATCAAAAACAAGTGTCTTAGAATTTTCTGTCTAGTTTTTATTTGAAGATATTTCCTTTTCCACTATAGGCTGCAGAGCTCTCCAAATATCCAATGACAGATTCTACAAAAAGAGTGTTTCAAAACTGCTCAATCAAAAGAAACGTTCAACTCTGTGAGACGAATGCACACATCACAAAGAAGTTTCTCAGAATTCTTCTGTCTAATTTATATTTGAAAAATATTTTCTTTTCCACTATAGGCCGCAGAGCTCTCCAAATATCCAATGGTAGATCCTACAAAAAGAGTGTTTCAAAACTGTTCAGTCAAAAGAAAGTTTAAGCTCTGAGTGACGAATGCACACACAACAAGGAAGTTTGTCAGAATGCTTCTGTGTAATTTTCATGTGGAGATATTTCCTTTTTCACCATAGGCCTCAAAGCCCCCCAAATGTCCACTTGCAGATTCTATAAAAAGAATGTTTCATAACTGCCCAATGAAAAGAAAGGTTAAACTCTGTGAGATGAATGCACAGACCAGAAAGGTTTCACAGAAAGCTTCTGTGTAGTTTTATGTGGAGATATTTCCTTTTTCACCATAGGCCTCCAACCGCTCCAAACGTCCACTGGCAAATTCAACAAAAAGAGTGTTTCAAAACTGCTCAATCAAAAGAAAGTTTCAACTCTGTGAGATGAATGCACAGATCAGAACGAAGTTTTGCAGAATGCTTCTGTGTAGTTTTTATGTGAAGATATTTCCTTTTTCACCAGAGGCCTCAAAGCACTCCAAATGTCCACTTGCAGATTCTACAAAAAATGTGTTTCAAAACTGCTCAAACAAAGGAAACGTTCAACTCTGTGAGACGAATGCACAGATCACAAACGTTTCTCAAAATTCTTCTGTCTAGTTTTCATTTGAAGATATTTCCTTTTCCTGTATAGGCCACAGAGCTCTCCAAATGCCCAATGGCAGGTACTTCAAAAACAGTGTTTCAAAACCGTTCAATCAAAAGAAATGTTCAACTCTATGAGACGAAAGCACAGATCACAAAGAAGTTTCTCAGAATTTTCTGTCTAGTTTTTATTTGAAGATATTTCCTTTTTCACTATAGGCAGCAGAGCTCTCCAAATATCCAGTGACAGATTCTGCAAAAAGAATGTTTCAAAACTGCTCAATCAAAGAAACGTTCAACTCTGTGAGACGAATACACAGATCAAAAAGAAGTTTCTCAGAATTATTCTGTCTAATTTATATTTGAAAAATATTTTCTTTTCCACTATAAGCCGCAGAGGTCTCCAAATATCCAATGGTAGACTCTGCAAAAAGAGTGTTTCAAAACTGCTCAATCAAAGTTTAAACTCTGAGTGACAAATGCACACATAACAAGGAAGTTTGTCAGAATGCTTCTGTGTAGTTTTACGTGGAGATATTTCATTTTTCACCATAGTCCTCCAACTGCTCCAAATGTGCACTTGCAGATTCAAAAAAAAAGAGTGTCTCAAAACTGCTCAATCAAAAGAAAGGTTCAATTCTGTGAGATGAATACACAGATCAGAACGAAGTTTCGCAGAATGCTTCTGTGTAGTTTTTATGTGAAGATATTTCCTTTTCCAGCATAGGCCACAGAGCTCTCCAAATATCCAATGGCAGGTTCTTTAAAAAGAGTGTTTCAAAATCGCTCAATCAAAAGAAATATTCAACACTATGAGACAAATGCACAGATCACAAAAAAGTTTCTCAGAATTCTTTCTACTTTTTATTTGAAAATATTTGCTTTTCCACTGTAGGCCGCAGAGCTCTCCAAATATCCTATGGTAGATTCTACAAAAAGAGTGCTTCAAAACTGCTCAATCAAAAGAAGGTTTAAACTCTGAGTGATGAATGCACACATAACAAGGAAGTTTGTCAAAATGCTTCTTTGTAGTTGTCATGTGGAGATATTTCCTTTTTAACCATAGGCCTCAAAGCGTGCCAAATGTCCACTTGCAGATTCTACAAAAAGAATGTATCAAAACTGCCCAAAGAACAGAAAAGTTAAACTCTTTGAGATGAATGCACAGATCAGAAAGAGGTTTCACAGAATGCTTCTGTGTAGTTCTATGTGGAGATATTTCCTGTTCACTGTAGGCCTCCAACCGCTCGAAATGTCCACTTGCAGATTCAACAAAAACAGTGATTCAAAACTGCTCAATCAAAGGAAAGGTTCATCTCTGTGAGATGAATGCACAGATCAGAAATAAGTTTCTCAGAAAGCTTCTGTGTAGTTTTTATGTGAAGATATTTCCTTTTTCACCATAGGCCTTAAGGCCCTCCAAATGTCAACTCGCAGATTCTACAAAGAGTGTTTCATAACTGCTCAATCAAAAGAAAGGTTCAACTCTGTGAGACAAATGCACAGATCACAAAGAAGTTTCTCAGAATTCTTCTGTCTAGTTTTTATGTGAAGATATTTCTTTTTCCACTATAGGCCACAAAGCTCTCCAAATATCCAAAGGCAGATTCTACAAAAAGAGTGTTTCAAAACTGCTCAATCAAAAGAAAAGTTAAATTCTGAGTGAGGAATGCACACATAACAAGGAAGTTTGTCAGAATACTTCTGTGTAGTTTTTATGTGGAGATATTTCCTTTTTCACCATCAGACTCAAAGCACTCCAAATATCCACTTGCAGGTTCTACAAAAAGAGTGTTTCAAAGCTGCTCAATCAAAAGAAAGGTTGAACTCTGTGAAATGAATGCACAGATCACATAGAAGTTTCACAGAATGCTTCTATGTAGTTTTTATGTGAAAATATTTCCCTTTCCCGCATTGGAGGAAATGACCTCAGATAACAACTTGCAGATTCTACAAAAAGATTGTTTCAAAACTGCTCAACCATAAGAAAGGTTCAAATCTGTGACATGAATGCACACATCACGAAGATATTTCGTAGAATGCAATATTGAGTTGGTCCTTCTAAAAGAGTGTTTCAAAAGTGCTCAATCTAAAGTATGGTTCAACTCTGTGAGATGAATGCACACTTCAAAATGTAATTTCACATAATCCTTCTGTCTAGTATTTATCTGAAGATATTTGCGTTTCCCACATCAGACGAAAAGACCTCTGATATCCACTTGCAGATTCTACAAAAAGACTGTTTCAAAACTGCTCAACCAAAAGAAAGGTTCAACTCTGTGAGATGAATGCACACATCACAAAGGAATTTCACAGAATGCTTCTGCGTACTTTTTAAGTGAAGATATTACCTGTTTCACCATATACCTCAAAGTGCTCCAAATGTTCACTTTCAGAATCTTCAAAAAGAGTGTTTCAAAACCGCTCAATCAAATGAAAGTTTCAACTCTCTGCGCTGAATGCGCACATCACTAAGAAGATTCTCAGAATGCTTCTGTATAGTTGTTATGTGAAGATAATTCCTTTTCCCGTACTGGACGAAAAGCACTCCAATATCCATTTGCAGAATCTACAAAAGACTGTTTCAAAACTGCTTAAACAAAAGAAAAGTTCAACTCTGTGAGATGAATTCACAGATCAGAAAGAAGTTATGCAGAGTGCTTCTGTGTAGTTTGTATGTGAAGACATTTCCTTCTTCACCATAGGCCCCAAAGTGCTCCAAATGTCCATTTCCAGATTCTACAAAAAGAGTGTTTCAAAACTGCTCCATCAAAAGAAATGTTCAACTCTCTAAGATGAATGCACATGTCACTGAGAAGTTTCTCAGAATGCTTCTCTCTAGTTGTAATGTGAAGATATTTCCTTTTCCCACGTTGGACAAAAAGCCCCCCATTATATACTGGCAGAATCTAAAAAAGATTGTTTCAAAACTGCTCAATCAATAGAAAGGTTCAACTCTGTGAGATGAATACACAGATCACAAAGAAGTTTCTCGGAATACTTCTTTGTAAATTTTAAGTGAAATTATTTGCTTTTCCACTATAGGCCTCAAAGTGCTCCAAATATCCATTTGCAGTTTCTACAAAAAGAATGTTTCAAAACTGCTCCATCTGAAGAAAAGTTCAACTCTCTAAGATGAATGCACACATCATTAAGAAGTTTCTTAGAATGCTTCAGTCTAGTTGTAATGTGAAGATAATTCCTTTTCCCGCTATCAACAAGTAGCCCCCAATTATCCTCTTGCAGAATCTAAAAAAGACCGTTTCAAAACTGCTCAATCAAAAGAAAGGATCACCTCGGTGAGCTGAATGCACAGATCCCAAAGAAGTTTCTCAGAATGCTTCTGTCTAGTTTTTATGTGAAGATATTTCCTTTTCCACTATAGACCACAAAGTTCTCCAAATACACAATGGCAGATTCTACAAAAAGAGTGTTTCAAAACTGCTCAATCAAAAGAAAGGTTCAACCCTGAGTGAGGAATGCACACATACAAAGGCAGTTTGTCAGAATGCTTCCATGTAGTTTTTATGTGGAGATATTTCCTTTTTCACCAAAGGCCTCAAAGAGCTCCAAATGTCCACTAGCAGATTCTACAAAAAGAGTGTTTTAAAACTGCTCAATCTAAAGTAAGGTTCAACTCTGTGAGACGAATGCACACTTCACAAATTAATTTCACAGAGTGCTTCTGTGTAGTTTTTATGTAAACATATTTCCTTTTTCACTGTAGACCTCAAAGTGCTCCAAATGTCTACTTGCAGATTCTACTGAAGGAGGGTTTCGAAACTGCCCAATCAAAGAAAGGTTCAACTCCGTGAGATGAATGCACACATCACTAAGAATTTGCTGAGAATGCTTCTGTCTAGTTTTTATGTGAAGATATTTCCTTTTCCTGAATCGGAAGAAAAGACCTCAAATATCCACTTGCAGATTTTACAAAAAGACTGTTTTAAAACTGCTCAACCCAAAGAAAGTTATAGCTCTGTGAGATGAATGCACACATCACAAAGAAATTTCACAGAATGCTTCTGAGTAGTTTTTATGTGAAGTTATTTCCTTTTCCCCTACAATCCTTATATCACCCCAAATATCCACTTACAGTTTTTACAAAGAGAGTGTTTCAAAACTGCTCCATCAAAAGAAAGGTTCAAGTCTCTCAGACTAATGCACACGTTACCAAGAATTTCTTCAGAATGCTTCTGTCTAGTTATGTGAAGATATTTCCTTTTCCCATATTGGACGAAAAGACCTCAAATATCCATTTGCAGAATCTAAAAAAGACTGTTTCAAAACTGCTTAATCAAAAGAACGGTTCAAATCTGTGAGATGAATGCGCAGATCAGAAAGAAGTTTCACAGAATGCTTCTGTGTAGTTTTCATGTGAAGATATTTCCTCTTTTGCCATAGGCCTCAAAGTGATCCAAATGTCCACTTGCAGATTCTATAAAAAGAATGCTTCAAAACTGCACAATCAAAAGAAAGGTTCAACTCTGTGAGATGAATGCACAGATCAGAAAGAAGTTTCTCAGAATGCTTCTGTCTAGTTTTTATGTGAAGATATTTCCTTTACCACTATAGGCCGCAAAGCTCTCCAAATATCCAATTGTAGATTCTACAAAAAGAGTGTTTCAAAACTACTCTATCAAAAGAAAGGTTTAACTATGTGTGATGAATGCACAGATGGCAAGGAAGTTTGTCAGAATGCTTCTGTCTAGTTTTTATGTGAAGATATTCCCTTTTTCACAACAGGCCTCAAAGCGCTCCAAATGTCCACTATCTGATTCTACAAAAAGAGTGTTTCAAAACTGCTGAATCAAAAGTAAGGTCCAACTCTGTGATATGAACGCACAGATCAAAAAGAAATCTTGCAGAATTCTTCTGTGTAGTTTTTATGTTAAGATATTTCCTGTTTCACCATAGGCCACAAAGCGCTCCAAATGTCCACTTGCAGATTCTTCAAAAAGAGTGTTTCAAAACTGCTCAATCAAATGAAAGTTTCAACTGTCTGACATGAATGCACACACAACTAAGAAGTTGCTCAGAATGCTTCTGTCTAGTTTTTATGTGAAGATATTTCCTTTTCCCGCATGGGACAAAAAGACCTCAGTTATCTACTTGCACATTCTGCAAAAAGAATGTTCCAAAACTGCTCAATGAAAATAAAGGTTTCACTCTGTGAGATGAATGCACACATCACAAAGAAATTTTTCAGAATGCTTCTGCGTAGTTTTTATGTGAAGTTACTTCCTTTTCCACAATAGGCCTGAAAGCACTCCAAATAACCACTTGCAGTTTCTACAAAAAGTGTGTTTCAAAACTGCTCCATCAAAAGAAAGGTTCAACTCTCTAAGATGAATGCATGCATCACTAAGAAGTTTCTCAGAATGCTTCTGTCTAGTTATGTGAAGATATTTCCTTTTCCGTATTGGATGAAAAGCCCTCCAATATCCATTTGCAGAATCTAAAAAAGACTGTTTCAAAACTGCTTAATCAAAAAAAAGGTTCAACACTGTGAGATCAATGCACACATCGTTAAGAAATTGCTCAGAATGATTCTGTCTCGTTTTTATGTGAAGATATTTCCTTTTCCCACATCGGATGAAAAGACCTCAGATATCCACTTGCAGATACTGCAAAAAGACTGTTTCAAAACTGCTCAATCAACAGATAGGTCCCACTGTTTGAGATGAATGCACACGTCACAAAGAAGTTTGTCCAAATGCTTATGCCTAGTTTTTACGTGAAGATATTTCCTTTTCCACCACAGGCCTCAAAGCACTCCAAATGTCCCCTTGCAGATACTACAAAAAGATTGTTTCAAAACTGCTCAATCAAAAGTAAGTTTCAACTCTGTGAGATGAATTTACATATCACAAAGAAGTTTTTCAGAATGCTTCTATTTAGTTTTCATGTGAAGATATTTCTTTCTCCACCGTAGGCCTCAAAGTGCTCCAAATGTCCAATTGCTGATTCTACAAAAAGGGTGTTTCAAAGTTGTTCTATCAAAAGTAAAGTTCATCTTTGTGAGATGAATGCAGACTTCACAAACAAGTTTATAATAATGCTTCTGTCTAGTTGTTATGTGAAGATATTTACATTTGCACCATAGGACTCAAAGTGCTCCAAATATCCACTTCCAGATTCTTCAAAATCAGTGTTTCAAAGCTGCTCTATCAAAAATAAGGTTCAACTCTGTGAGATGAATGCACACATCAAAAAAAGTTTGTCAGAATCCTTCTGTCTAATTTTTATGTGAAGATGTTTCCTTTTCCACCGTAGGCTTCAAAGTGCTCCAAATGTCCACTTGCGGATTCTACAAAAACAGTTTTTCAAAGCTGATCTATCAAAAGTAAAGTACAACTCTGTGAGATAAATGCACACATCACAGAGTAGTTTGACAGAATGCTTCTGTCTAGTTTTCATGTGAAGATACGTCCTTTTCTAAGGTAGATCTCAAAGTGCTCCATATGTCCATTGCACATTCTACAAAAAGAGTGTTTCAAATCTGCTAAATCAAATGTAAAGTTCAAGTCTGTGACATGAGTGCATACATCAGAAAGAAGTTGGTCGGAATTCTTCTGTCTAGTTTTTATGTGAAGATATTTCCTTTTCCACCATAGGCCCCAAAGCGCTCCAAATGTCCACTGGCAGATTCTACAAAAAGAGTGTTTCAAAGTTGCTCTATCAAAAGTGAGGTTCAACTCTATGAGATGAATGCACACATCACAAAGAATTTTGTCAGAAAGCTTCTATCTAGTTTTTATGTGAAGATGTTTCCTTCACCACCATAGGCCTCAAACTGCTAAAAATGTCATTTGCAGATTCTACAAAAAGCGTGGTTCAAAGCTGCTCTTTCAAACGTAAGGTTCAACTCTGTGAGATGAATGCACACATCACAAAGAAGTTTGTCAGAATGCTTCTGTCTAATTTTTATGAGAAGGCATTTCCTTTTCCACCATAGGCCTCTAAGTGCTGCAAATTTCCACTTGCCAATTCTACAAAAAGAGTGTTTCACAACTGCTCAATCAAAAGTATGGTTGAACACTGTGAGATTAATGCACACATCACAAAGTAGTTTTTCAGAATGCTGCTGTCTAGTTTCTATATGAAGATATTTCCTTTTCCGAGATAGGCCTCAAAGTGCTCCAAATGGCCCCTTGCAGACACTACAAAAAGAGAGTTTCAAAACCGCTCTATCAAAAGTAAGGTTCAACGCTCTGAGATTAATGCATACATCACAAAGAAGTTTGTCAGAATGCTTCTATCTAGTTTTTATGTGAAGATGTTTCCTTAACAACCACAGGCCTCAAAGCGCTCTAAATGTCCACTGGCAGATTCTACAAAAAGAGTGGTTCAAAACTGCTCTATCAAAAGTAATGTTCAACTATGTGGGATGAATGCACACATCAAAAGAAGTTTGTCACAATGCTTCTGTCAAGTTTTTATGTGAAGATGTTTCCTATTCCACCATAGGCTTCAAAGCGCTCCAAATGTCCACTTGCGGATTCTACAAAAACAGTCTTTCAAAGCTGATCTATCAAAAGTAAGGTACAGTTCTGTGAGATGAATGCACACATCACAAAGAAGTTTCTCAGAATGCTTCTATCTAGTTATTATGTGAAGTTATTTCCTTTTCCAGGATAGGCTTCAAAACGCTCCAAATGTCCACTTGCAGATTCTACAGAAAGAGTGTTTCAAAACTACTCAATTAAAAGTAAGGTTCTACTCTGTGAGATGAATGCACATATCAAAAAGAAGTTCATCAGAATTCTTCTGTCGAGTTTTTATGTGAAGATATTTCCTTTATCAAGAGAGGCCTCAAACTGCTCTAAATGTCCCCTTGCAGATACTACAAAAAGAGAGTTTCAAAATAGCTCTATCAAAGGTAAGGTTCAACTCTGTAAGTTGAATGCACACATCACAAAGAAGTTTGTCAGATTGCTTCTGTCTAGTTTTTATGTGAAGATATTTCTTTTTCCACCATAGGCCTCAAAGCACTCCAATTGTCCACTGGCAGATTCTACAAAAAGAGTGTTTCAAATCTGCTCTATCGAAATAAGGTTCAACTCTGTGGGATGAATGCAAACATCACAAAGAAGTTAGTCAGAATGCTTCTGTCTAGTTTTAATGGGAAGATATTTCCTTTTCCTCTGTAGGCCTCAAAGTGCTCCAAATGTCCACTGGCAGATTCTACAAAAAGAGTGTTTCAGAATGGCTCTACCAAAAGGAAGGTGCAACTCTGAGATGAATGCACATATCACGATGAAGTGGGTCAAAATGCATCTTTCTAGTTTCCATGTGAAGATGTTTCCGTTGCCACCATAGGCCTCAAAGCACTCCAAATGTCCAAATACAGATTTTACAAAAACAGTGTTTCAAAGCTGCTCAATCAATAGTAAGGTTAAAATCTGTGAGATGAATGCACACATCACAAAGAAGTTTGTCAGAATGCTTCTGCCTAGTTTTTATGTGAAGATGTTTCCTTTTCCACCATAGGCCTCAATGGGCTCCAAATGTCAACTTGCAGATTCTACAAAAAGAGTGTCTCTAAGGTGCTCAATCAAAAGTAAGGTTCAACTCTGTGAGAAGAATGCACACATCACAAAGAAGTTTGTCAGAATCTTTCTTTCTAGTTTTTCTGTGATGATATTTCCTTTTCCACCATAGAACTCAAAGTGCTCCAAATGTCCACTGGCAGAATCTACAAAAAGAGTGTTTCAAAATTGCTCTATCATAAGAAAAGTTCAACTATGTGAGGTGAATGCACACATCACAAAGTAGTTTTTCAGAATGCTTCTATCTAGTTTTTATGTGAAGATATTTCCTTAACCACCATAGACCTCAAAGAGCTCAGAATGTCCTCTTGCAGAAACTACAAAGGAGAGTTTCAAAACCGCTCTATGAAAAGTAAGGTTCAACTCTGTGAGTTGAATGCACATCTCACAGAGAACTATGTCAGAATGGTTCTGTCTAGTTTTTATGTGAAAATATTTCCTTTTCCACCATAGGCCTCAATGCGCTGCAGATTTCCAGTTGCTGATTCTAAAAAAGAGTGTTTCACAACTGCTCTATCAAAAGTAAGGTTCAAATCTCAGAGATGAATGCACACATCACAGAGAAGTATGTCAGAATGCTTCTGTCTAATTTTATGTGAAGATATTTTCTTTTCCAAGATAGGCCTCAAAATGGTCCAAATATCCACTTGAAGATTCTGCAAAAAGAGTGTTTCAAAGCTACTCTATCAAAAGTAAGTTTCAACTCTGTGAGATGAATGCACACATCAGAAACAAGTTTGTCAGAATGCTTCTGTCTAATTTTTATGTGAAGATGTTTCCTTCACCACCGTAGACCTCAAAGCACTCCAATTGTCACTTGCAGATTCTACAAAAAGTGTGGTTCAAAGCTGCTCTATCAAAAGCAATGTTCAACTGTGTGATATGAATGCACACATCACAAAGAAGCTTGCCAGAATACTTCTGTCTAAATTTTATGTGAAGATATTTCCTTTTCCACCATAGACCTCAAGGTGCTGCAAATTTCCACTTGCCAATTTACAAAAATAGTGTTTCACAGCTGCTCTATCAAAAGTAAGGCTCAAATCTGGGATATGAATGCACACATCACAAAGAAGTTTGTCAGAACATTGCTGTCTAGTTTTTATGTGAAGATATCTCCTCTTCCAATATAGGCCTCAAAGCGCTCCAAATATCCACTTGCAGATTCGACAAAAAGAGTGTTTCAAAGGTGCTCAATCTAAAGTAAGTTTCAACTCTGTGTGATGGATCCACACATCACAAACAAGTTTGTCACAATGCTTCTGTCTCCTTTTTTTTTTTACAGGTTTATTTAGACACATTAGTTCTTTTTTTTATTTTATTATTATACTTTAGGTTTTTTGGGTACATGTGCACAATGTGCAGGTTTATTACATATGTATCCATGTGCGGTGTTGGTTTGCTGCACCCATTAACTCATCATTTAGCATTAGATATGTCTCCTAATGCTGTCCCTCCCCCCTCCCATGTCCAACAAAGATAGACTGGATTAAGGAAATGTGGCACATATACACCATGGAATACTATGCAGCCATAAAAAATGATCAGTTCATGTCCTTTGTAGGGACATGGATGAAACTGGAAAACATTATTCTCAGTAAACTATCACAAGGACAAAATACCAAACACTGCATGTTCTCACTCATACGTGGGAATTGAACAATGAGAACTCATGGACACAGGAAGGGAAACATCACACTCCGGAGACTGTCTACTTTTAATGGGAAGATATTGCCTTTCCCACCACAGGCCTCAAAGCACTCCAAATGTCCACTTCCAGATTCTACAAAAAGAATGTTTCAAAGCTGCTCAATCAAAAGTAAGGTTCAACTCTGTGAGATTAATGCACACAACACAAAGAAGTTTGTCAGAATGCTTCTGTCTAGTTTTTGTGTGAAGATATTTCCTTTTCTGAGATAGGCCTCAAAACGCTCCAAATGTCCCCTTGGAGACACTACAAAAAGAGAGTATCAAAACTGCTCTATCAAAAGTAAGGTTCAACTCTGGGAGATGAATGCACACATCACAAAGAAGTTTGTCAGAATGCTTCTGTCTAGTTTTTATGTGAAGATATTTCCTTTTCCAAGATAGGCATCAAAGCACTCTTATCCACTTGCAGATTCTACAAAAAGAGTGTTTCAATGCTGCTCAATCAAAAGTAAGGTTGTACTCTGTGAAATGAATGCACACCTCAAATAGAAGTTGGTCAGAATTCTTCTGTTTGGTTTTTATGTGAAGAGATTTCTTTTACTAAGAGAGGCCTCAAAGTGCTCCAAATGTCCCCTTGCAGACACTACAAAAAGACAGTTTCAAAACACCTCTATAAAAAGTAGGTTCAACACAGTGAGATGAATGCACACATCACAAAGAAGTTTGTCACAATGCTTCTGTCTAGTTTTTATGTGAAGGTATTTCCTTTTCCACCAAATGCCTCAAAGTGCTCCAAATGTCCACTGGCAGATTCTACAAAAATAGTGTTTCAATACTGTTCTATCGAAAGTAAGGTTCGACTCTTTGAGACGAATGCACACATCACAAAGAAGTTTGTCAAAATGTGTCTCTCTGGTTTTTAAGTGAAGATATTTGCTTTTCCACCACAGTCCTCAAAGCACTCCAAATTTCCACTTGCAGATTATACAAAAAGAGTGTTTCAAAGCTGCTCTATCAAAGTTAAGTTTCAACTCTTTGAGATGAATGCACATATCACAAGGAAGTTTGTCAGAATTCCTCTGTCAAATTTTTTTCTGAAGATATATCCTTTTCCACCATAGGCCTCAAAATGTTCCGAATGTCCAAGTGCAGATTCTTCAAAAACAGTGGTTCAAAGCTGCTCTATGAAAAGTAAGGTTCAGCTCTGTAAGATGAATGCACACATCACAAAGAAGTCTGTCAAAATGATTCTGTCTAATTTTTATCTGAAGATATTTCCTCTTCCACCATAGGCCTCAAAGCGCTCCAAATGTCCACTTGCAGAATCTACAAATAGAGGGTTTCAAAGCTGCTCTATCAAAAGTAAGGTTCAACTCTGCGACACGAATGCACACATGATGAAGATATTTGTCAGAATCCTTCTGTCTAGTTTTTATGTGAAGATATTTGCTTTTCCACCATAGGCCTCAAAGCACTCCAAACGCCCACTTGTAGATTCTACAAAAAGAGTGCTCCAAAGCTGCTCTATCAAAATTCAAGTTCAACTGTGGAGATGAATGCACACATCACAAACTAGTTTGTCAGAATACTTCTGTATGGTTTTTATGTGAAGATATTTCCTTTTCCACCATAAGCCTCAAAGCGCTCCAAATGTCCCCTTTCAGATTCTACAAAAACAGGGTTTCAAAGCTGCTGTATCAAAAGCAAGGTTCAGCTCTGTGAGATTAATGCACACATCACAAAGAAGTTTGTCAGAATGTGTCTCTCTGCTTTTTAAGTGAAGATATTTGCTGTTCCACCATAAACCTCAAAGCGCTCCAAATTTCCACTTGCAGATTCTACAAAAAGAGTGTTTCAAAGCTGCTTTATCAAAAGTAAGTTTCAACTCTGTGAGACGAATGCACACATCACAAGGTAGTTTGTCAGAATGCCTTTGTCAAATTTTTTTCAGAAGATATATCCTTTTCCACCATAGGTCTCAAAGTGTTCCAAATGTCCTCTTGCAGATTCTACAAAAAGAGTGTTTCAAAGCTGCTGTATCAAAAGTAAGGTTCAACTCTGTGAGATGAATGCACACATCACAAGGAAGTTTGTCAGAATTCTTCTGTCTAGTTTTTATGTGAAGATGTTTCCATTACCACAATAGGCCTCAAAGCACTGAAAACGTTGAATTGCAGATTCTACGAAAAGAGAGTTTCAAAACTGCTCAATCAAAAGTCATGTTCCACTCTGCGAGATGAATGCACACATCACAAAGATGTTTGTCAGAATGCTTCTGTGTATTTTTTATGTGAAGATGTTTCCTTTTACACCATAGGCCTCAAAGTGCTCCAAATGTCCACTTGCAGATTCTACAAAGAGAGTGCTTCAAAGCTGCTCTATCAAAAGTAAGGTTCAACTCTGTGAGATGAATGCACACATCAAAAAGAAGTTTGTCAGAAACTGTCTGTCTAGTTTTCATGTGAAGATACTTTCTTTCAACCATAGGCCTCAAAGCGCTCCAAACCTCCACTTACAGTTTCTACAAAAAGAGTGTTTCAAAACTGCTCTATGAAAGGCAAGGTTCAACTCCGTGAGATGAATGCACACATCACAAAGATATTTGTCAGAATCCTTTGGTCTACATTTTATGTGAAGATATTTCCTTTTCAAATTCAGGCCTCAAAGCACTCCAAATGTCCACTTGCAGATTCTACAAAAAGTGTGTTTCAAAGCTGCTCTTACAAAAGTAAAGTTCAACACAGTGAGATAAATGCACACATTACAAAGCAGTTTGTCAGAATGCTTCTGTCTTGTTTTTATGTGAAGATATTTCATTTTCCCAGATAGGTCTCGAAGCACTCCAAATGTCCACTTGTAAATTCTAGAAAAACAGAGTTTCAAAGCTACTCAATGAACAGTAAGATTCAACTCTGTGAGATGAATGCAAACATCACAAAGGAGTTTGTCAAAATCCTTCTGTCTGGTTTTTATGGGAAGATATTACCTTCTCCTCCATAAGCCTCAAAGCGCTCCAAATGTCCACTTGCAGATACTACAAAAAGAGTGTTTCAAAGCTACTCAATCAAAAGTAATATTCAACTCGGTGAGATGAATGCACACATCACAAAGAAGTTTGTCACAGTGCTTCTGTCTACTTTTTATGTGAAGATATTTTCTTTTCCACCATAGGCATCAAAGCACTCCAAATGTCCACTTGCAAATTCTACAAAAAGAGTGTTTCAAATCTGGTCAATCAAAAGTAAGGTTCAACTCTGTGAGATGAATGCACACATCACAAAGTAGTTTGTCAGAATGCCTCTGTCTAATTTTTATCTGAAGATATTTCCTTTTCCACCATAGGCCTGAAAGAGCTCCAAATGTCCACTTGCAGATACTACAAAAAGAGAGTTTCAAAACTACTCTTTCAAAAGTAAGGTTCAACTATGTGAGATGAATGCACACATCACAAAGAAGTTTGTCAAAATGCTTCTGTGTAGTTTTCATGTGAAGATATTTCCTTTTCCACCATAGGCCTCAAAGTGCATCAAGTGTCCACGTGCAGATTCTACATAAAGAGTGTTTCAAAACTGCTCAATCAAAAGTAAAGTTCAACTCTGTGAGAAGAATGCACACATCACAAAGAAGTTTGTCACAATGCTTCTGTCTAGGTTTTATGGGAACATATTGCCTTTTCCACCATAGGCCTCAAAGCGCTCCAAATGTCCACTTGCAGATTCTACAAGAAGAGTGTTTCAAAGGTGCTCTATCGAAAGTAAGGTTCAAATCTATGAGATAAATGCACAAATCCCAAGGAAGCTTGTCAGAATGCTTCTCTCTAGTTTTTATGTGAGGATATTTCCATTTCAAAGATTGGCCTCAAATCGCTCCAAATTTCCACTTGCTGATTCTACAAAAAGAGTGTTTCAAAGCTGCTCAATTAAAAGTAAGGTTCAACTCTATGAGATGAAAGCACACATCACTGAGAAGTTTTTCACAGTGCTTCCATCTAGTTTTCATGTGAAGATGTTTCCTTTTCCACCATAGGCCTCAAAGCGTCAAAATATCCACTTGCAGATTCTTCAAAAAGAGTGTTTCAAAACTGCTCAATCAAAAGTAAGGTTCAGCTCTGTGAGATGAATGCACACATCACAAAGTAGTTTGTCAGAATGCTTCAATCTAGTTTTTTTTGAAGATATTTCCTTTACCACCATAGGCCAGAAAGTGCTCCAAATGTCCACTTACAGATCCTACAAAAAGAGTGTTTCAAAACTGCTCTATCAAAAATAATGTTCAACTCTGTGAGGTGAATGCACACATCACAAAGAAGTTTGTCAGAATGCTTCTTTCTGGTTTTTATGTGAAGATGTTCCCTTTACCATTATAGGCCTCAAAGCACTCCAAATGTCCACTTGCAGATCCTACAAAAAGAGTGTTTCAAAGCTGCTCTATCAAAGTAAGGTTCAACAGAGTGAGATGAAGGCACACATCACAAAGTAGTTTGTCAGAATGCTTCTGTCCAGTTTTTATGTGAAGATATTTGCTTTTCCATGACAGGCCTCATTGCGCTCCAAATGTCCACTAGCAGATTCTACAAAAAGAGAGTTTCCAAAGTGTTCAATCAAAAGAAAGGTTTCACTATGTGAGATGGATGCACACATCACAAATTAGTTTTTCAGATTGTTTCTGTCTAGATTTTATGTGAAGATATTCCTTTTTCTACCATAGGCCACAAAGCGTTCCAAATGTCCACTTGCAGATTCTGCAGAAAGAGTGTTTCCAAAAAGCTGAATCAAAAGGAAGTTTCAAATCTTTGTGAGGAACCGTCATATCATAAAGAAGGTTCTCAGAATTATTCTCTCTAATTTTTATGTGAAGCCATTTCCTTTTCCACAAAAGGCCTAAAAAAGTTCCAAATGTCCCCTTGAAGATTCTACAAAAGAGTGTTTGCAAACTGCTCAATCAAAAGAAAGGTTCAACTCTGTGAGGTGAACGCACACACCACATACTGTTTTCTCAGAATTCTTCTGCCTAGTTTTGATGTGAAGATATTTCCTTTTCCAGCTTAGGTCTCAAAGCGCACCACATGTCCACTTGCATATTCTACAAAAAGAGTTTCCCATTTGGTCTATCAAAAGAAAAGTTTCACTCTGTGAGATGAATGTACACATCACAAAGAAGTTTCCAGATTACTTATGTTTAGATTTTATGTGAAGATATTTCCTTTTCTACCATAGGCCACAAAGCGTTCCAAATGTTCACTTGCAGATTCTACAAAAAGAGTGTTTCCAAACTCCTCAATCAAAAGAAAGGCTCAACTCTGTGAGATGAAGGCACACATCACAAAGAAGTTTCGCAGAATTCTTCTGTCTAGTTTTTATATGAAGCTATATCCTTTTCCACCATAGGGCTCAAAGCGCTCCTAATGTCCACTTGCAGATAATACAAAAAGAGAGTTTTCAAACTGTTCAATCAAAAGAAAGGTTTCACTCTGTGAGAGGAATTCACACATCACAAAGAAATTTCTCAGATTGCTTCTGTCTAGATTTTATGTGAAGATATTTCCTTTTCTATCATAGGCCACAAACTGCTCCAAATGTCCACTTGCAGATTCTACAGAAAGAGTGTTTCCAAACTGCTCAATCAAAAGAAATGTTCAACTCCATGAGATGAACAGACACAAAACAAAGTAGTTTCCCTGAATTCTTCTGTCTAGTTTTTATGTGAAGATATTTCCTATTCCACCATAGGCCTCAAAGCTCTCCAATTGTCCACTTGCTGATTCTACAGAAAGAGCCTTTCCAAACTGCTCAATCAAAAGGAATTTTTCACTCTGTGAGATGAATGCACGCATCACAAAGAAGTTTCTCAGAATTCTTCTGTCTAGTTTTTATGTGAAGATATTTCCTTTTCCACCATAGGCCTCAAAACGCTCCAAAGGTCCACTTGCAGATTCTACAAAAAGAGAGTTTCCAAACTACTCAATCAAAAGAAAGGATTCACTGTGTGAGATGAATGCACACATCACAAAGATGTTTCACAGATTGCTTCTGTGTAGATTTTATGTGAAGATATTTCCTTTTCTACAATAGGCCGCAAAGCACTCCAAATCTCTACTTGCAGATTCTTCAGAAACAGGGTTTCTAAAGTGCTCAATCAAAAAAAATGTTCAAATCTGTGAGATGAATGCACACATCCCAAAGAAGTTTCTCAGAATTATTCTGTCTAGTTTTTATGTGAAGCTATTTCCTTATCCACAACAGGCCTCAAAGTGCTCCAAATGTCCACTTGCAGATTCTAGAAAAAGAGAGTTTCCAAAATGCTCAGTAAAAAGAAACGTTCCACTCTGTGAGCAGAATGCACACATCACTAAGAAGTTTCTCAGATAGCTTCTGTCTAGATTTTATTTAAAGATATTTTCTTTTCTGCCATAGGCTGCAAAGCCTTCCAAATGTCCACTTGCAGATTTGACAAAAAGAGGGTTACCAAGCTGCTCAATCAAAAGAAAAGTGCAGTTCTGTGAGATGAATGCCATCATCACAAAGAAGTTTCTCAGAATTCTTCTGTCTAGTTTTTATGGGATGATATTTCCTTTTCCACCAGAGGCCTCAAAGTGCTACAAATGTCCACTTGCAGATACTAAAAGAAGAGAGTTTCAAAAATGCTCAATCAAAAGAAAGTTTTCACTCTGTGAGACAAATGCACACATCACAAAGATATTCCTCAGATTGCTTCTGTCTAGATTTTATGTGAAGATACTTCCTTTTCAACAATAGGCTGCAATGCACTCTAAATGTCCACCTAGAGATACTACAAAAAGAGTGTTTCCAAACTGCTCAATCAAAAGAAAGTTTCATCTCTGTGAGATGAATGCAAACATCACAAAGTAGTTTCTCTGAACTCTTCTGTCTGGTTTTCATGTGAAGCTATTTCCTTTTCCACCATAGGCCTCAAAATGCTCCAAATGTCCACTTACAGATTATAGGAATAGAGTTTCCAAACTGCTCAATCAAAAGAAAGGTTCAAATCTGTGAGATGAATGCACACATCACAAAGAAGTTTCTCAGATTGCTTCTGTGTAGATTTTATGTGAAGATATTTCCTTTTCTACCATATGCCGCAAACTGCTCCAAATGTTCACTTGCAGATTCTACAAAAAGAGAGTTTCCAAACTGCTCTATCAAAAGAAAGGTTCAACTCTGTGAGATGAACGCAAACATCACAAGGTAGTTTCTCACAACTCTTCTTTGTAGTTTTTATGTGAAGCTATTTCCTTTTCCACCATAGGCCTCAAAGTGCTCCAAAAGTCCACCTGCATATTCTACAAAAAGAGAGTTCTCAAACTGCTCAATCAAAAGAAAAGTTTCACTCTGTGAGATGAATGCACACATCACAATGAAGTTTCTCAGATTGCTTCTGTCTAGATTTTATGTGAAGATATTTCCTTTTCTACCACAGACCGCAAAGCGCTCCAAATATCCAACTGCAGATTCTACAAAAAGAGTGTTTCCAAACTGCTCAATCAAAAGAAAGGTTCAAATCTGTGAGATGAATGCACATGTCACAAGGAAGTTTCCCAGAATTCTTCTGTCTTGTTTTTATATGAAGTTATTTCCTTTTCCACCATAGACCTCTAAGTGCTGTAAATGTCCACTTGCAGATTCTACAAAAAGAGATTTTCCAAACTGCTCAATCAAAAGAAAGGTTTCACTCTGAGAGACGAATACACACATCACAAAGAAATTTCTCAGATTGCTTCTGTCTAGATTTTATGTGAAGATATTTCCTTTTGTAATAAGGCCACAAAGCGCTCCAAATATCCACTTGCAGATTCTAGAAAAAGAGGGTTTCCAAACGGCTCAATCAAAAGAAAGGTTCAACTCTGTGAGATGAATGCCCCCATCACAAAGAAGTTTCTCAGTATTCTTCTGTCTAGTTTTTTTGTGAAGATATTTCCTTTTCCACCATAGGCCTCAAATTTCTCTAAAGGTCTCCATGCAGATTCTAGAAAAAGAGAGTTTCCTAACTGCTCAATCAAAAGAAAGATTTTACTCTGTGAGGTGAATGCACACATCACAAAGAAGCTTCTCAGATTGCTTCTGTCTAGATTTTATGTGAAGATTTTTCCTTTTCTTCCATAGGCCACAGAGTGTTCCAAATGTCTACTTGCAGATTCTACAAAAACAGTGTCCCAAACTGGCAATCAAAAGAAAGGTTCAACTCTGTGAGATAAACACACACATCACAAAGAAGTTTTTCAGAATTCTTCTGCCTAGTTTTCATGTGAAAATATTTCCTTTTCCACCATAGGCCTCAAAGCGCTCCAAATGTCCACTTGCATATTCTACCAAAAGATTGTTTCCAAAGTACTCATTCAAAATTAAGCTTCACCTATGTGAGATGACCACACACATCCCAAAGATGTTACTCAGATTTCTTCCATTTGGTTTTTATGTGAAGATATTTGTTTTCCACCATAGGCCTCAAAGCGCTAAAAATGTCCACTTGCAGATCTACAAAAAGAGAGTCTCCAAACTGCTCAATCAAAAGAAAGTTTTCACTCTGTGAGATGAATGCACACATCCAAAGAAGTTACTCCAATTGCTTCTGTCTAGATTTTATGTGAAGGTATTTCCTTTTCTACCATAGGAGGCAAAAAGCTCCAAATGTCCACTTGCAAATTCTACAAAAAGTGTGTTTCCAAACTGCTCAATCAAAAGAAATGTTCAACTCTGTGAGATGAATGCACACATCAAAGAGAAGTTTCTCAGATTCCTTCTGTCTACATTTTAGGTGAAGATGTTACTTTTGTAACATAGGCCGCAAAGCGATCCAAATGTCCACTTGCAGATTCTACAGAAAGAGTGTTTCCAAACTGATAAATCAAAACAAAGGTTCAACCCTGTGAGATGAATTCACACATCACAAAGAAGTTTCTCAGAATTCTTCTGTCTTGTTTTTATGTCAAGATATTTCCTTTTCCACCACAGACCTCAAAGCACTCCAAATGTCCAATGCAGATTACAAAAAAAGAGAGTTTCCAAACTTCTCAATCAAAAGAAAGTTTTCACTCAGTGAGATCAATGCACACATCACAAAGAAGTTTCTCAGATTGGTTCTGTCTAGATTTCATGTGAAGATATTTCCTTTTCTGCCATAGGCCGCAAAGCACTCCAAATGTCCACTTGCAGATTCCAGAAAAAGAGGGTTTCCAAATGGCTCAACCAAAAGAAATGTTCAACTCTGTGAGATGAAGGCACACATCACAAAGAAGTTTCTCAGAATTATTCTGTCTAGTTTTTTTGTGAGGATATTTCCTTTTCCACCATAGGCCTCAAAGTTCTCCAAATATCCCCATGCAGATTCTACAAAAAGAGAGTTTCCTAGCTGCTCAATCAAAAGAAAGTTTCAATCTGTGAGATGAATGCACACATCACAAAGAAGTTTCTCAGAATTCTTCTGTCTAGTTTTTTGGGAAGACATTTCCTTTTCCACCATAGGCCTCAATGTTCTCCAAATGTCCCCATGCAGACTCTACAAAAAGAGAGTTTCCTAACTGCTCAATCAAAAGAAAGGTTTCACTCTCTGAGATGAATGCACACATAACAAAGAAGTTTCTCAGATTTCTTCTGTCTAGATTTTATGTGAAGATTTTTCCTTTTCTACAATAGGCTGCAAAGAGTTCCAAATGTCCACTTGCAGATTCTACAAAAACAGTGTCTAAAAACTGGCAATGAAAAGAAAGGTTCAAATCTGTGAGATGAACACACACATCACAAAGACGTTTTTCAGAATTATTCCATCTAGATTTTATGTGAAGATATTTCCTTTTCCACCATAGGCCACAAATCGCTCAAAATGTCCACTTGCATATTCTACAAAAAGAATGTTTCTGAAGTGCTCATTCAAAAGAAAGGTTCAACTATATGAGATGAACACACACATCACTAAGAAGTTACTCAGGTTTCTTCCTTTTAGTTTTTCTGTGAAGATATTTGTTTTCCACCATAGGCCTCAAAGCGCTAAAAATGTCCACTTGCAGATTCTACAAAAAGAGAGTTTCCAAACTGCTGAATCAAAAGAAAGTTTTCACTCTGTGAGATGAATGCACACATCCAAAGAAGTTTCTCCAATTACTTCTGTCTAGATTTTATGTGAAGATATTTCCTTTTCTACCATAGGATGCAAAAAGCTCCAAGTGTTCATTTGCAAATGCTAGAAAAAGGGTGTTTCCAAACTGCTCAATCAAAAGAAATCTTCAACTCTGTGAGATGAATGAAAACATTAGGTTTTAAGGTGAAGATGTTTCCGTCTGTAACATAGGCCACAAAGTGAGCCAAAGGTCCACTTGCAGATTCGACAAAAAGAGTGTTTACAAACTGCTCAATCAAAAGAAAGGTTCAGCTCTGTGAGACGAATGCACACATCACAAAGAAGTTTCTCAGAATTCTTCTGTCTTGTTTTTACGTGAAGATATTACTTTTTCCACCATAGGCCTCAAAGCACTCCAACTGTCCACTTGCAGATTCTACAAAAGGAGAGTTTTAAAACTGCTCAATCAAAAGAAAGGTTTCACTCTGTGAGATGAATGCACATATCACAAAGTAGTTTCTCAGATTCCTTCTGTCTAGATTTTATATGAAGATATTTCCTTTTCTACCATAGGCCACAAAGGACTCCAAATGTCCCCTTGCAGATTCTACAAAACGAGTGTTTCCAAACTCCTCAAACAAAGGAAAAGTTCAACTCTGTGAGATGAATGCCCTCATCACAAATAAGTTTCCCAGAATGATTATGCCTAGTTTTTATGTAAAGATATTTTCTTTTCCACCATAGGCCTCAAATCACTCCAAATGTCCACTGGCAGATTCTACAAAAGAGTGTTTCAAAACTACTCTATCAAAAGTATGATTCAACTCTGTAAGATGAATGCACACTTCACAAAGAAGTTTGTCAGAGTCCTTTAATCTAGTTTTAATGTGAAGATATTTCCTTTTCCACCATAGGCCTCAAAGCGCTAAAAATTTCCACTGGCAGATTCTTCAAAAAGAGTGTTTAAAACTGCTCTATCAAAAGTGAGCTTCAACTCTGTGAGATGAATGCACACATCACAAAATGTTTGTCAGAATGCTTCTGTCTAGGTTTTATGTGAAGATATTTACTGTTCCACCATAGGCCTCAAAGTGCTCCAAATGTCCAATACCAGATTCTACAAAATGAGTGTTTCAAAGCTGCTTTATCAAATATAAGGTCCAACTCTGTGAGATGAATGCACACATCACAAAGAAGTTTGTCCAAATGCTTCTGTCTAATTTTTGTGTGAAGATATTTCGTTTTCCACTGTAGGCCCCAAAAGGCTCTGAATGTCCACTTGCAGATTCTACAAAAAGTGTGTTTCAAAACTACTCAAACAAATGTAAGGTTCAACTATGTGAGATTAATGCACACATCACAAAGAAGTTTCTCAGAATCCTTCTGTCTAGTTTTTATGTGCAGATATTTCCTTTTCCAGCATAGGCCTCAAACCACTCAAAATTTCCCCTTTCAGATACTACTAAAAGAGAGTTTCAAAACTGCTCTATCAAAAGTAAAGTTCAAATCTGTGAGATAAATGCTCACATCATAAAGAAGTTTGTCAGAATGCTTCTGTCTAGTTTTTATGTGAAGATAGTTCCTTTTTCAACATAGGCCTCGAAGCGCTCCAAATGGACACTTGCAGATTCTACAAAAAGAGAGTTTCAAAGATGCTCTATCAAATGTAAGGTTCAAATCTGTGAGATGAATGCACACATCTAAAAGAAGTTTGTCAGAATGCTTCTGGCTAATTTTTATGTGAAGATATTTCTTTTTCCACCGTAGGCCTCAAAGCGTTCCAAATGTCCACTTGCAGATGCTACAAGAAGAGTGTTTCAAAACTGCTCTATTAAGAGTAAGGTTCAACTCTTTGACATTAATACACCCATCACAGAGAAGTTTGATAGCATGCTTCTGTCTAGTTTTTATATGAAGATCTTTCCCTTTCCAAGATAGGCCTGAAACTGCTCTGAATGTCCCCTTCCAGAAACTACAAAAAGAGAGTTTCAAAACTGCTCTATCAAAAGTAAACTTCAACTGTGTGAGATGAATGCACGTATCACAAAGAAGTTTGTCAAAATGCTTCTATCTAGTTTTTACATGAAGATATTTCCTATTCAACCAGAGGCCTCAAAGTGCTCCAAATGTCCACTTGCAGTTTCTACAAACGGAGTGCTTCAAAAATGCTTATTCAAAAGTAAATTACAACACTGTGAGATTAATGCAAGCATCACAGAGAATGCTGTCAGAATGCTTCTATCTTGTTTTTAAGTGAAGACGTTTCTTTAACCACCATAGGCCTCAAAGCACTCCAAATGTCCACTTGCAGATTCTACAAAAACAATGTTTCAAAACTGCTCTATGAAAAGAAAGGTTCAACTCAGTGAGATGAATGTGCACATCAAAGGAATTTTGTCAGAATTCTTATGTCTAGTTTTTATGTGAAGATATTTCCTTTTCAACCATAGGCCATAAGTCATTCCAAATGTCCACTAGCAGATTCTACAAAAAGAGTGTTTCAAATCTGCTCTATCAAAAGTAATGTTCAACTATGTGAGATGAATACACACATCACAAAGAAGTTTGTCAGAATGCCTATGCCTAGTTTTTGTGTGAAGATATTTCCTTTTCCACCAAAGGCATCAAAGTGCTCCAAATGTCCACTGGCAGATTCTACAAAAAGAGTGTTTTAAAGCTACTCTATCAAAAGGAAGGTCCAACTCTGTGAGATGAATGCAGACATTACACAGAAGTTTGTCAGAATGCTTCTGTCTAATTTTTATGTGAAGATATTTACTTTTCCATGATAGGCCTCAAAGCACTCCAAATGTCCACTGGCAGATTCCACAAAAAGAGTGTTTCAAAGCTGCTTTATCAAAAGTAAGGTTCAACTCTGTGAGATGAATGCAGACTTCACAAAGACGTTTCTCAGAATGCTTCTGCCTAGGTTTTATGTGAAGATATTACCTTTTCCAACAGAGGCCCAAAAGTGCTCCAAATGTCAACTTGCAGATTCTACAAAAAGAGTGTTTCAAATCTGCTCTATCAAAAGTAATATTCAACTCTGTGAGATGAATGCACACATCACAAAGTAGTTTGTCAGAATGGTTCTGTCTAGTTTTCATGTGAAGATATTTCCTTTTCCAAGATTGGCCACAAACCTCTCAAAATGTCCCCTTGCAGATACTACAAAAAGGGAGGTTCAAAACTGCTCAATCAAAAGTAAGTTTCAACTCTCTGAGATGAATGCACACATCAAAAAGAAGTTTGTCAGAATGCTTCTTTCTAGTTTTTATGTGATGATGTTTCCTTTACCACCATAGTCGTCAAAGTGCCCAAAATGTCCATTTGCAGATTCTACAAAAAGAGTGCTTCAAAGATGCACTGTCAAAATTAAGGTTCAACTCTGTGAGATGAATGCACACATCACAAAGAAGTTTCTCAGAATGCTTCTGTCTAGTTATTATGTGAAGATATTTCCTTTTCCACCATAGGTGACAAAGTTCTCCCACTCTAAACTTCCATATTATACAAAATGAGGGTTACAAAGCTGGTCTATCAAAAATATGGTTCAACTCTATGAGATGAATGCACTCATCACAAAGAAGTTTCTCAGAATGCTTCTGTCTGGTTTTTATGTGAAGATATTTCTTTTTCCATGGGAGGCCTCAAAGCACACAAACTGTGCATTGCAGATTCTACAAAAAGAGAGTTTCAAAACTGCTCTATCAAAAGTAAGGTTCAACTCTGTGAGGTGAATGCACACATCACAAAGAAGTTTGTAAAAATGCTTCTGTCCAGTTTTTATGTGAAGATATTTCCTTTTCCAACATAGGCCTCAAAGCACTCCAAATGTCCACCTGCATATTCTACAAAAAGAGTGTTTCAAAACTGCTCAGTCAAAAGTAAGGTTCAACTCAGTAAGATGAATGCACATATCACAAAGAAGTTTGACAGAATGCTTCTGTCTGCTTTTTATGTGAAGATATTTCCTTTTCAAACATAGGCCTCAAAGCGCTCAAAATGTCCAACTGCAGATTCTACAAAAGAGAGTTTCAAAGCTGCTCTGTCAAAAGTAAGGTTCAAATCTGTGAGATAAATGCACACATACAAAGAAGTTTGTCAGAATGCTTCTGTCTAGTTTTTATGAGAAAATATTTCTTTTTCCACCATACACCTCAAAGACCTCCAAATGTCCACTTGCAGATTCAACAAAAGAGTGTTTCAAAACTCCTCCAACAAAACTAAGCTTCAACTCTGTGAGATGAACGCATACATCACAAAGATGTTTGTCAGAATGCTTCTGTCCAGTTTTTATGTAAAGATATTTCCTTTTCCACCATAGGCCTCAAAGTGCTGCAAGGGTCCCCTTGCAGATACTACAAAAGAAGAGTTTCAAACCTGCTCTATCAAAAGTAAGGTTCAACTCTGTGAGATGAATGCACAAATTCCAAAGTAGTTTGTCAGAATGCTTCTGTCTAGTTTTTATGTGAAGATGTTTCTTTCTCCACCATAGGCCTCAAAGCACTCCAAATGTCCACTTGCAGTTTCTACAAAAAGAGTGTTTGAAAACTGCTCCATCAAAATTAAGTTTCAACTCTGTGAGATGGATGCACACATCACAAAGAACTTTGTCAGAATGCTTCTGTCTAGTTTTTATGTGAAGATATTTCCTTTTCCACCATTGGCATCAAAGCACTCAAAATGTCCCCATGCACATTCTACAAAAAGAGTGTTTCAAAGTTACTCTATCAAAAGTAAGGTTCAACTCTGTGAGATGAATGCACACATCACAAAGAATTTTGTCAGAATGCTTCTGTCTAGTTTTTCTGTGAAGATATTTCGTTTTCCACCATAGGCCTCAAAGCGCTGCAAATGTCCACGTGCACATTCTACAAAAAGAGTGTTTCAAAGCTGCTCTATCAAAAGTAAGGTTGAACTCTGAGATAAATGTACACATCACAAAGAAGTTTGTGAGAATCCTTCTGTCTAGTTTTTATGTGGATATATTTTGTTTTCCACAGTAGGCTTCAAAGCACTAAAATTGTCCACTTTCAGATTCTAAAAAAGAATGTTTCAAAATTGCTCTATCAAAAGTAACGTTCAACTCTGTGAGGTGAATGAACACATCACAAAGAATTTTATCAGAATGCTACCATGTAGTTTTTATGTGAAGATGTTTCCTTTACCTTCAGAGGCATCCAAGCGCTCCAAATGTCCACTTGCAGATTCTACAAAATGTGTTTTTCAAACTTCCTTTATCAAAAGTAAGGTTCAACTCTGTGAGATGAATGCACACATCACAAAAGAAGTTTGTCAGTATGCTTCTGTCTAGTTTTTATGTGAAGATATTTCCTTTACAACCAGAGGCCTCAAAGTGCTCCAAATGTCCACGGGCAGATTCTACAAAAAGAGTGTTTCAAAGCTGCTCTATCAAAAGGTTCAACTCTGTGAGATTAATGCACACATCTCAAAGAAGTTTGTCAGAATGTTTCTATCTAGTTTTTATGTGAAGATATTTCCTTTTCCAAAATTGGCCACAAACCTCTCAAAATGTCCCCTTGCAGATACTACAAAAAGGGAGGTTCAAAACTGCTCAATCAAAAGTAAGTTTCAACTCTCTGAGATGAATGCACACATCAAAAAGAAGTTTGTCAGAATGCTTCTTTCTAGTTTTTATGTTATGATGTTTCCTTTACCACCATAGTCCTCAAAGTGCCCAAAATGTCCGTTTGCAGATTCTACAAAAAAGAATGTTTCAAAGCTGCTCTATCAAAATTAAGGTTCAACTCTGTAAGATGAATGTACACATCACAAAGAAGTTTCTCAGAATGCTTCTGTCTAGTTATTATGTGAAGATATTTCCTTTTCCACCATAGGTGACAAAGTGCTCCCAATGTCCACTTCCAGATTCTACAAAATTAGTGTTTCCAAGCTGCTCTATCAAAAGTATGGTTCAACTCTATGAGATGAATGCACTCATCAGAAAGAAGTTTGTCAGAATGATTCTGTCCAGTTTTTAGGTACAGATATTTCCTTTTCCACCATAGGCCTCAAAGCACTGCGAAGGTCCCCTTGCAGATATTACAAAAGGAGAGTTTCAAACCTGCTCTATCAAAAGTAAGGTTCAACTCTGTGAGATGAATGCACACATCCCAAAGAAGTTTGTCAGAATATTTCTGTCTAGTTTTTAAGTGAAGATAGTTCGTTTACAGCATAGGCCTCAAAGCACTGTAAGTGTCCAAAAACAGATTCTACAACAAGAGTGTTTCAAAGCTGCTCTATCAAAAGTTAGGTTCAACTCTGTGAGATGAATGCAAACATCACAAAGAAGTTTGCCAGAATGCTTCTGTCTAGTTTTTATGAGAAGGTATTTCTTTTTCCACCATAGGCCTAAAATCACTCCAAATATCCACTTGCAGACTCTACAAAAAGAGTGTTTGAAAACTGCTCCATCAAAAGTAAGGTTCAACTCTGTGAGATGAACGCACACATCACAAGGAACTTTGTCAGAATGCTTCTGTCTAGTTTTTATGTGAAGATATTTCCTTTTCCACCACAGGCCTCAAAGCACTCAAAATGTCCCCTTGCAGATACTACAAAAGAGAGTTTCAAAGTTGCTCTACCAAATGTCGGGATCAACTTTGTGAGATGAATGCACACATCACAAAGAAGTTTGTCAAAATACTTCTGTCTAGTTTTTATGTGAAGATATTTCCCTTTCCAACATAGGCCTCAAACCGCTCCAAATGTCCCCTTGTAGATACTAGAAAAAGAGAGTTTCAAAACTGTTCTATCAAAAGTAAAGTTCAGAGGGTGGCGCCAAGATGGCCGAATAGGAAAAGCTCCGGTCTCCAGCTCCCAGCCCCAGCGACACAGAAGACGGATGATTTCTGCATTTCTGCTTGAGGTACCGGTTTCATCTCACTAGGAAGTGCCTAACAGTGGGTGCAGGACAGTCGGTGAAGCACACTGTGCATGAGCTGAAGCAGGGCGAGGCATTACCTCACTCGGGAAGCGCAAGGGGTCAGGGAGTTCCCTTTCCTAGTCAAAGAAAGGGGAAACAGACGGCACCTGAAATATCGGGTCAGTCCCACCCCAATACTGCGCTTTTCCAACGGGCCTGGAAAACGGCACACTAGGAGACTGTGTCCCGCACCTGGCTCGGAGGGTCCTGTGCCCACGGAGTCTCGCTGATTGCTAGCACAGCAGTCTGAGATCAAGCTGCAAGGTGGCAGCAAGGCTGGGGGAGGGGCGCCCACCATTGCCCAGGCTTGCTTAGGTAAACAAAGCAGCCAGGAAGCTCGAACTGGGTGGAGCCCACCACAGCTCAAGGAGGCCTGCCTGCCTCTATAGGCTCCACCTCTGGGGGCAGGGCACAGACAAACAAAAACTCAGCAAGAACCTCCACAGACTTAAAGGTCCCTGTCTGACTGACAGCTTTGAAGAGAGTAGTGGTTCTCCCAGCACGCAGCTGGAGATCTGAGAACGGACAGACTGCCTCCTAAAGTGGGTCCCTCACCCCTGAGCAGCCTAACTGGGAGGCACTGCCCCAGTAGGGACAGACTGACACCTCATTCAACTGGGTACCCCTCTGAGACAAAACTTTCAGAGGAACTATCAGACAGCTGAATTTGTGGTCTCACGAAAATCCGCTGTTCTGCAGCCACCGCTGCTGACACCCAGCCAAACAGGGTCTGGAGTGGACCTCTAGTAAACTCCAACAGACCTGCAGCTGAGGGTCCTGTCTGGTAGAAGGAAAACTAACAAACAGAAAGGACTTCAACACCAAAAACCCATCTGTACATCACCATCACCAAAGACAAAAAGTAGATAAAACCACAAAGATGGGGAAAAAACAGAGCAGAAAAACTGGAAACTCTAAACAACAGAGCACCTCTCCTCCTCCAAAGGAACGCAGTTCCTCACCAGCAACGGAACAAAGCTGGATGGAGGATGACTTTGATGAGTTGAGAGAAGAAGGCTTCAGACGATCAAACTACTCTGAGCTACGAGAGGAAATTCAAAACAATAGCAAAGAAGTTAAAAACTTTGAAAAAATATTAGAAGAATGGATAAGTAGAATAACCAATGGAGAGAAGGGCTTAAAGGAGCTGATGGAGCTGAAAGCCAAGTTTCGAGAACTACGCGAAGATTGCAGAAGCCTCAGTAGCAGATGCGATCAACTGGAAGAAAGGGTATCGCTGATGGAAGATGAAATGAATGAAATGAAGAGAGAAGGGAAGTTTAGAGAAAAAAGAATAAAAAGAAATGAACAAAGCCTCCGAGAAATTTGGGACTATGTGAAAAGACCAAACCTACGTCTGATTGGTGTACCTGAAAATGATGGGGAGAATGGAACCAAGTTGGAAAACACTCTGCAAGATATTATCCAGGAGAACTTCCCCAATCTAGCAAGGCAGGCCAGCATTCAGATTCAGGAAATACAGAGAACGCCACAAAGATACTCCTCGAGAAGGGCAACTCCAAGACACATAATTGTCAGATTCACCAAAGTTGAAATGAAGGAAAAAATGTTAAGGGCAGCCAGAGAGAAAGGTCGGGTTACCCACAAAGGGAAGCCCATCAGACTAACAGCTGATCTCTCAGCAGAAACTCTACAAGCCAGAAGAGAGTGGGGGCCGATATTCAACATTCTTAAAGAAAAGAATTTTCAACCCAGAATTTGCTATCCCGCCAAACTAAGCTTCATAAGTGAAGGAGAAATAAAATACTTTACAGACAAGCAAACGCTGAGTGATTTTGTCACCACCAGGCCTGCCCTAAAAGAGCTCCTGAAGGAAGCACTAAACATGGAAAGGAACAACCGGTTCCAGCCACTGCAAAAACATGCCAAATTGTAAAGACCATCGAGGCTAGGAAGAAACTATAGCAACTAACGAGCAAAATAACCAACTAACATCATAATGACAGGATCAGATTCACACATAACAATATTAACGTTAAATGTAAATGGGCTAAATGCTCCAATCAAAAGACACAGACTGGCAAACTGGATAAGGAGTCAGGACCCATCAGTGTGCTGTATTCAGGAAACCCATCTCACGTGCAGAGACACACATAGACTCAAAATAAAGGGATGGAGGAAGATCTATCAAGCAACTGGAAAACAAAAAAAGGCAGGGGTTGCAATCCTAGTCTCTGATAAAATAGACTTTAAACCAACAAAGATCAAAAGAGACAAAGAAGGCCATTACATAATGGTAAAGGGATCAATTCAACAAGAAGAGCTAACTATCCTAAATATATATGCACCCAACACAGGAGCACCCAGATTCATAAAGCAAGTCCTCAGTGACCTACAAAGGGACTTAAACTCCCACACAATAATAATGGGAGATTTTAACACCCCACTGTCAGCATTAGACAGATCAACGAGACAGAAAGTTAACAAGGATATCCAGGAATTGAACTCAGCTCTGCACCAAGCAGACCTAATAGACATCTACAGAACTCTCCACCCCAAGTCAACAGAATATACATTTTTTTCAGCACCACACCACACCTATTCCAAAATTGACCACATAGTTGGAAGTAAAGCTCTCCTCAGCAAATGTAAAACAACAGAAATTATAACAAACTGTCTCTCAGACCACAGTGCAATCAAACTAGAACTCAGGATTAAGAAACTCACTCAAAACCGCTCAACTACATGGAAACTGAACAACCTGCTCCTGAATGACTATTGGGTACATAATGAAATGAAGGCAGAAATAAAGATGTTCTTTGAAACCAA
>NW_026652296.1:35300989-35311853 GCF_009828535.3 Hylobates moloch
AACCTAGGCAATACCATTCAGGACATAGGCGTGGGCAAGGACTTCATGTCTAAAACACCAAAAGCAATGGCAACAAAAGCCAAAATCGACAAATGGGATCTCATTAAACTAAAGAGCTTCTGCACAGCAAAAGAAACTATCATCAGAGTGAACAGGCAACCTACAGAATGGGAGAAAATTTTTGCAACCTACTCATCTGACAAAGGGCTAATATCCAGAATCTACAATGAACTCAAACAAATTTACAAGAAAAAAACAAACAACCCCATCAAAAAGTGGGCAGAGGACATGAACAGACACTTCTCAAAAGAAGACATTTATGCAGCCGAAAAACACATGAAGAAATGCTCATCATCACTGGCCATCAGAGAAATGCAAATCAAAACCACAGTGAGATACCATCTTACACCAGTTAGAATGGCCATCATTAAAAAATCAGGAAACAACAGGTGTTGGAGAGGATGTGGAGAAATAGGAACACTTTTACACTGTTGGTGGGACTGTAAACTAGTTCAACCATTGTGGAAGTCAGTGTGGCGATTCCTCAGGGATCTCGAACTAGAAATACCATTTGACCCAGCCATCCCATTACTGGGTATATACCCAAAGGACTATAAATCATGCTGCTATAAAGACACATGCACACGTATGTTTATTGCGGCACTATTCACAATAGCAAAGAGTTGGAACCAACCCAAATGTCCAACAACGATAGACTGGATTAAGAAAATGTGGCACATATACACCATGGAATACTATGCAGCCATAAAAAATGATGAGTTCGTGTCCTTTGTAGGGACATGGATGAAACTGGAAAACATCATTCTCAGTAAACTATCGCAAGGACAAAAAACCAAACACCGCATGTTCTCACTCATAGGTGGGAATTGAACAATGAGAACTCATGGACACAGGAAGGGGAACATCACACTCCGGGGACTGTTGTGGGGTGGGGGGAGGGGGGAGGGACAGCATTAGGAGATACACCTAATGCTAAATGACGAGTTAATGGGTGCAGGAAATCAACATGGCACATGGATACATATGTAACAAACCTGCACATTGTGCACATGTACCCTAAAACCCTAAAGTATAATAAAAAAAAAAAAAGTAAAGTTCAACTCTGTGAGATGAATGCACGTATCACAAACAAGTTTGTCAGAATGCTTCTGTCTCATTTTTATATGAAGATATTTTCTTTTCCACCGTAGGCCTCAAAGAGTTCCAAATTTCCATTTCAGATTCTTCAAAAAGAGTATTTCAAAACTGCTCTATGAAAAGTAAGGTTCAACACTTTGAGATGAATGCAGACATCACAAAGAAGTTTGTCAGAATGTTTCTGTCTAATTTTTCTGTGAAGATATTTCCTTTTCCATGATAGGCCTCAAAGTGCTCCAAATGTCCACTTACAGATTCTACAAAAAGTTTATTTCAAAGCTACTGTATCAAAAGTGTGGTTCAACTCTGTGAGATGAATGCACACATCACAAAGAACTTTGTCAGAATGCTTATACCTAGTTTTTGTGTGAAGATATTTCCTTTTCCCTCACAGGCCTCAAAGTGCTCCAAATGTCCAGTTGCAGATTCTACAAAAAGAGTGTTTCAAAGCTACTCTATCAAAACTAAGCTTCAACTCTGTGAGATGAATGCAAACATCACGAAGCAGTTTGTCAGAACGCTTCTGTTTAGTTTTTATGTGAAGATATGTCTTTTTCCAACATTGGCCTCAAAGCACTCCAAATGTCCATTTGCAGATTCTACAAAAAGAGTGTTTCAAAACTGCTCTATCAAAAGTAAGTTTCAACTCCATGAGATGAATGCACACCTCACAAAGAAGTTTGTCAGATTTCTTATGTCTGTTTTTTATGTGAAGATATTTCCTTTTCCACCGTAGGAGTCAAAGCACTCCAAATGTCCAATTGCAGATCCTACAAAAAGAGTGTTTCAAATCTACTCTATCAAAAGTAAGGTTCAACTCCCTCAGATGAATGCACACATCACAAAGAAGTTTCTTAGAGTGCTTCTGATTAGTTTTTATGGGAAGATACTTCTTTTCCCACAATAGGCCTCAAAGTGCTTCTAATGTCCGCTTATAGATTCTACAAAAATAGTGTTGCAAAACTGCTCTATCAAAAGTAAGGTTCAACTCTGTGAGATGAATGCACACATCACAAAGGAGTTTGTCAAAATTCTTATGTCTAGTTTTCATGTGAAGATATTTCCTTTTCAACCTTAGAACACAAAGCGCTCCAAATGTCCACTTGCAGATTCTACAAAAAGAGTGTTTCAAATCTGCTCTATCAACAGTAAGGTTCAACTCTGTGAGGTGAATGAACACATCACAAAGAAGTTTGTCAGAATGCTTACGCCTGCTTTTTATGAGAAGATATTTCCTTTTCCCCTATAGGCCTCAAAGCGCTCCAAATGTCCAGTTGCAGATTCTACAAAAAGAGTGTTTCAAAGCTGCTCTATCAAAACTACAGTTCATCTCTGTGAGATGAATGTGCACATCACAAATAAGTTTGTCAGAATGCTTCTGTTTAGTTTTTATGTGAAGATATGCATTTTTCCACCATAGACCTCAAAGCGATCCAAATGTCCACTTCCACATTCTACAAAAAGAGTGTTTCAAAGCCGCTCTCTCAAAAATAAGGTTCAACTCTATGAGATGAATGCCCATATCAAAAAGAAGTTTTTCAGAATGCTTCTTTCTAGTTTTTATGTGAAGATATTTTGTTTTCTACCATAGGCCTCAAAGCACTGCAAATATCCACTTCCAGATTCTACAAAAAGAGCATTTCAAAGCCGCTCTATCAAAAGTAATGTTGAACTACTTGAGATTGATGCACACATCACAAAGAAGTTGGTCAGAATGCTTCTATTTAGTTTTCATGTGATGATATTTCTTTTTCCACCATAGGCCTCAAAGGTTTCCAAATGTCCACTTGCAGATTCTACAAAAAGAGTGTTTCAAAACTACTCTATCAAAAGTAAGGTTCAACTCTGCAGGATTTATGCACACATACAAAGAAGTTTGTCAGAATGCTTCTGTCTAGTTTTTATGTGAAGATATTTCTTTTTCCACCATAGGCCTCAAAGCTCTCCAAAGTCCACTTGCATATTCTGCTAAAAGAGTGTTTCAAAACTGCTCTATCAAAAGTAGCATTCAACTCTGTGTGTTGAAGGCACACATCACAAAGAAGTTTGTCACAATGCTTCTATCTAGTTTTTATGTGAAGATGTTTCCTTCAACACCATAGACCTCAAAGTGCTCCAAATGTCACTTGCAGATTCTACAAAAAGTGTGGTTCAAAGCTGCTCTATCAAAAGTAAGGTTCAACTGTGTAAGATGAACGCACACATCACAAAGAAGTTTGCCAGAATTCCTCTGTCTAATTTTTATGTGAAGATATTTCCTTTTCCACCATAGGCCTCAAAGCACTGCAAATTTCCACTTGCCGATTCTAAAAAAAGGGTGTTTCACAACTGCTC
This sequence comes from Hylobates moloch, assembly GCF_009828535.3. Lineage (NCBI taxonomy): Eukaryota > Metazoa > Chordata > Mammalia > Primates > Hylobatidae > Hylobates > Hylobates moloch. Next base: position 35,304,482 of record NW_026652296.1, read on the forward strand.
CATCAAAAGTAAGACTCAAATCTGGGAGAGGAATGCACACATCACAAAGAAGTTTGTCAGAAAGTTGCTGTCTAGTTTTTATGTGAAGATATTTCCTTTTCCAAGATAGGCCTCAAAGAACTCCAAATATCCACTTGCAGAATCTACAAAAAGAGTGTTTCAAAGCTGCTCTATCAAAAGTAAGGTACAACTCTGTGAGACGAATGCACACATCACAAAGAAGCTTGTCACAATGCTTATGTCTTGTTTTAATGGGAAGATATTGCCTTTTCCATCACAGGCCTCAAAGCGCTCCAAATATGCAGATTCTACAAAAAGAGTGTTTCACAACTGTTCAATCAAAAGTAAGGTTCACACTGTGAGATTAATGCACACATCACAAAGAATTTTTTCAGAATGCTTCTGTCTAGTTTTTATGTGAAGATATTTCCTTTTGTGAAATAGGCCTCAAAGCCATCAAAATGTCCCCTTGCAGACACTACAAAAAGAGAGTTTCAAAACTGCTCTATCAAAAGTAAGGTTCAACCCTGTGAGATGAATGCACACATCACAAAGATGTTTGTCAGAGTGCTTCTACCTAGTTTTTATGTGAAGATGTTTCCTTAACCACCATAGGCCTCAAAGCACTCAAATTGTCCACGTGCAGATTCTACAAAGAGTGTTTCAAAACTGCTCTATCAAAAGTAATGTTCAACTCTGTAAGATGAATGCATACATAAAAAGATGTTTGTCAGAATGCTTCTGCCTAGTTTTTATGTGAGGATGTTTCCTATTCCACCATAGGCTTCAAAGTGCTCCAAATGTCCACTTGCAGATTCTACAAAAACAGTGTTTCAAAGCTGATCTATCAAAAGTAAGGTAGAACTCTGTGAGATGAATACATACATCACAAAGAAGTTTGTCAGAATGCTTCCATCTAGTTTTTATGTGAAATTATTTCCTTTTCCATTATAGCCCTCAAAGCGCTCCATATATCAACTTACAGATTCTACAGAAAGAGTGTTTTAAAGCTGCTCAATCAAAAGTAAGGTTCTACTCTGTGAGATGAATGTACACATCAAAAAGAAGTTGATCTCAATTCTTCTGTCTAGTTTTTATGTGAAGATATGTCCCTTACCAAGAGAGGCCTCCAACTGCTCCAAATGTCCCTTTGCAGATACGAGAGAAAGAGAGTTTCAAAACACCTCTATCAAAGGTAGGGATCAACACTGTGAATTGAATGCACACATCACAAAGAAGTTTGTCAGAATGCTTCTGTCTAGTTTTTATGTGAAGATATATCCTTTTCCACCATAGGCCTCAAAGTGCTCCAAATGTCCACTGGCAGATTCTACAAAAAGAGTGTTTCAAAGCTGCTCTATCAAAAGTAATGTTCAACTCTGGGAGATGAATGCACACATCACAAAGAAGTTTGTCAAAATGCTTCTATGTAGTTTCCATATGAAGATGTTTCCTTCACCAGCATAGGCCTTAAAGCACTCCAAATGTCCACTTACAGATTTTACAAAAAGAGTGTTTCAAAGCTGCTCAATCAATAGTAAGATTCAACTCTGTGAGATGAATGCACACATCACAAAGAAGTTTGTCAGAATGCTACTGTATAGTTTTTATGTGAAGATGTATCCTTTTCCACAATAGACCTAAAAGTGCTCCAAATGTCAACTTGCATATTCTACAAAAAGAGTGTTTCTAAGCTGCTCTATCAAAAGTAAGGTTCAACTCTTTGAGACGAATGCACACATCACAAGTTTGTCAGAATGCTACTCTCTAGTTTTTATGTGAAAATACTTCCTTTTCCAACGTAGAACTCAAAGTTATCCAAATGTCCACTGGCAGATTCTACAAAAAGAGTGCTTCAAAACTACTTTAGCAAAAGTAAGGTTCAACTCTGTGAGATAAATGCACACATCATGAAGAAGTTTGTCAGAATTCTTCTACCTAGTTTTTATGTGAAGATGTGTCCTTAACTACCATAGGCCTCAAAGAGCCCAGAATGTCCACTTGCAGATTCTACAAAAAGAGTGTTTCAGAACTACTCTAGCAAAAGTAAGGTTCAATTCTCTAAGATGAATGTACACATCGAAAGAAGTTTGTCAGAATGCTGCTGTCTAGTTTTTTGTGAAGATGTTTCTTTTTCCACCCAAGGCTTCAAAGCACTCCAAATGTCCTCTTGTGGATTCTACAAACACAGGGTTTCAAACCTGATCTATCAAAAGTAAGGTACAACTCTATGAGATGAATGACCACATCAAAAAGAAGTTTGTCAGAATGCTTCTGTCTAATTTTTATGTGAAGATATTTCCTTTTCCACTATAGGCTCCAAAGTGCTGCAAATTTCCACTTGCCAATTCCAAAAAGAGTGTTTCATAACTTCTCTATCAAAAGTATGGTTCAAATCTGGGAAATGGATGCACACATCACAAAGAAGTGTTTCAGAATGCTTCTGTCTTGTTTTTATGTGAAGATATTTCCTTTTCCACCATAGGCCTCAAAGCGCTGCAAATTTCCACTTGCCAATTCTACAGAAAGAGTGTTTCACAACTACTCTATCAAAAGTAAGGTTCAAATCTCGGAGATGAATGCACACATCACAAAGAACTTTGTCAGAACGTTGCTGTCTAGTTTTTATGTGAAGATGTTTCCCTTTCCACCATAGGCCTCAAAACCCTCCCAATGTCTGCTTGCAGATTCTACAAAAAGAGCCCTTCAAAGTTGCTGTATCAAAAGTAAGGTTCAACACTGTGAGATGAATGCACACATCACAGAGAAGTATGTCGGAATCCTTCAGTCTAGTTTTTATGTGAAGATATTTTCTTTTCCACCATAGGTCTCAAAGCGCTCCAAATGTCCACAGACAGATTCTACAAAAAGAGTGTTTCAAAACTGCTCTATCAAAGTAAGGATCAACTCTGTGAGATGAATGCACACATCACAAAGAAATTTGTCAGAGTCCTTCTGTCTAGTTTATATGTGAAGATGTTTCCCTTTCCACAAAAGGCCTCATAGCACTCCCAATGTCCACTTGCAGATTCTTCAAAAAGAATCTTTCAAAGCTGCTGTATCAGAAGTAAGGTTCAATACTGTGAGATAAATGAACACAGCACAAAGAAGTATGTCAGAATGCTTCTGTCTAGTTTTTATGTGAAGATATTTCCTTTTCCAAGATAGGCCTCAAAGCATTCCAAATATCCACTTCCAGATTCTATAAAAAGAGTGTTTCAAAGCTGCTCAATCAAAAGTAAGCTTCAACTCTGTGAGATGAATGCACACATCACAAAGAAGTTTGTCAGAATGCTTCTGTCTGGTTGTTATGTGAAGATATTTCCTTTTCCTGATAGGCCCCAATGCACTCTAAATATCCACTTGCAGATTCTACAAAAAGTGTGTTTCAAAGCTGCTCAATCAAAAGTAAGGTTCAACTCTGTGAGATGAATGCACACTTCACAACGAAGTTTGTCTGAATGTTTCTGTCTAGTTTTAATGGGAAGATATTGTCTTTTCCACCACAGGCCTCAAAGTGCTCAAAATGTCCACTTCCAGATTCTACAAAAAGAGTGTTTCAAAACTTCTTCATCAAAAGTAAAGTTCGACTCCGTGAGATTAATGCATACATCAAAAAGATGTTTGTCACAATGCTTCTGTCTAGTTTTAATGGGAAGATATTGCCTTTTCCACCACTGGCCTCAAAGTGCTCAAAATGTCCACTTCCAGATCTACAAAAGGGCCTTTCAAAACTGCTCAATCTAAAGTAAGATTCAACTCTGTGAGATTAATGCATACATCACAAAGATGTTTGTCTGAATGCATCTGTCTAGTTGTTATGTGAAGATATTTCCTTTTCCAGATAGGCCCCAATGCGCTCTAAATATCCACTTTCAGATTCTACAAAAAGTGTGTTTCAAAGCTGCTCAATCAAAAGTAAAATTCAATGCTGTGAGATGAATGGACATTTCACAAAGAAGTTTGTCACAATGTTTCTGTCTAGTTTTAATGGGAAGATATTGCCTTTGCCACCATAGGCCTCTAAGCACTCGAAATGTCCACTTCCAGATTCTACAAAAAAAGTGTTTCAAACTGCTTAATCAAAAGTAAAGTTCGACTCTGTGAGATTAATGCATACATCAAAAAGATGTTTGTCACAATGCTTCTGTCTAGTTTTAATGGGAAGATATTGCCTTTTCCACCACCGGCCTCAAAGCACTCGAAATGTCCACTTCCAGATCTACAAAAGAGTGTTTCAAAACTGCTCAATCAAAAGTAAGGTTCAACTCTGTGAGATTAATGCATACGTCACAAAGATGTTTGTCTGAATCCGTCTGTCTTGTTTTTATGTGAAGATATTTCCTTAACCACCATAGGCCTCAAAGTGCTCCAAATGTCCCCTTGCAGATACTACAAAAAGGGAGTTTGAAAACAGTTCTGTCAAAAGGAAGTTTCAACTGTGTGAGATGAATGCACACATCACAAAGAAGTTTGTCAGAATGCTTCTGTCTAATTTTTATGTGAAGATAATTCCTTTTCCACCATAGGCTCCAAAGCTCTGCAAATTTCCACTTGCCAATTCTACAAAAAGAGTGTTTCACAACTGCTCTATCAAAAGTAAGGTTCAAATCTCAGAGATGAATGCACACATCACAAAGAACTTTGTCAGAACGTTGCTGTCTAGTTTTTATGTGAAGATAATTCCTTTTCCACCATAGGCCTCAAAACACTCCCAATGTCCACTTGCAGATTCTACAAAAAGAGTCTTTCAAAGCTGCCGTATCAGAAGTAAGATTCAACACTGTGAGATGAATGAACACAGCACAAAGAAGTATGTCAGAATGCTTCTTTCTAGTTTTTATGTGAAGATATTTCCTTTTCCAAGATAGGTCTCAAAGCGTTCCAAATATCCACTTGCAGATTCTACAAAAAGAGTGTTTCAAAGCTGCTCAATCAAAAGTAAGGTTCAACTCTGTGAGATGAATACAAACATCACAAAGAATTTTGTCACAATGCTTCTGTCTAGTTTTAATGGGAAGATATTGCCTTTTCCACCACAGGCCTCAAAGCACTGGAAATGTCCACTTCCAGAATCTACAAAAAGAGTGTTTCAAAACTGATGAATCAAAAGTAAGGTTCAACTCTGTGAGATTAATGCACACATCACAAAGAAGTTTGTCAGAATGCTTCTGTCTATTTTTTATGTGAAGATATTTCCTTAACCACCATAGGCCTCAAAGCACTCCAAATGTCCCCTTGCAGACACTACAAAAAGAGAGTTTCAAAACTGCTCTATCAAAAGTAAGGTTCAACCCTGGGAGATGAATGCACACATCACAAAGAAGTTTTTCAGAATTATTCTGTCTACTTATATGTGAAGATGTTTCCTTTACAACCATAGGCCTCAAAGCATGCCAAATGTCACTTGCAGATTCTTCAAAAAGTGTGTTTCTAAGCTGCTCTATCAAAAGTAAGGTTCAACTGTGTGAGACGAATGCACACATCACAAACAAGTTTGTCAGAATGCTTCTGTCTAGTTTTTCTGTGAAGATATTTCCTTTTCCACCATAGAACTCCAAGTGCTCCAAATGTCCAATTTCAGATTCTACAAAAAGAGTGTTTCAAAACTGCTCTATCAAAAGTAAGGTTCAATTCTTTGAGATGAATGCACACATCAAAAGAAGTTTGTCAGAATGCTTCTGTCTAGTTTTTATGTGAAGATGTTTCCTTTTCCACCATAGGCTTCAAAGCTCTCCAAATGTGCACTTGCGGATTCTACAAAAACAGTGTTTCAAAGCTGATCTATCAAAGATAAGGTACAACTCTGTGAGATGAATGCACACATCACAAAGAAGTTTGTCAGAATGCTTCTGTCTAGTTTTTATGTGAAGATATTTCCTCTTCCAAGATAGGCCTCAAAGCGCTCCATATGTCAAATTGCAGATACTACAAAAAGGGTGTTTCAATGCTGCTCTATCAAAACTAAGGTTCTACTCTGTGAGATGAATGCACATATCAAAAAGAAGTTGGTCAGAATTCTTCTGTCTAGTTTTTATGTGAATATATTTCCCTTACAAAGAGAGGTGTCAAAGTGCTCAAAATGTCCCCTTGCAGATAGTACAAAAAGAGAGTTTCAAAACAGCTTTAGCAAAACTAAGGTTCAACTCTGTGAGATGAATGCACACATCACAAAGAAGTTTGTCAGAATGCTTCTGTCTAGATGAATGCACACATCACAAAGAAGTTTGTCAGAATGCTTCTGTCTAGTTATTATGTGGAGATATTTCCTTTTCCTAGATAGGCCTCACAGCGCTCCAAATGTCCCCTTGCAGACACTACAAAAAGAGAGTTTCAAAACTCCTCTATCAAAACGTTCAACTCTGTGAGATGAATGCACACATAACAAAGAAGTTTGTCAGAATGCTCTATCAAAAGTAATGATCAACTCTGTGAGATGAATGCACACATCAAAACAAGTTTGTCAGAATGCTTCTGTCTAGATTTATGTGAAGATGTTTCCTATTCCACCATAGGCTTCAAAGTGCTCCAAATGTGCACTTGCAGATTCTACAAACACAGTGTGTCAAAGCTGATCTATCAAAAGTAAGGAACAACTCTGTGAGATGAATACACACATCACAAAATAGTTGGTCAGAATGCTTCTGTCTAGATCTAATGTGAAGTTATTTCCTTTTCCAAGATAGGCCTCAAAGCGCTCCATATGTCCTCTTGCAGATTCTACAGAAAGAGTGTTTCAAAGCTCCTCAATCAAAAGGAAGGTTCAACTCTGTGAGATGAATGCACACATCAAAAAGGAGTTGGTCAGAATTCTTCTGTCTAGTTTTTATGTGAAGATGCTTCCTTTACCACCATAGGCCCCAAAGTGCTCCAAATGTCACTTGCAGAATCTACAAAAAGTGTGATTCAAAGCTGCTCTATCAAAAGTAACTTTCAACTGTGTGATATGAATGCACACATCACAAAGAAGATTGTCAGAATGCTTCTGTCTAATTTTTATGTGAAGATATTTCCTTTTCCAGCATAGGCCTCATAGCGCTGCAAATTTCCACTTACGATTCTAAAAAAGAGTGTCTCACAACTGCTCTATGAAAAGCAAGGTTCAAATCTGGGAGATGAATGCATATATCACAAACAAGTTTGTCAGAATGCTTCTGTCAACTTTTAATGTGAAGATATTTCCTTTTCCATTGTAGTCCTCAAAGTGCTCCAAATGTCCACTGGCAGATTCTAAAAAAAGAGTGTTTCAAAGCTGCTCTATCAAAACTAAGGTTCAAATCTGTGAGATGAATGCACACATCACAAAGAAGTTTGTCAGAAAGCTTCTGTCTAGTTTTAATGTGAAGATATTTCCTTTTCCACCATAGGCCTC
>NW_026652296.1:35311863-35404316 GCF_009828535.3 Hylobates moloch
AAGTGCTCCAAATGTCCACTGGCAAATTCTACAAAAAGAGTGTTTCATAACTGCTCTATCAACAGTAAGGATCAATTCTGTGAGATGAATGCACACATCACAAAGAAGTGTTTCAGAATGCTTCTGTCTAGTTTTTATGTGAAGATATTTCCTTTTCCACCATAGGCCTCAAAGCGCTGCAAATTTCCACTTGCCAATTCTACAAAAAGAGTGTTTCACAACTGCTCTATCAAATGTAAGGTTCAAATCTCAGAGACCAAAGCACACATCACAAAGAAGTTTGTCACAATGCTTCTATCTAGTTTTTATGTGAAGATGTTTCCTTCACCACCATAGACCTCAAAGCACTCCATATGTCACTTGCAGATTCTACAAAATGTGTGGTTCAAACCTGCTCTATCAAAAGTAAGGTTCAACTGTGTGAGATGAATGCACACATCACAAAGAACTTTGCCAGAATTCTTCTGTCTAATTTTTATGTGAAGATATTTCCTTTTCCACCATAGGCCTCAAAGCACTGCAAATTTCCACTTGCTGATTCTACAAAAAGGGTGTGTCGCAACTGCTCTATCAAAAGTAAGGCTCAAATCTGAGAGATGAATGCACACATCACAAAGAAGTTTGTCACAACGTTGCTGTCTAGTTTTTATGTGAAGATGTTTCCTTTTCCACCATAGGCCTCAAAGCACTCCCAATGTCCACTTGCAGAATCCACAAAAAGAGTCTTTCAAAGCTGTTCTATCAAAGGTAAGGTTTAACACTGTGAGATGAATGCACACATCACAAAGAAGTTTATCAGAATGCTTCTGTCTAGTTTTTATTTGAAGATATTTCCTTTTCCAATATAGATCTCAATGCACTCCAAATATCAGCTTGCAGACTCTACAAAAGTGTGTTTCAAAGCTGCTCAATCGAAAGTAAGGTTCAACTCTGTGAGATGAATGCAAACATCACAGAGGAGTTTGTCACAATGCTTCTGTCTAGTTTTAATGGGAAGATATTGCCTTTTCCACCACAGTCCTCAAAGTGCTTGAAATGTCCACTTCCAGATTCTACAAAAAGAGTATTTCAAAACTGCTCAATCAAAAGTAAAGTTTAACTCTGTGAGATTAATGCACACATCACAAAGAAGTTTGTCAGAATGCTTCTGTCTACTTTTTATGTGAAGATATTTCCTTAACCACCATAGGCCTCAAAGTGTTCCAAATGTCCCCTTGCAGACACTTCAAAAAGAGTTTCAATACTGCTCTATCAAATGTAAGGTTCAACCCTGGGAGATGAATGCACACATCACAAAGAAGTTTGTCAGAATGCTTCTGTCTAGTTTTCATGTGAAGATGTTTCCTTTACCATCATAGGCCCCAAAGTGCTCCAAATGTCACTTGCAGATTCTATAAAAAGTGTGGTTCAAAGCTGCTCTATCAAAAGTAAAGTTCAACTGTGTGAGATGAATGCACACATCACAAAGAAGTTTGTCAGAATGCTTCTGTCTAATTTTTATGTGAAGATATTTCCTTTTCCACCATAGGCCTCAAAGCACTGCAAATTTCCACCTGCCGATTCTAAAAAAGAGTGTTTCACAACTGCTGTATCAAAAGTAAGGTTCAAATCTAGGAGATGAATGCACACATCACAAAGAAGTTTGTCAGAATGCTTCTCTCAAGTTTCGATGTGAAGATATTTCCTTTTCCAAGAAAGGCCTCAAATCACTACAAGTGCCCCCTTCCAGATACTGCAAAAAGAGAGTTTCCAAACTGCTCTATCAAAAGGAAGCTTCAACATTGTGAGACGAATGTTTGTTTCACAAAGAAGTTTGTCAGAATGCTTCTGTCTAGTTTTCATTTGAAGATATTTCCTTTTCCACTGTAGGCCTCAAAGCGCTCCTAATGTCCACTTGCAGATCCTACAAAAGGAGTGTTTCAAAACTGCTCTATCAAAAGTAAGGTTCATACTTTGAGATGAATGCATGTATCACAAAGAAGTTAGTCACAGTGCTTCTGTCTAGTTTTTATGTGAACATATTTCCTTTATCACCATAGTGTTCAAACCTCTCCAAATGTCCACTTGCAAATTCTACAAAAAGAGTGTTTCAAATCTGCTCAATCAAAGTATGGTTCAGCTCCGTGAGGTAAAAGCACACATCTCAAAGAAGTTTATCAGAATGCTTCTCTCTAATTTTTAGGTGAAGATATTTCCTCTTCCAAGTTAGCCCTAAAGCGCTCCAAATGTCCCCTTGCAGATACTACAAAAAGAGTTTCAAAACTGCTCTTTCAAAAGTAAGGTTCAACTATGTCAGGTGAATGCACACATCACAAAGAAGTTTGTCAGAATGCTTCTGTCTAGTGTTTATGTGAAGATATTTCCTTTTCCACAATAGTCCTCAAAGCACATCAAGTGTCCACTTGCAGATTCCACAAAAAGATTGTTTCAAAATGGATCAATCAAAAGTAAGTTTCAACTCTGAGAGATGAATGCACACATCACAGAGAAGTTTGTCACAATGCTTCTGTCTAGTTTTTATGGGAACATATTGCCTTTTCCATCATAGGCCTCAAAGTGCTCCAAATGTCCACTTGCATATTCTACAAAAAGAGTGTTTCCAAACAGCTCAGTCAAAAGTAAGGTTCAATTCTGTGACACTAATGCACACCTCACAAAGGAATTTGTCAGAATGCTTCTGTCTAATTTTTATGTGAAGATATTTCCTTTTCCAAAATTGGCCTCTAGGCTCTCTAAATGTCCCCTTGCAGATACTACAAAAAGAGCATTTCAATACTGCTCTATCAAAGTAAGGTTCAACTCTGTGAGATGAATGCACAAATCACAAAGTAGTTTGTCAGAATGCTTCTGTCTAGTTTTTATATGAAGATAAGTCCTTTACCACCATAGGCCTCAAAGCACTCCAAATGTCCACTAGCAGATTTTACAAAAAGAGTGTTTCAAAACTGCTCTAACAAAACTAAGGTTCAACTCTCTGAGATGAAAGCACACATCACAAAGAAGTTTGTCAGAATGTGTCTCTCTGGTTTTTAAGTGAAGATATTTGGTTTTCCATCATAGACCTCAAAGCACTGCAAATTTCCACTTGCAGATTCTACAAAAAGAGTGTTTCAAAACTGCTCTATCAAAAGTAAGGTTCACCTCTGTGAGACGAATGCACACATCACAGAGAAGTTTGTCAGAATGCCTCTGTCAAATTTTTTTCTGAAGATATATCCTTTTCCACCATAGGCCTCAAAGTGTTCCAAATGTCCAGGTTCAGATTCTTCAAAAAGAGTGTTTCAAAGGTGCTCTATGAAAAGTAAGGTTCGCTTCCTCCTTTCCTTCCTTCATTCTTTCCTTCCTTCATTCTTTCCTTCCTTCCTTCCTTCCTTCCTTCCTTCCTTCCTTCCTTCCCCTCTCTCTCTCTTTCTTTCTTCTTTCTTTCTTTCTTTCTTTCTTTCTTTCTTTCTTTCTTTCTTTCTTTCTTCCTTCCTTCCCTCCTTCCTTCCTTCTTTCTTTCTTTCTTTCTTTCTTTCTTTCTTTCTTTCTTTCTTTCTTTCTTTCTTTCTTTCCTTCCCTCTGTGGCCCAGGCTGGAATCTAGTCAGCTCGCTGCACACTCCCTGCCTCCGGCTCCCATGATTCTCCAGGCCCACCCTGCGGGCTGCCTGGGATTGCCGGCCTGCACCACCACCACTGCCTGCTTTTTCTACTCAGCTCCTTGCAGACTCCCTACCTCCGGTTCTCGTGATTCTCCTGCCCTGGCCTGCGGGCTGCCTGGGAATGCCGGTGCTCACCACCCCCACTGCCAGCTTTTTCTCCTTTGGCTGGAGGTGCGGTTTCACCATGTTGGCCAGGCTGCTCTCCAGCTCCTGAACTCCAGTGGTCTGCCCGCCTTGGCCTCCCGAGGTGCTGGGACTGCAGACAGAGTCTCACTCACTTGGTGCTCAGTGTTGCCCGAGCTGGAGTGCGGTGACATAGTCTTGGCTAGCTGCAGCCTCTGCCTCCCAGCCACCTGCCTTGGCCTCCCAGGGTGCTGGGATTGCAGCCTCTGCCCAGATGATGCCCTGTCTGGGAGGTGGGGAGCGTCTCTGCCTGGCTGCCCATCATCTGGGATATGAGGAGTGCCACTGCCCGGCCACCATGTCTGGGAGGTGAGGAGCACCTCTGCCCAGCCGCCACCCCATCTAGGAAGTGAGGAGTGCCTCTGTCCAGCCACCACATCTGGGATGTGGGGAGCGCCTCTGCCCGGCCGCCCTGTCTGGGAGGTCTATCAAGGAGGCCAGACGCAATGTGGGGGCTGGACGTGGTGGCTCATGCCTGTGGTCCCAGCACTCTGGGAGGCCGAGGTGGGTTGATCACGTGAGGCTAGGAGTTCGACACCAGCCTGGCCAACATGGCGAAACATATGAAAAATACAACAGACAAACCAACCAACCAAACCAGTGACAACAAAACAGGTCTACACTGGAGTCATACTCTAATTTTTTCTATTTTCCTCCCTTTCTGATCCTTTATCCCACTTTCTTTTTCTTCCTCTTCCTTCTCCTTCTTCTTTGTCAAATAGAGGACTGAGTTATTATCATTGATCCATACAAAGTCCCTCTCTCATTTATTCTCTTTAATTCCCACCCCCCATTTCTATTCCCCATCTTCCCATGTGCAACCTTCCTAATATGTTTGATATGCGTCTTTTTGTTTGTATGTATTTTTAGAAAATGTTTATTGCTTTGTGTGCAAAAAAAATTAATAAAAAAGGCAAAAAAATGAAGGCAGAAATAAAGATGTTCTTTGAAACCAATGAGAACAAAGACATAACATGCTAGAATCTCTGGGACACATTCAAAGCAGTGTGTAGAGGGAAATTTATAGCACTAAATACACACAAGAGAAGGCAGTAAAGATCCAAAATTGACACCCTAACATCACAATTAAAAGAACTAGAAAAGCAAGAGCATACACATTCAAACCTAGCAGAAGGCTAGAAATAATTAAAATCAGAGCAGAACTGAAGGAAATAGAGACACAAAAAACCCTTCAAAAAATTAATGAATCCAGGAGTTGGTTTTTTGAAAAGATCAACAAAATTGATAGACAGCTAGCAAGACTAATAAAGAAGAAAAGAGAGAAGAATCAAATAGATGCAATAAAAAAGAAAAAGGGGATATCACCACCGATCCCACAGAAATACAATCTACCATCAGAGAATACTACAAACACCTCTACGCAAATAAACTAGAAAATCTAGAAGAAATGGATAAATTCCTTGACAAATACACTCTCCCAAGACTAAACCAGGAAGAAGTTGAATCTCTGAATAGACCAATAACAGGCTCTGAAATTGTGGCAATAATCAATAGCTTAAAAACCAAAAAGAGTCCAGGACCTGATGGATTCACAGCCAAATTCTATCAGAGGTACAAAGAGGAACTGGTACTATTCCTTCTGAAACCATTCCAATCGATAGAAAAAAAGGGAATCATCCCTAACACATTTTATGAGGCCAGCATCGTCCTGACACCAAAGCCTGGCAGAGACACAACCAAAAAAGAGAATTTCAGACCAATATTCTTGATGGACATTGACTCAAAAATCCTCCATAAAATACTGGCAAACCGAATCCAGCAGCATATCTAAAAGCTTATACACCATGATCAAGTGGGCTTCATCCCTGGGATGCAAGGCTGGTTCAACATTTGCAAATCGATAAATGTAATCCAGCATATAAACAGAACCAAAGACAAAAACCACATGATTATCTCAATAGATGCAGAAAAGGCCTTTGACAAAATTCAAGAACACTTCCTGCTAAAAACTCTCAATAAATTAGGTATTGATGGGACATATCTGAAAATAATAAGAGCTATCTATGACAAACCCACAGCCAATATCATACTGAATGGGCAAAAACTGGAAGCATTCCCTTTGAAAACTGGCACAAGACAGGGATGCCCTCTCTCACCACTCCTATTCAACATAGTGCTGGAAGTTCTGGCCAGGGCAATCAGGCAGGAGAAGGAAATAAATGGTATTCGATTAGGAAAAGAGGAAGTCAAATTGTCCCTGTTTGCAGATGACATGATTGTATATCTAGAAAACCCCATTGTCTCAGCCCAAAATCCCCTTAAGCTTATTAGCAACTTCAGCAAAGTCTCAGGATACAAAATCAATGTACAAAAATCACAAGCATTCTTGTACACCAATCACAGACAAACAGAGAGCCAAATCATGAGTGAACTCCCATTCACAATTGCTTCAAAGAGAATAAAATACCTAGGAATCCAATTTACACAGGATGTGAAGGACCTCTTCAAGGAGAACTACAAACCACTGCTCAATGAAATAAAAGAGGATAAAAACAATTGGAAGAATATTCCATGCTCATGGGTTGGAAGAATCAATATCATAAAAATGGCCATACTGCCCAAGGTAATTTATAGATTCAATGTCATCCCCATCAAGCTACCAAAGACGTTCTTCACAGAATTGGAAAAAACTACTTTAAAGTTCATATGGAACCAAAAAAGAGCCTGCATTGCCAAGTCAATCCTAAGCCAAAAGAACAAAGCTGGAGGCATCACACTACTGGACTTCAAACTATACTACAATGCTACAGTAACCAAAACAGCATGGAACTGGTACCACAACAGAGACATAGATTAATGGAACAGAACAGAGCCCTCAGAAATAATGCCGCATATCTACAACCATCTGATCTTTCACAAACCTGACAAAAACAAGAAATGGGGAAAGGATTTCCTATTTAATAAATGGTGCTGGGAAAACTGGCTAGCCATATGTAGAAAGCTGAAACTAGATCCCTTCCTTACACCTTATACAAAAATTAATTCAAGATGGATTAAAGACTTAAATGTTAGACCTAAAACCATGAAAACTCTAGAAGAAAACCTAGGCAACACCATTCAGGACATAGGCATGGGCAAGGACTTCATGTCTAAAACACCAAAAGCAATGGCAACAAAACCCAAAATTGACAAATGGGATCTAATTAAACTAAAGAGCTTCTGCACAGCAAAAGAAACTACCATCAGAGTGAACAGGCAACCTTCAGAATGGGAGAAAATTTTTGCAATTTACTCATCTGAGAAACGGCTAATATCCAGAATCTACAATGAACTCCAACAAATTTACAAGAAAAAAACAAACAACCCCATCAAAAAGTGGGCAAAAGACATGAACAGACACTTCTCAAAAGAAGACATTTATGCAGCCAAAAAACACATGAAAAAATGCTCATCATCACTGGCCATCAGAGAAATGCAAATCAAAACCACAATGAGATACCATCTCACACCAGTTAGAATGCCGATCATTAAAAAGTCAGGAAAAAACAGGTGCTGGAGAGGATGTGGAAAAATAGGAAAACTTTTACACTGTTGGTGGGACTGTAAACTAGTTCAACCACTGTGGAAGTCAGTGTGGTGATTCCTCAGGGATCTATTAAGAAAATGTGGCACATATACACCATGGAATACTATGCACCCATAAAAAATGATGAGTTCATGTCCTTTGTAGGGACATGGATGAAACTGGAAAACGTCATTCTCAATAAACTATCACAAGGACAAAAAACCAAACACCGCATGTTCTCACTCATAGGTGGGAATTGAAGAATGAGAACTCATGGACACAGGAAGGGGAACATCATACTCCGGGGACTGTTGTGGGGTGGGGGGAGGGGGGAGGGACAGCATTAGGAGATATACCTAATGCTAAATGATGAGTTAATGGGTGCAGGAAATCAACATGGCACATGGATACACATGTAAGAAACCTGCACATTGTGCACATGTACCCTAAAACCTAAAGTATAATAATAAAAAATAAAAAAATAGAAAAATAGAAAAAGACTGAGCATCAAAAAAAAAATACTAGATAGAAGAATTCTGAGAAAATTCTTTGTGATGTTTGTTTTCATCCCAGAGATTTCAACATTTCTTTTGACTGGGCAGTTTGGAAACACTCTTTTTGTAGAATCTGCAGGTGGACATTTGGAACGCTTTGCGGCCTAAAGTAGAAAAGGAAATATCTTCACATAAAATCTAGACAGAAGCAATCTGGGAAACTTCTTTGTGATGTGTGCATTCATCTCACAGAGTTAAACCTTTCCTTTGATTGAGCAGTTTTGAAACCATCTTTTTGTACAATCTGCAAGTGGATTTGCAGTTTGGTGTTTACAAACTCTTTTTTTAGAATCTGTAAGTGGACATTTGGAGTCCTTTGAGGCCTATGGTGGAAAAGGAAATATCTTCACATAAAAACTAGACTGAAGAATTCTGAGAAACTTCCTTGTGATGTGTGCATTAATCTCACAGAGTTAAAACTTCCTTTTCCTTGAGCAGTTTTGAAATGCTCTTTTTGAAGAATCTGCAAGTGGACATTCGGAGCACTTTGAGGCCTATGGCAGAAAAGGAAATATCTTCACATAAAAACTAGACAGAAGCAATCTGAGAAACTCCTTTGTGATGTGTGCATTCATTTCCCAGAGTTGAACCTTTCTTTTGATTGAGCAGTTTGGAAACACTCTTATAGAATCCACAGATGGATATTTGGAGCGCTATGTGGCTGATGGTAGAAAAGTGAATAACTTCACATAAAATCTGGACAGAAGAAATGTGAGAAACTACTTTGTGATGTGTGCATTCATCTCAAAGAGTTAAACCTTTCCTTTGATTGAGCAGTTTTGAAACCCTCTTTTTGTACAATCTGCAAGTGGACATTCGGAGGGCTTTGAGGCCTATTGTGGGAAAGAAATTATCTTCACATAAAATCTAGACAGAAGAATTCTGAGAAACTATTTGTGATGTGTGGGTTCATCTCACAGAGGGTAACCTTTATTTTGATTGAGCAGTTTGGAAACACTCTTTTTATAGAATCTTCAGGTTGACATTTGGAGCAGTTTGCAGAATATTGTAGAAAAGGAAACATCTTCACATAAAATCTAGACACAAGCAATCTGTGATTCTTCTTTGGGATGTGTGCATTCATCACACAGAGTTAAAACTTTCTTTTGATTGAGCTGTTTTGAAACTCTCTTTTTGTCGAATCTGCAAGTGGACTTTTGGAGCACTTTGATGCCTATGCTGGAAAAAGAAGTATCCTCACATAAAAACTAGACAGAATAATTCTGAGCAACTTCTTTCTGATGCATGCATTCATCTCACGGAGTTGAAACTTTCTTTTGATTGAGCAATTGGGAAACACTCTTTTTGTAGAATCTGCAAGTGGACATGTGGAGTGCTTTGCAGCCTATGGTAGAAAGGGAAATATCTTCACATAAAATCTAGACAGAAGCAATCTGAGAAACTTCTTTATGATGTGTGCATTCATATCACAGAGTTAAACCTTTCTTTTGATTGAGCAGTTCTGAAACTCTCATTTCTAAAATCTGCAAGTGGACATTTGGAGTGTTTTGAGGCCTATGTTGGAAAAAGAAATACCTTCACTCTAAACTAGACAGAAAAATTCTGAGAAACTTCTTTGTGATGCATGCATTCATCTCACAGAGTTGAACATTTCTTTTGATTGAGTAGTTTGGAAACTCTCTTTTTGTAGAACCTGCAAGTGGACATTTGGAGTGCTTTGCAGCCTATGGTAGAAAAGGAAATATCTTCACATAAAATCTAGACAGAAGCAATCTGGGAAACTTCTTTGTGATGTGTGCATTCATCTCACAGAGTTAAACCTTTCTTTTGATTGAACAGCTTGGAAACGCTCTTTTGTAAAATCTGCAAGTGGACATTTGGAGCATCTTCAGGCCTATGGTGGAAAAGGAAATATCTTCACATGAAAACTACACAGAAGCATTCTGTGAAACTTCTTTCTGATCAGTGCATTCATTTCACTGAGTGAAACCTTTCTTTTGATTGAGCAGTTTGGAAACTCTCTTGTAGAATCTCCAAGTGGACATTTGGAGAGCTTTGAGACCTATTGTGGAAAAGGAAATATCTTCACATAAAAACTGGACAGAAGAATTCTGAGAAACTTCATTGTGATGTGTGCGTTCATGTCACAGAGTTTAACCTTACTTTTGATTGAGCAGTTTGGAAAAACTCCTTTTGTAGAATCTGCAAGTGGACATTTGGAACACATTGTGGCCTATAGTAGAAAAGGAAATACCTTCACCTAAAATTTCGACAGAAGGAATCTGGGAAACTTCTTTGTGATGTGTGCATTCATCTCACAGAGCAAAACCTTTCTTTTGATTGAGCAGTTTTGAAACTCTCTTTTTCTAGAATCTGCAAGTGGACATTTGGAGTGTTTTGAGGCCTATTGTGGAAAAGGAAATATCTTCACATAAAAACTAGACAGAAGGATTCTGACAAAATTCTTTGTGATCTGAGCACTCACTCACAGAGTTGAACCTTACTTTCAATAGAGCAGCTTTGAAACCCTCTCTTTGTAGAATGTGCAAGTGGACATTTGGAGCACTTTGGGGCCTATGGTGGAAAAGGAAATATCTTCACATAAAAACTAGGCATAAGCATTCTGACAAACTTCTTTGTGATGTGTGCATTCATCTCACAGAGTTGAACTTTACTTTTGATAGAGCAGCTTTGAAACTCTCTTTTTGTAGAATCTGCAAATTCCCATTTGGAGCACTTTGAGGCCTATGGTGGAAATGGAAATATCTTCACATAAAAACTAAACAGAAGCATTCTGACAAACTTCTTTGTGATCTGTGCATTTGTCTCACAGAGATGAACCTTACTTTTGATGGAGCAGTTTTGAAACCCTCTTTTTGTAGAATCTGCAAGTGGACATTTGGAGTGCTTCGAGGCCTATGGTGGAAAAAGAAATATCTTCTCATAGAAACTAGGTAGAAGCATTCTGACAAACTTCGTTGTGATGTGTACATTCATCTCACAGAGTTGAACCTTACTTTTGATAGAGCAGTTTTGAAATAATCCTTTTGTAGAATCTGCAAATGGACATTTTGAACCCTTTGGGGCCTATGGTGGAAAAAGAAATATCTTCACATGAAAACTAAACAGAAGCATTCTGACAAACTTCTTTGGGATGTGTGTGTTCATCTCACACAGTTGAACATTATTTTTGATAGAGCAGCTTTGAAACACACTTTTTTTTTAGTTTTTTTTTATTATACTTTAGGTTTTAGGGTACATGTGCACAATGTGCAGGTTTGTTACATATGTATCCATGTGCCATGTTGATTTCCTGCACCCATTAACATTAACACCCATTTAGCATTAGGTATATCTCCTAATGCTGTCCCTCACCCCTCCCCCAACCCCACAACAGTCCCTGGAGTATGATGTTCCCCTTCCTGTGTCCATGAGTTCTCATTCTTAAATTCCCACCTATGATTGAGAACATGCAGTGTTTGGTTTTTTGTCCTTGTGATAGTTTACTGAGAATGACGTTTTCCAGTTTCATCCATGTCCCTACAAAGGACATGAACTCATCATTTTTTATGGCTGCGTAATATTCCATGGTGTATATGTGCCACATTTTCTTAATCCAGTCTATCACTGTTGGACATTTGGGTTGGTTCCAACTCTTTGCTATTGTGAATAGTGCCACAATAAACATATGTGTGCATGTGTCTTTATAGCAGCATGATTTATACTCCTTTGGGTATATACCCAGTAATGGGATGGCTGGGTCAAATGGTATTTCGAGTTCTAGATCCCTGAGGAATCGCCACACTGACTTCCACAATGGTTGAACTAGTTTACAGTCCCACCAACAGTGTAAAAGTGTTCCTATTTCTCCACATCCTCTCCAGCACCTGTTGTTTCCTGATTTTTTAATGATGGCCATTCTAACTGGTGTGAGATGGTATCTCACTGTGATTTTGATTTGCATTTCTCTGATGGCCAGTGATGATGAGCATTTCTTCATGAAAACACACTTTTTGTAGAATCTCCAAGTGCACATTTGTTGCGCTTTGGGGCCTATGGTGGAAAACGAAATATCTTCACATAAAAACTACACAGAAGCATTCTGACAAACATCTTTGTGATGTGTGCATTCACCTCACAGAGATGAACATTACTTTTGATAGAGCAGCTTTGAAATACTCTGTAGAATCTGCTAGTGGTCACTTGCAGCGCTTTGAGGCCTGTGATGGAAAACGTAATATTTTCACAAAAAAACTGGACAGAAACATTCTGAGAAACTTCTTTTTGATGTGTGAATTCATCTCATGGAGTTGAACTTTATTTCTGATATAGGAGATTTGAAACACGCTTTCTGTAGAATCTGCAATTGGACATTTGGAGCACTTTGAGGCCTACAGAGGAAAATGAAATGTCTTCACATAAATACTAGACATTAGAATTCGGACATACTTCTTTGTGATGTGTGCATTAAGTTCACAGAGTTGAACCTTACTTTTGATAGAGCAGCTTTGAAACACTCTCTTTTTAATATCTGCAAGGGGACATTTGGAGCAATTTGAGGCCTATGGTGGAAAAGGAAATATCTTCACATAAAAACTAGGCATAAGCATTCGGACAAACTTCTTTGTGATGTGTGCATTCATCTCACAGAGTTGAAACTTACTTTTATAGAGCAGTTTTGAAACACTGTTTTTGTAGAATCTGCAAGTGGACATTTGGAGAACTTTGAGGCCTATGGTGGAAAAAGGAATATCTTCACATAAAAACTAAACAGAAGCATTCTGACCAACTTCTTTGTGATGTGTGCATTCGTCTCACAGAGTTGAACCTTACTTTGGATAGAGCAGCTCTGAAACACTCTTTTCGTAGAATCTGCAAGTGGACATTTGGAGCGCTTTGAGGCCTATGGTGGAAAAAGAAATATCTTCTCATAAAAACTAGACAGAAGCATTCTGACAAACTTCTTTGGATGTGTGCATTCCTCTCACAGAGACGAAACTTACATTTCATGGAGCAGCTTTGAAACTCTCTTTTTGTAGAATCTTCAAGTGAATATTTGGAGTGCTTTGATGCCCATGATGGAAAAGGAAATATCTTCACATAAAATCCAGACAGAAACATTCTGACAAACTTCTTTGTGTTGTGTGCATTCATCTCACAGATTTGAACCTTACTTTTGATTGAGCAGTTTTGAAACACTCTTTTTGTAGAATCTGCCGGTGGACATTTGGAACCCTTTGAGGCCTATGATGGAAAAGGAAATGTCTTCATATAAAAAGTAGACAGAAGCATTAAGAGAAACTTCTTTGTGATGTGGGCATTCATTTCACAGAGTTGAACATTACTTTTCATAGAGAAGCTTTCAAACCCTCATTTTGTAGAATCTGGAAGTGGACGTTTGAAGTGCTTTGAGGACTATGGTGGAAAAGGAAATATCTTCACATCAAAACTATGCATAAGCATTCTGAAAAACTTCTTTGTGATGTGTGCATTCAACTCACAGAGTTGAACCTTACTTTTGATAGAGCAGGTTTGAAACTCTCTTTTTATAGAATCTGCAAGTGGACATTTGGAGTGATTTGAGGCCTGCGGTGGAAAAGGAAACATCTCCAAAAAAAAACCAGACAGAAGTATTCTGAAAAAGTTCTTTGTGATGTGTGTTTTTATCTCACACAGTTGAACTTAACTTTTGATTGAGGAGTTTTGAAACACTCTTTTTGTAGAATCTACAAGTGGACATTTGCAGTGATTTGAGGCCTATGGTGGAAAATGAACTATCTTCACATAAAACTTGACAGAAACATTCTGAGAAACTTCTTTGTGATGTGGGCATTCATCTCACACAGTTGAATGTTACTTTTGATAGAGCAGCTTTGAAACCCTCTTTTTGCAGAATCTGCATGTGGACATTTGGAGCACTTTGTGGCCTATGGTGGAAAAAGAAATATCTTCACATAAGAAATAGAAGCATTCTGACAAACTTCTTTCTGATGTGTACATTGATTTCACAGAGTTGAACCTTATTTTTGATAGAGTAGCTGTGAAACACTCATTTTGTAGAATCTGGAAGTGGACAGTTGGAGCACTCTGAGGCCTATGGTGTAAAAGGAAAAATCTTCATATAAAAATGTGGCAGAAGCATTCTGACAAACTTCCTTGTGATACATGCATTCATCTCACAGAGATGAACTTTACTTTTGATAGAGCAGTTTTGAAACTCTATTTTTATAGTATCTGCAAGGGGATATTTGGAGTGGTTTGAGGCCTATGGTGGAAAAAGAAGTATCCTCACATAAAAACTACACAGAAGCATTCTGACAAACACCTTTGTGATGTGTGCATTCATCTCACATAGATGAACCTTACTTTTGGTGGAGCAGCTTTGAATCTCTCTTTTTGTAGTTTCTGCAAAGGGGACATTTGGAGCACTTTGAGGCCTATGGTGGAAAATGAAATATCTTCACATAAACACTACACAGAAGAATTCTGACAAACTTCTTTGTAATGTGTGTGTGCATCTCACAGAGTTGAACCTTACTTTTGATAGAGCCGCTTTGAAACTCTCTTTTTGTAGAATCTGGAAGTTGACATTTGGAGCACTTTGAGGCCTATGGTGGAAAAGGAAATGTCTTCACATAAAAACCAGACAGAAGCATTCTGACAAACTTTTTTGTGATGTGTGTGTTCACCTCACAGAGTTGAATCTTACATTTGATGGAGCAGTTTTGTAACACTTTTTTTGTAGAATCTACCAGTGGACTTTTGGAGCCCTTTGAGTCCTATGGTGGAAAAAGAAATATCTTCAAATAAAAACTAAACAGAAGCATTCTGAAAAACTTCTTTGTGATGTGTGCATTCATCTCACAGAGTTGAACCTTACTTTTGATAGAGCAGCTGTGAAACACTCTTTTTGTAGAATCTGCAAGTGGACATTTGGAGTGCTTTCAGGCCTACAGTGGAAAAGGAAATATCTTCCCAAAAAAACCAGACAGAAGCATTCTGACAAATTTCATTGTGATGTGTGCTTCATCTAACACAGTTGAACTTTACTTTTGATTGAGCAGTTTTGAAACATTCTTTTTGTAGAATCTGCAAGTGGACACTTGCAGCGCTTTCAGGCCTATGGTGGAAAATGAAATATTTTCACATAAACTAGACAGAAACATTCTGAGAAACTTCTTTGTGATGTGGGCATTCATCTCACACAGTAGAACATTACTTTTGATAGAGCAGCTTTGAAACACTCTTTTTGTAGAATCTGCAAGTGGACATTTGGAGCACTTTGAGGCCTATGGTGGAAAAGGAAATATCTTTAAATAAAAACTAGACAGACGAATTCTGAAAAACTTCTTTGTAATGTGTGCATTCATCTCATGGAGTGGAACTTTACTTTTGATAGAGGCGCTTTGAAACTCTCTTTTTGTAGAATCTGCAAGTGGACATTTGGAGCTCTTTGAGGCCTATGGTGGAAAAGGAAATATCTTCACATAAAAACCAGACAGAAGAATTCTGACAAACTTTTGTGATGTGTGCATTCATCTCACAGAGTTGAATCTTACTTTTGATTGAGCAGTTTTGAAACACTCTTTTTGTAGAATCTGCCAGTGGACAATTTGGAGTCCTTTGAGTCCTATGGTGGAAAAAGAAATATCTTCAAATAAAAACTAAACAGAAACATTCTGAAAAACTACTTTGTGATGTGTGCATTCATCTCACAGAATTGAACCTTATTTTTGATAGAGCAGTTGCGAAACTCTCTTTGGGTAGTATCTGCAAGGGGACATTTGGAGCACTTTGAGGTCTATGGTGGAAAAGGAAATACCTTTAAATAAAAACTAGACAGAAGAATTCTGAAAAACTACTTTGTAATGTGTGCATTCATCTCACAGAGTGGAACCTTACTTTTGATAGAGGCACTTTGAAACTCTCTTTTTGTAGAATCTGCAAGTGGACATTTGGAGCACTTTGAGACCTATGGTGGAAAAGGAAATATCTTCACATAAAAACCAGACAGAAGCATTCAGACAAACTTCTTTGTGATGTGTGCATTCATCTCACAGAGTTGAACCTTACTTTTGATAGAGCAGCTTTGAAACTCTCTTTTTGTAGAATCTGCCAATGAACACTTGGAGCCCTTTGCGGTCTATTGTGGAGAAAGAAATATCTTCACATAAAAACTAAACATAAGCATTCAGACAAACTTCTTTGTGATGTGGACATTCATCTCACAGAGTTGAACCTTACTTTGGATAGAGCAGATTTGAAACACTCTTTTTGTAGGATTTGCAAGTGGACATTTGGAGTGCTTTGAGGCCTACGGTGGAAAAGGAAATATCTTCACATAAAACCTAGACATAAGAATTGTGATACACTTCTCTCTGATGTGTGCATTAAGCTCACAGAGTTGAACCTTACTTTGATAGAGCAACTTTGAAACACTCTTTTTGTAGAATCTGCAAGTGGGCATTTGGAGCACTTTGAGGCCTTTGGTGGAAAAGAAAATATCTTCACATCAAAACTAGGCGTGAGCATTCTGACACACTTCTTTGTGATGTGTGCATTCATCTCACAGAGTTGAACCTTACTTTTGATAGAGCAGCTTTGAAACTCTCTTTTGTATTATCTGCAAGGGGACATTTGTAGAGCTTTGAGGCCCCTGGTGGAAAAGGAAATAACTTCACATAAAAACTAGACAGAAGCATACTGACAAACTTCTTTGAGATGTGTGCATTCATCTCACAAAGTTGAAACTTACTTTTGATCGAGCAGTTTTGAAACACTCTTTTTGTAGAATCTGCAAGTGGACATTTGCAGCGTTTTGAGTCCTACGGTGGAAAAACAAATATCTCGTCATAAAAACTAGACAGAAGCATTCTGACAAACTTCTTTATGATGTATGCTTTCATCTCACAGAGCTGAACCTTTCTTTTGACAGAGCAGTTTTGAAAGTCTCTTTTTGTAGTATCTGCAAGGGGACATTTGGAGCGCTTTGAGGCCCATGGTGGAAAAGGAAATATCTTCACATAGGAACTAGACAGACGCATTCTGACAAACTTCTTTGTAATGTGTGCATTCATCTCACAGAGTTGAACCTTACTTTTGATGGAGCAGTTATGAAACACTCTTTTTGTAGAATCTGCAAGAGGACATTTGGAATGCGTTGAGGCCTATGGTGGAAAAAGAAATATCTTCACATAAGCACTAGGCATCAGCATTCTGACAAACTTCTTTGAGATGTGTGAATTCATCTCACAGAGTTGAACCTTACTTTTGACAGAGCAGATTTGAAACTCTCTTTTTGTAGAATCTGCAAGTGGACATTTGGAGCGCTTTGAGGCCTATGGTAGAAAAGGAAATATCTTCACATAAAAAACAGACAGAAGCATTCTGACAAACTTCTTTGTGATTTGTGCATTCATCTCACAGAGTTGAAACTTACTTTAGATTGAGCAGTTTTGAAACACTCTTTTTGTAGAATCCGCAAGGGGATATTTTGAGCCCTTTGAGGCCTATGGTGGAAAAAGAAATGTCTCCACATAAAAACTAGACATAAGCATTCTGACAAACTTCTTTGTGATGTGTGCATTCATCTCATGGATTTTAACTGTACTTTTGTTAGAGCAACTCTGAAACACTGTTTTTATAGAATCTGCAAGTGGACATCTGGAGCGCTTTGAGGCCCATTGTGGAAAAGGAAATATCTTCACATAAAAACTAGCCGTAAGGATTCTGACAAACTTCTTCGTGATGTGTGCATTCATCTCACAGTGTTGAACTTTACTTTTGATCGAGCAGCTTTGAAACTCTCTTTTTGTAGAATATTCATGTGGACATTTAGAGCACTTTGAGGCCTATGGTGGTAAAAGAAATATCTTCACATAAGAAATCGCCAGAAACATTCTGATGAACTTCTTTCTGATGTGTGCATTCATCTCACAGAGTTGAACCTTACTTTTAATAGAGCAGGTTTGAAACACTCATTTTGTAGAATCTGGAAGTGGACTTTGGAGCACTTTGAGGCCCACAGTGGAAAAGGAAATATCTTCATATAAAAACGAGACAGAAGCATTCTGACAAACTCCTTTTTGATACCAGCATTCATCTCACAGAGATGAACTTTACTTTTGATAGAGCAGTTCTGAAACTCTCTTTTTCTAGTATCTGCAAGTGGACTTTTGGAGTGCTTTGAGGCCTATGGTGGAAAAAGAAGTATCTTCATATAAAAACTAGACAGAAGCATTGTGACAATCATCTTTGTGATGTGTGTGCTCATCTCACAGATGTGAACCTTACTTTTGATTGAGCAGTTTTGAAACATTCTTTTTGTAGAATCTGCAAGTGGACATTTGCAGTGATTTGAGGCCTATGATGGAAAATGAAATATCTTCACATAAAAACTAGACAGAAGCATTCTGACAAACTTCATTGTGATGTTGGCATTCATCTCACAGAGTTGAACCTTACTTTTGATACAGCAGCTTTGAAACACTCTTTTTGTAGAATGTGCACGTGGACATTTGGAGTGCTTTGAGGTCTATGGTGGGAAAGGAAATATCTTCACATAAAAACTAGGCATAAGCATTCTGAAAAACTTCTTTGTGGCATGTGCATTTATCTCACGGAGTTGAAACTTACTTTTGATAGAGCAGATTTGAAACACTTTTTTTGTGGAATCTGCAAGTGGACATTTGGCGCTCTTTGAGGCCTACGGTGGAAAAGGAAATATCTTCACATGAAAACTAGACATAAGAATTATGACAAACTTCAGTGTGATGTGTGCATTCATCTCATGGAGTTGAACCTTACTTTTGATAGAGCAGTTTTGGAAGACTCCTTTTGTAGAATCTGCATGTGGACATTTGAAGCGCTTTGAGGCCTACGGTGGAGAAAGAAATATCTCCACATGAAAACTAAACAGAAGCATTCTGAAAAACTTCTTTGTGATGTGTGCATTCATCCCACAAAGATGAACCGTACTTTTGAAGAGCAGCTTTGAAACACCCTTTTAGTAGAATCTGCAAGTGGACATGTGGAGCGCTTTGAGGCCTATGGTGGATAATGAAATATCTTCACATAAAAACTAGGCATAAGAATTCTGACAAACTTCTTTGTGATGTTTGCATTCATCTCACAGTGTCAAACTTTACTTTTGATAGAGCAGCTTTGAAACTCTCTTTTTGTAGAATATGCATGTGGACATTTGGAGCGCTTTGAGGCCTATGGTGGAAAAGGAAATGTCTTCACATTAGAAATAGGCAGAAGCATTCTGACAAACTTCTTTCTGATGTGTGCATTCATCCCAAAGAGTTGGACCTTACTTTTGATAGAGCAGTTTGAAACACTCATTTTGTAGAATCTGGAAGTGCACATTTTGAGTGCTTTGAGGCCTGTGGTGGAAAAGGAAATATCTTCGCATAAAAACGAGATGGAAGCATTCTGAGAAACTTCTTTGTGATGTGTGCATTCATCTCACAGAGTTGAACCTTACTTTTGATAGAGCAGCTTTGAAATTCTCTTTTTGTAGAATCTGCAAGAGGACATTTGGAGCGCTTTGATGCCTATAGTGGAAAAGGAAATATCTTCACATAAAAACCAGACAGAAACATTCTGACAAATTTCTTTGTAATGTATGCATTCACTCACAGAGTTGAACATTACTTTTGAAAGAGCAGATTTGAAATACTCTTTTTGTAGAACCTGCAAGTGGACATTTGGAGCGCTTTGAGGCCTATGGTGGAAAATGAAATATCTTCACATAAAAACTAGACAGAAACATTCTGACAGCTGGGCGTGCTGGCTCACGCTTATAATCCCAGCGCTTTGGGAGGCTGAGGCAGGCGGATCATGAGGTCAGGAGATCGAGACCACGGTGAAACCCCATCTCTACTAAAAATACAAAAAAAAAAAAAATTAGCTGGGCGTGGTGGTGGGCGCCTGTAGACCCAGCTACTCGGAAAGGCTGAGGTAGGAGAATGGCATGAACCCGGGAGGAGGAGCTTGCAGTGAGCCGAGATTGCGCCACTGCACTCCAGCCTGGGTGACAGAGCGAGACTCTGTCTCAAAAAAAAAAAAAACATTCTGACAAACCTCTTTGTCATGTATGCATTCACTCACAGAGTTGAACCTTACTTTTGATAGAGCAGATTTGAAACACTCTTTTTCTAGAATCTGCAAGTGGACATTTGGAGCACTTTGAGGCCTATGGTGGAAAAGGAAATATCTTCACATCAAACTAGGCATAAGCATTCTGACAAGCTTCTTTGTCATGTGTGCATGCATCTCACAGATTTGAACCTACTTTTGACAGAGTAGCTTTGAAATTCTCTTTTGTAGTGTCTGCAAGGGGACATTTGGAGCGCTTTGAGGCCTATGGTGGAAAAGGAAATATCTTCACATAAAAACTAGACAGAAGCATTCTGACAAACTTCTTTGTGATGTGTGAATTCATCTCACAGAGTTGAATCTTACTTTTGATGGAGCAGTTTTGAAACACTCTTTTTCTAGAATCTGCAAGTGGGCATTTGGAGCGCTTTGAGGCCTATGGTGGAAAAAGGAATATCTTGTCATAAAAACTAGACAGAACCATTCTGACAAACTTCTTTGTGATGTGTGCATTCATCTCACAGAGTTGAACCTTACTTTTGATAGAGCAGTTGCGAATCACTCTTTTTGTAGAATCTGTAAGTGGACATTTGCAGTGCTTTGAGTTCTGTGGTGGAAAAGGAAATATCTTCACATAAAAACTAGACAGAAGCATTCTGACAAACTTCTTTGTGATGTGTGAATTCATCTCACAGAGTTGAATCTTTCTTTTGATGGAGCAGTTTTGAAACACTCTTTTTGTAGAATCTGCATGTGGACATTTGGAGTGCTTTGAGGCCTATGGTGGAGAAAGAAATATCTCCCCATAAAAACTAAACAGAAGCATTCTGACAAACTTCTTTGTAATGTGTGCATTCATCTCACAAAATTCAACTGTACTTTTGATAGAGCAGCTTTGAAACACTCTTTTTGTAGAATCTGCAAGTGGACATTTGGAGCGCTTTGCGGCATATGGTGGAAAAGGAAATATCTTCACATAAAAACTAGGCATAAGCATTCTGACAAACTTCTTTGTGATGTGTGCATTCATCTCATGGTGTCAAACCTTACTTTTGATAGAGCAGCTTTGAAACACTCTTTTTGTAGAATATGCATGTGGACATTTGGAGCGCTTTGAGGCCTATGGTGGAAAAGGAAATATCTTCATATAAGAAATAGGCATAGGCACTCTGACAGACTTCTCTCTGATGTGTGCATTCATCTCACAGAGTTGAACCTTACTTTTGATAGAGCAGCTTTGAAACCCTTATTTTGTAGAATCTGGAACTGGACATCTGGAGCGCTTTGAGGCTTACGGTGGAAAAGGAAATATCTTCTCATAAAAACGAGACGGAAGCATTCTGAGAAACTTCTTTGTGATGTGTGCATTCATCTCACAGATTTGAACCTTACTTTTGATTGAGCAGTTTTGAAACACTCTTTTTGTAGAATATGCAGTTGGATATTTGGAGCCCTTTGAGGCCTATGGTGGAAAGAGAAAGATCTTCACATGAAAACTAAAGGGAAGCATTCTGACACACAGTTTGGTGATGTCTGCATTCTTCTCACAGAGTTGGGACTGATATCCTTGATGAACACAGATGCCAAAATCCTTAACAAAATACTAGCTAACCAAATCCAAAAGCATATCAAAAAGATAATCCACCACGATCAAGTGGGTTTTATACTAGGGATGCAGGAATGGTTTAACATATGCAAGTCAATAAATGTGATACACCACATAAACAGAATTAAAAACAAAACTCACACAATCATCTCAACAGATGCAGAAAAAGCATTCTATGAAACCTAGCATCCCTTTATGATTAAAGCTCTCAGCAAAATATGCTGAAAAACAAGAAACATACCTTAATGTAATAAAAGCCATCTGTGGCAATCCCACAGCCAACATTATACTGAATGGAGAAAAGATGAAAACATTCCTTCTGAGAACTGGAGCAAGACAAGGATGCCCACTCTCATCACTCCTCTTCAACATAGTACTGGAAGTCCTATCCAGAGCAATCAGACTAAAGAAAGAAATAAAGGACATCCAAACTGGTAAAGAGGAAGTCAAACTCACTGGCTGCTGATGATTTGACCTTTTACCTTGAAAATCCTACAGAATCCTCTAGAAACCTCCTAGAACTGATAAAATAATTCAGCAAACTTTCCAGATACAAAATTAATGTACACAAATCAGTAGCTCTTCTGTACACCAGCAGTGACCAAGCAAAGAATCAAATCAAGAACTCAACCCCTTTTACAATAGCTGCAAAAAAAATACTCGGGAATATACCTAATGAAGGAATCAAAAGACCTCTACAATGAAAATTACAAAACACTGCTGAAAGAAATCATAAATGCTGAAGCAGGAGAATCGCTTGAACCTGGGAGGCAGAGGTTGTAGTGAGCCAAGTTCGTGCCATTGCATCCATCCTCTGGGACAAGAGTGAAACTCCATCAAAAAAAAAAATCGTAGATGACACAAACAAATGGAAACACATCCCATGCTCATGGACAAGTAGAATCAATGTTGTGAAAATGACCATGCTGCCAAAAGCAATCTGCAAATTCAATGAATCACACTATCTGATTTCAAACTGTACTATAAGGCCATAGGTACCAAAACAATGTGGTACTGGTATAAAAATAGGCACATAGACCAATGGAACAGAATAGAGAACCCAGAAATTAACCCAACTACTTACAGCCAACTGATTTTTGACAAGGGAAATGAAAACATAAAGTGGGAAAAGACACCCTTTACAACACGTGATGTTGGGATAATTGGCAAGCCACATGTAGGAGAATGAAACTGGATCCTCATCTCTCACCTTATACAAAAATCTACTCAAGATAGATTAAAGACTTAAACCTATGTCCTGAAACTATAAAAATTCTAGAAAGTAACACTGAATAAATCCTTCTAGATATAGGCATAGGCAAGGATTTCATGACCAAGGACCCAAAAGCAAATGCAATATAAACAAGGATAAATAGCTGAGACCTAATTAAACTAAAGAGGTTTTGCATAGCAAAGGGAACAGTCAGCAGAGTAAATAGACAACCCACAGAGTGAGAGAAAATCTTCACAATCTATACATCTGACAGAGGACTAATCCAGAATTTACAACGAACTCAAAAAATCAGTAAGAAAAAACAAACAACCCCATCAAAAAATGGGCTAAGGACATGAATAGACAGTTCTCAAAAGAAGATATACAAATGGCCAACAAACATATGAAAAAATGCTCAACATCACTAGTGATCAGGGATGTGCAAATCAAAACCACAATGCAATACCACCTTACCTGCTGCAAACCATAAAAAAAAGTAGATGTTGGCATGGATGCGGTAAACAGGGACCACTTCTACACTGCTGGTGGAAATGTAAACTAGCACAGCCACTATGGAAAACAGTGTGGAGATTCCTTAAAGAACTAAAAGTAGAACTACCATTTGATCCATCAATCCCACTACTAGGTATCTACCCAGAGGAAAATAAGTCATTATTCAAAAAAGATACTTGCACACACACGTTTATAGCAGCACAATTCACAATTGCAAAATAGTGGAACCAACCTAAATGTCCATCAATCAACAAGTGGACAAAGAAACTGTGAGATATATATTTTATATATATATATGTGTGTATATATATTTTATATATATATTTTATATATATGTCCATATATATGTATATATATTATTTATATTTTTATATATGTCCATTTATATGTGTATATATATGTCCATTTTATATATATATATATGTCCATATATATATGGAAAATTCAGCATCGTATGCTCTCACCAATATATGACAGCTAAGCTATGATGATGTAAAGGCATAAGAATGATGCAATGGAATTTGGGGACTTTGAGAGAAGAGTGGCAGGGAGGCGAGAGATAAAAGACTATGACTATGGTGCAGTGTATACTGCTTAGGTGATGGGTGCACCATAATCTCACAAATCACTACTAAGGAACTTACTTACGTAAACAAATACCATCTGTACCTCAATAAATTATGGAAAAATAAAATGTAACACACCAAGAAAGTGAAGAGACAACCCACAGAATGGGAAAAAATGATTGCAACCTACCCATAAGACAAAGGATTAATAACCACAATATATAAAGAGCTCAAACAACCCTGCAAGAAAAAAAACTAATAATCTGATTTTTTTAAATGGCCAAAAAAGATTTGAATATATATTTCTCAAAAGAAGACATACAAATGGCAAACAGTCATATGAAAATGTGCTCAATATAATTGATAGAGAAATGCAAATCAAAACTGCAGTGCAATATCATCTCACTGGAGTTAAAATGGCTCATATTCAAAAGACAGGCAATAACAAATGCTGGCTAGAATTTGGAGAAAAGGGAACCCCCATATACTGTTGTTGGGAATGTAAATTAGTACAACCACTGTAAAGAACAGTTTGGAGGCTCCTCAGAAAAATAAAAATTGAGCTACCACATTATTCAGCAATACTACTGTTGGGTATATACCCATAAGAAAAGAAATCAGTATGTTGAGATATCCGTACTCCTGTGTTTGTTGCAGCACTGTTTACAATAGCTGAGATTTGGAAGCAACCTGAGTGTCCGTCAAGAATGGATTTTTAAAATGTGGTACATATACACAATGGAGTACTATTCAGCCTTAAAAAAGAATGAGATCCAGTCGTTTGCAAGACTATGAATGGAACTGGAGATCATTATCTTAAGTGAAATAGCCAGGCACAGAAAGACAGACATCACATGTTCTCACTTATTTGTGGGATCTCAGTATAAACCCACTTGAACTCATGAACATAGAGAGTAGAAGGGTGATTACCAGAGGTTGGGAAAAATATTGGGGGTCGAAGGGGAGGTGGACATTGTTCATGGGTACAAAAATAGAATGAATGGGACCTGCTATTTGATAGCACAATAGGGTGACTATAGTCAATAATAACTTAATTGTACATTTTTAAATAACTTAAAGACTGTAATTTGATTGTTCACAACTCAAAAAATAAATGCTTGAGGAAATGGATGTCTCATTCTTTGTGATGTGATTATTTAACGTTGTACATCTGTATCAAAACATCTCGTGTATGTTATAAATATATACACCTATATACCCACAAAAATTAAAAATTGAAAATTATAAGATGCCTGGCTCAATTTGAATTTGGGGTAAGTAATGTTATTATTTTGTATAAATATCTTCCAATAATTGCTTAAACATATTACACACAAATATGTACATATTGCATAGCTGTGCTAAAAAGTTATTCATTGCTTATCTCAATTTTAAGCTTTACCGTGTTTCTCATATTTTCTTTTGGTGAATCTGACACATCCATTATAGAAGTATCATAGGATTTACAATAACATTATACAGACATGGGGAAAAAAGAATAAAAGAAAAATCCTTAGAGGTCATATGGATTGGTAAGGGTATAAAAAAAAATGAGCCCTAAATGATACATTAAAAACATAAGTCAGGATGTACATCTGAGCTCTCACCAGGAGACATGGCAACCAGATTGTCCTTGGTCTGACAGTGAAGTCCCTGAGCACTCTCAGAGACAGACAATGCAAATCAAATTCATTCTCATTGAGATTGCTTTACCTGCAAAATTGTGTAAGTCCCTAAGCCTATATATATGAATATATATATGAATAACTGTGGGAAAATTAACACCATTAAATGTACCAAACAAAAGACTGATCACAAATACTGCAGGTGTCTGAAGGAAAGAAAGGGAGTGTGATGAAAGATAATTTGAAGAAAATAGAGCTTGAGTAATCAGGTTATTCATCTTTATAATAATGTTAAATTTGTTGAGATTTTTTAAAATGACATGATTTGTCTACAGATCATTGTACTCTATCTGGCTTAAATTAAATGTATATACAACTTATATAATAAAGTACTGGGCTGTTTTATTGTTATATCGATCATGTCTTGGTCACCACCACTTTCACCATATTCTATAAATGGCACTGTAAGACCTACGACTGGTTACCAACAACATAAAGTGATTATGAGAGTTTTATCTGACATGTGAAGGAAGGTTGGTTGGATCCTTGGCAATAGTTGGCAACCAGAGAAACTGAGCTCAAAATTTTAGAAAAGTATTATTCTTTCTAACTAGATATTTTCATGAAAAGAACCTTGTGAAATGCAGAAATGTCAAAAGAATAATTATGATAAGTACAAGACAATAACCAAATAACTAAAATACATCTGAATTTCCCTGGCAATTCAACTTAATTCAGGGTGCAGCCAGAATCACAATGTTTACTAACATAGACATTTAAGATCTCAAGACATTTAATTCTTAGCTCATTGAGGAAAAATTAGTAGAAGTGTTACTGCAGAGAAAAAAGACAGAAAACAGTGGAGGGGCTTGATCACAAGTCATATGTTACAATTTTTGGAAACCTCTAAAAATCCTGCCTAGTGATAGGTTTTCTCATCTCATTATTGAAGAATGTATGAGCAGGCTGGTCATGGTGGCTCACACCTGTAATCTGAACAATTTCGGAGGCCAGTGTTGGAGGATCACTTGAGGCCAAGAGCTCAAGACTAGCCTGGGCAGCATAGCAAGACCCTGTCTCTACAATTTATTTTTAAACCAGCCCACTGTGGTGGCATATGCCTGTAGTTCCAGCTACTAGGGAGGCTGATGTGGGAGAATTGCCTGAGCTAAGGTGTTTGAATCTGGAGTGAGTTATGATTGTGCCACTGCACTCCAGCAAGAATGACAGAGCTAGATCCTGTGTACAAATAAATACGTATTGTATATATTGTCAATGACCAGTCATATTTCTTACAATGCTATTTATACAATATGGTTAAAATGGTGCTGACAAAGAAATTAACAAAATAATAATAATAAAAGCCCAGGATGTTATTATATTATGTAAGTTGTTTATACATTTAATATAAATGAGGCAGTGTATGAAGATCTGTGGACAAATAATGTGATTTATTTTTTTAATCTCAACATAATAGAACTTTTATTTTTTTTTGAGTTGGAGTCTCCCTCTGTCATCCAGGCTGGAGTGCAGTGGCTCGATCTTGGCTCACTGCAACCTCTGCCACCCTGGTTCAAGCAATTCTCCTGCCTCAGCCTCCTGAGTACCTTGGATTATAGGCTCCTGCCACCCTGCCTGGCTAATTTTTGTATTTTTAGTAGAGATGGGGTTTCACCATCTTGGCCAGGCTGGTCTTGAACTCCTGACTTCATGATCCACCCACCTCGGGCTCCCAAAGTGCTGGCATTACAGGCAGAAGCCACCGCACCTGGCCAACATTTCTTTTTTAAAGTGAGCAAGCTCTTTGACCATCATGTCTCTGTGCATCACTGTAATAAGATATCCAGAGTAACTGTTTCCACTGTGGAGTTGGAGGAGATAAAGACACATCCTTTGTACTTTGGGTGCTCTGATCAGGATCAGGGGAGGTCCCTGCACTCTGACTTTATCTCTCCTAAATGTGCAAAGTGCAGAGATTTTTAACATGAATAATTTTAAGAGAAATTTAAAATTCTATTATGTTCAGGGACATGCACGTTTTCTATTGATCATGTTTCTTCTTGATATTTTTAGGCCTGGCAGGCCGCAAATGAATAATCTCTGTCATTATCATTGTGTTCCTTTGTGTTTTAACTTATCCTGATTCCATTCTCTCTGCCTTTTATTTTGAAAAAGAATAAACACCAGAAAATTCTATCCCTACCAAATGCAAGAAAACCCCAAAATTATCAATATTAACATTTACAAGTCACGTTTGTGAATATGTGTTTTAATTAAAAAATTACAACTTGAAAGTTTCAGAGGAAATGGTAGTAATATAAAACAGAGGACATTTTTATAATAAGGAACTCATATTCTTAATATTTTGCAAATTATTATTCTCTCATCACCAAATAATCTTAAGTAATATACAACCAATTTAATAAGTTTAGTTTAAAAAAGCACAAAATTACAAAATAATTAATACAATATTTGAAATCGTGATGCATATTGCAAGCCTCCCTTTGGGTAAAGTTTTATTAACTCTACAAAACTTTTATAAATAGCAGATGTTACATTTCCAGATAGTTTTCTGGTAACCAAAAAAGAATTGATTTATTAGCAATTTTCGTAACACATTGAGACAAAATATTATATGTGATAAATATCATTATTGTAACACATTTAAAAGATCTCAGGTATTAAGAAATCACAATTTAGATGTGTCCAAGCTGGCCGATTAGAAGCAGCTGTGGCCAATGGCTCTTGCTGAGAGCAATGAATACTGCAGTGAATTCTGCACCTTCAATTGCGGTATCCACGTTCTTGCACTGGGACTGACTAGGCAGATAGCTAGACCCACAGAGAGTGAGGAAAAGCAAGTGGGGTGATGGCCCACCCAGCTGTGGCGCGGAGCTAGGGCAGCCCACACTCACAGACAAGGGAGGCGGTGAGTAATTGTGCAACTCTGCCCCGGAAACCATGCTTCTCCCACGGATCTTTGCAACCTGTAGATCAAGAGATTCCTTTGTGAGCCCAGCCACAATGGTCTTGGGTCTGAAGCACAGTTTGTGGAGTCTCAGGGGAGTGCTCGATGGCTCACTGGGGCATGCGTGGAAAAGCAGGAGTTTTGCATACTCTGCCCCAAGAATTCCAGCAAAGTGGGAGATGCATCCATGCAGTCCCCTAGGAAGGGGGCTGAATCCAGGGAGCCAAGTAGCATCATTCTGCGGGACCCACTTCCGCAGCAACTCACAATTTTAAGACCTATTGGCTTGGAATTCCAGCTGGCCAGCAGCAGCAGGCTGGACATAGCCGGAGAGGGACCGAGTTCCCGGGGTGAGGGGCAGCCGCTATATCTGTGGTTTGAGTTAGCCGCTCTAGGCTGCTGGCACCAGGGACCAGGAGCATTTCCCCACACGCAGCACAATTGCTGTGCCTGATCGTGGCCAGTCTGCTTCTTTAAGTGAGACCCCAATCCATCCCTCCTCATTGGACAGGGCCTCCCCATCGGAATTTTAGCAACTCCAGTCAGAGTTGTATGGACAGAACTCTGATTTCTCCCTGGGACGAAGTCCCAAGGGAGAGAAGCAGCTGCTGTCTCTGCAGTTGAGCCACCATAAAAGAGATACAAGATTGGTTCAACATAGGCAAGTCTACAAATGTAATTCATCACATAAACAGAACTAAACACAAAAACAACACGATTATCTCAATAGATGCAAAAAAGGCCTTCAATAAAATTCAACATCCCTTCAAGTTAAAAAAGGCAGTTAGCCTTTTCAGCATGCTGGCTCTGGAGACCCCCGGCGGTCGGCACAGCACACCTGCTCTGCCAAGGGGCAGCCAGACTACTTCTTTAAGCAGTCGCTGGTCCTGCTCCTCCTGACTGGGCGAGACCTCCCAACAGGGGTCTCCAGACACCTACTACAGGAGTGTTCCAGTTGGTATCAACTCGGTATCCCCTTGGACAGTGCTCCCAGAGGAAGGATCAGGCTGCCATCTTTGCTGTTTTGCAGCCTTCACTGGTGATACCTCCAGGTGCAGGAGAGACTGAGGTGACTAGGGTCTAGAGTGGACCCCCAGAAAACCACAGCAGCCCTGGGGAAGAGTTGTCTGACTGTTAAAAACAAACAAACAGGAAGCAACAACAACATCAACAAAAAAGACCCCACACAAACCCCATTCAAAGATCAGCACCCTCAAAGATCAAAGATAGATAAGCCCACAAAGATGAAAAAGCATCAGCAAAAAAACACTGAAAACTCGAAAAGGCAGAATGCCTCTTCTTTTCTAAATGACAGCAACACCTCTCTAGCAAGGGCACAGAACTGGGCTGAGGCTGAGATGGCTGAATTGACAAAAGTAGGCTTTAGAAGCTGGTAATAACAAACTTCACTGGGCTAAAGGAGCACGTTTTAAACTAATGCAAAGAAGTTAAGAATTACGATAAAACAATACAGGAGCTGATCACCAGAATATCCAGTTTAGAGAGGAAAATAACTGACCTGGTGGAGCTGAGAAACACAACATGAGAACTTCACAATGCAACCACAAGTATCATTAGCAGAATAGGCCAAGTGGAGGAAAGAATCTCAGCGCTTGAAAACTATCTGTCTGAAATAAGACAGGAAGAGAAGAATAGAGAAAAAAAACAAAAAAGAATGAACAAAACCTTCAAGAAATATGGCATTATGTAAAAAGACTAAATCTATAACTAATAAGGGTACCTTGGCCCACAATGATGATCAAGATGGCTTCATCCCCAAGATACAATGTTGGTTCAACATAGGCAGATCTACAAATGAAATTCATCACATAAACAGAACTAAACACAAAAACAACATGATTATCTCAATAGACGCAAAAAAGGCCTTCGATAAAATTCGACATCCCTTCATGTTAAAAACTCTCAATAAATTAGGTATTAAAGGAACATACCTCAAAATAATAAGAACCATATATGACAAACCAACAGCCAATATCATACTGAATGGGCAAAAGCTGGAAGCATTCTCCTTGAAAACTGGCACAAGACAAAGATGCCCTCTCTTACCATTCCTATTCAACATAGTATTGGAATTTCTGGCCAGGGCAATCAGGAAAGAGAAGGAAATCAAGGGCATTCAAATTGGAAGAGAAGTCAAATTATCTTTGTTTGCAGATGACATAATCCCATATCTAGAAAACTCCATCATCTCAGCCCAAAATGTTCTTAAGCTGATAAGCCACTTCAGTAAAGTCTCAGGATACAAAATCGATGTGTAAAAATTGCTAGCATTCCTATACA
This sequence comes from Hylobates moloch, assembly GCF_009828535.3. NCBI lineage: Eukaryota > Metazoa > Chordata > Mammalia > Primates > Hylobatidae > Hylobates > Hylobates moloch. Next base: position 35,342,624 of record NW_026652296.1, read on the forward strand.
CCAGGAACAGGCAAGCAGAGAGCCAAATCATGAATGAATTCCCATTCACAATTGCTACAAATAGAATAAACCGCCTTGGAACACAGCTAAAAAGAGATACAGCTAACTCTTCTTCAAGGAGGACTACAAACCACTACTCAGAGAAATCAGAGAGGACACAAACAAAAGAATAAACATTTCATGCTCACGGATAGGAAGAATTAATTCTTGAAAATGACCATACTACCCAAAGTAATTTATAAAATAATTTAATGCTATTTCTATTAAACTACAATTGACATTACTTATAGAATCAGAAGAAACTTTAAAAATTCGTATGGAACCAAAAAAATAGCCCAAATAGCCAGGACAATTCTAAGCAAATAGAACAAAGATGGAGACATTACACTACCCAACTTCAAACAACACTATAAGGCTACGGTAACCAAAACAACATAGTACTGGCACAAAAACAGACACATAGACCAAAGGAAGAGAACAGAGAACTCAGAAATAAGACCATACACATACAACAATCTGAACTTTGACAAACCTGACAAAAACAAGCAATGGAGAAAGGATTCCTTATTTATTTTTTTCGTATTTTTTATTTTTATTTTACTATTATTATTATTATTACACTTTAAGTTTGAGGGTACATGTGCACAATGTGCAGGTTTGTTACATATGTATCCATGTGCCATGTTGTTTTGCTGCACCCATTAACTCATCATTTAGCATTAAGTATATCTCCTAATGCTCTCCGTCCCCCGTCCCCCCACCCCACAACAGTCCCCGGAGTGTGATGTTCCCCTTCCTGTGTTCATGTGTTCTCATTGTTCAATTCCCACCTATGAGTCAGAACATGCGGTGTTTGGTTTTTTGTCCTTACAATAGTTTACTGAGAATGATGGTTTCCAATTTCATCCATGTCTCTACAAAGGACATGAACTCATCATTTTTTATGGCTGCATAGTATTCCATGGTGCATATGTACCACATTTTCTTAATCCAGTCTATCACTGTTGGATATTTGAGTTGGTTCCAAGTCTTTGCTATTGGGAATAGTGCCACAATAAACATACGTGTGCATGTGTCATTACAGCACCATGATTTATACTCCCTTGGGTATATACCCAGTAATGAGATGTCTGGGTCAAATGGTATTTCTAGTTCTAGATCCCTGAGGAATCTCCACACTGACTTCCACAATGTTTGAACTAGTTTACAGTCCCACCAACAGTGTAAAAATGTTCCTACTTCTCCACATCCTCTCCAACACCTGTTGTTTCTGGACTTTTTAATGATCGACATTCTAACTGGTGTGAGATGGTATCTCATTGTGGTTTTGATTTGCATTTCTCTGGTGGCCAGGGACGATGAGCATTTTTTCATGTTTTTTGGCTGCATAAATGTCTTCTTTTGAGAAGTGTCTGTTCATGTCCTTTGCCCACTTTTTGATGGGGTTGTTTATTTTTTTCTTGTAAATTTGTTTGAGTTCATTGTAGATTCTGGATATTAGCCCTTTGTCAGATAAGTAGGTTGCAAAAATTTTCTCCCATTCTGTAGGTTGCCTGTTCAATCTGATGGTAATTTCTTTTCCTGTGCAGAAGCTCTTTAGTTTAATTAGATCCCATTTGTCAATTTTGGCTTTTGTTGCCATTGCTTTTGGTGTTTTAGACATGAAGTCCTTACCCATGCCTATGTCCTGAATGGTATTGCCTAGGTTTTCTTCTAAAGTTTTTATGGTTTTAGGTCTAACATTTAAGTCTTTAATCCATCTTGAATTAATTTTTGTAAAAGGTGTAAGGAAGGGATCCAGTTTCAGCTTTCTACATATGGCTAGCCAGTTTTCCCAGCACCATTTATTAAATAGAGAATCCTTTCCCCATCTCTTGTTTTTGTCAGGTTTGTGAAAGATCAGATACTTGTAGATATGCGGCATTATTTCTGAGGGCTCTGTTCTGTTCCATTAATATATGTCTGTGTTGTGGTACCAGTACCATGCTGTTTTGGTTACTGTAGCCTTGTAGTATAGTTTGAAGTCAGGTAGCGTGATGCCTCCAGCTTTGTTCTTTTGGCTTATGATTGGCTTGGTGATGCGGGCTCTTTTTTGGTTCCATATGAACTTTAAAGTAGTTTTTTCCAATTCTGTGAAGAACGTCATTGGTAGCTTGATGGGGATGGCATTGAATCTATAAATTACCTTGGGCAGTATGGCCATTTTCATGATATTGATTCTTCCAACCCATGAGCATGGAATGTTCTTCCATTTGTCTGTATCCTCTTTTATTTCATTGAGCAGTGGTTTGTAGTTCTCCTTGAAGAGGTCCTTCACATCCCTTGTAAGTTGGATTCCTAGGTATTTTATTCTCTTTGAAGCAATTGTGAATGGGAGTTTACTCATGATTTGGCTCTCTGTTTGTCTGTGATTGGTGTACAAGAATGCTTGTGATTTTTGTACATTGATTTTGTATCCTGAGACTTTGCTGAAGTTGCTAATCAGCTTAAGGAGATTTTGGGCTGAGACAATGGGGTTTTCTGGATATAAAATCATATCATCTGCAAACAGGGACAATGTGACTTCCTCTTTTCCTAATTGAATACCCTTTATTTCCTTCTCCTGCCTGATTGCCCTGGCCAGAACTTCCAGCACTATGTTGAATAGGAGTGGTGAGAGAGGGCATCCCTGTCTTGTGCCAGTTTTCAAAGGGAATGCTTCCAGTTTTTGCCCATTCAGTACGATATTGGCTGTGGGTTTGTCATAGATAGCTCTTCTTATTTTGAGATACGTCCCATCAATACCTAATTTATTGAGAGTTTTTAGCATGAAGGGTTGTTGAATTTTGTCAAAGGCCTTTTCTGCATCTATTGAGATAATCATGTGGTTTTTGTCTTTGGTTCTGTTTACATGCTGGATTACATTTATTGATTTGCGTATGTTGAACCAGCCTTGCATCACAGGGATGAAGCCCACTTGATCATGGTGTAAAAGCTTTTTGATGTGCTGCTGGATTCGGTTTGCCAGAATTTTATTGAGGATTTTTGCATCAATGTTCATCAGGGCTATTGGTCTGAAATTCTCTTTTTTGGTTGTGTCTCTGCCAGGCTTTGGTATCAGGGTGATGCTGGCCTCAAAAAATGTGTTAGGGAGGATTTCCTCTTTTTCTATCAATTGGAATAGTTTCAGAAGGAATGGTACCAGTTCCTCCTTGTACCTCTGGTACAATTCAGCTGTGAATCCATCAGGTCCTGGACTCTTTTTGGTTGGTAAACTATTGATTATTGCCACAATTTCAGAGCCTCTTATTGGTCCAGTCAGAGATTCACCTTCTTCCTGGTTTAGTCTTGGGAGTGTGTATTTGTCGAGGAATTTATCCATTTCTTCTAGATTTCCTAGTTTATTTGCGTAGAGGTGTTTGTAGTATTCTCTGATGGTAGATTGTATTTCTGTGGGATCGGTGCTGATATCCCCTTTTTCATTTTTTGTTGCATCTATTTGATTCTTCTCTCTTTTCTTCTTTATTAGTCTTGCTAGCAGTCTATCAATTTTGTTGATCTTTTCAAAAAACCAGCTCCTGGATTCATTAATTTTTTGAAGGGTTTTTTATGTCTCTATTTCCTTCAGTTCTGCTCTGATTTTAGTTATTTCTAGCCTTCTGCTAGTTTTTGAATGTGTTTGTTCTTGCTTTTCTAGTTCTTTTAATTGTGATGTTAGGGTGTCAATTTTGGATCTTTCCTGCTTTCATTTGTGGGCATTTAGTGCTATAAATTTCCCCTACACACTGCTTTGAACGTCTCCCAGAGATTCTGGTATGTTGTGTCTTTGTTCTCGTTGGTTTCAAAGAACATCTTTATTTCTGCCTTCATTTCATTATGTACTCAATAGTCAATCAGGAGCAGGTTGTTCAGTTTCCATGTAGTTGAGCGGTTTTGAGTGAGTTTCTTAATCCTGAGTTCTAGTTTGATTGCACTGTGGTCTGAGAGACAGTTTGTTATAATTTCTGTTCTTTTACATTTGCTGAGAGCTTTACTTCCAACTATGTGGTCAATTTTGGAATAGGTGTGGTGTGGTGCTGAAAAAAATGTATATTCTGTTGATTTGGGGAGGAGAGTTCTGTAGATGTCTATTAGGTCCACTTTGTGCAGAGCTGAGTTCAACTCCTGGATATCCTTGTTAACTTTCTGTCTCGTTGATCTGTCTAATGTTGACAGTGGGGTGTTAAAATCTCCCATTATTATTGTGTGGAAATTTAAGTCCCTTTGTAGGTCACTCAGGACTTGCTTTATGAATCTCGGCGCTCCTGTGTTGGGTGCATATATATTTAGGATAGTTAGCTCTTCTTGTTGAATTGGTCCCTTTACCATTATGTAATGGCCTTCTTTGTCTCTTTTGATCTTTGTTGGTTTAAAGTCTATTTTATCAGAGACTGGGATTGCAACCCCTGCCTTTGTTGTTTTCCATTTGCTTGATAGATCTTTCTCCATCCCTTTATTTTGAGTCTATGTGTGTCTCTGCACATGAGATGGGTTTCCTCAATACAGCACACTGATGGGTCCTGACTCCTTATCCAGTTTGCCAGTCTGTGTCTTCTAATTGGAGCATTTAGCCCATTTACATTTAAAGTTAATATTGTTATGTGTGAATCTGATCCTGTCATTATGATGTTAGTTGGTTATTTTGCTCGTTAGTTGATGCAGTTTCTTCCTAGCCTCAATGGTCTTTACAATTTGGCATGTTTTTGCAGTGGCTGGTACTGGTTGTTCCCTTCCATGTTTAGTGCTTCCTTCAGGAGCTCTTTTAGGGCAGGCCTGGTGGTGACAAAATCACTCAGCATTTGCTTGTCTGTAAAGTATTTTATTTCTCCTTCACTTATGAAGCTTAGATTGGCTGCATATGAAATTCTGGGTTGAAAATTCTTTTCTTTAAGAATGTGGAATATCAGCCCCCACTCTCTTCTGGCTTGTAGAGTTTCTGCCGAGAGATCAGCTGTTAGTGTGATGGGCTTCCCTTTGTGTCTTGGAGTTGCTCTTCTCGAGGAGTATCTTTGTGGCGTTCTCTGTATTTTCTTAATCTGAATGCTGGCGTGCCTTGCTATGTTGGGGAAGTTCTCCTGGATAATATCTTGCAGAGTGTTTTCCAACTTGGTTCCATTCTCCCCATCACTTTCAGATACACCAATCAGATGTAGGTTTGGTCTTTTCACATAGACCCATATTTCTTGGAGGCTTTGTTCATTTCTTTTTTTCTTTTTTCTCGAAACTTCCTTTCTCGCTTCATTTCATTCATTTCATCTTCCATCACTGATACCCTTTCTTCTAGTTGATCGCATTGGCTACCGAGGCTTCTGCAATCTTCACTTAGTTCTTGAAACTTGGCTTTCATCTCCATCAGCTCCATTAAGCCCTTCTCTGCATTAGTTATCTTAGTTATACATTCATCTATTTTTTTCAAAGTTTTTAACTTCTTTACCATTGGTTTGAATTTCTTCCCATAGCTCAGAGTAGTTTGATCATCTGAAGCCTTCTTTTCTCAACTCGTCAAAGTCATTTTCTGTCCACCTTTGTTCCATTGCTGGAGAGGAACTGCATTCCTTTGGAGGAGGAGAGGTGCTCTGCTTTTTAGAGATTCCAGTTTTTCTGCTCTGTTTTTTCCCCATCTTTGTAGGTTTTTCTAGTTTTGGTCTTTGATGATGGTGATGTACAGATGGGTTTTTGGTGTGAGTGTCCTTTCTGTTTGTTAGTTTTCCTTCTAACAGACAGGACCCTCAGCTGCAGGTCTGTTGGAATTTGCTAGAGGTCCACTCCAGACCCTGTTTGGCTGAGTGTCAGCAGCAGTGGCTGCAGAACAGCAGATTTTCGTGAGACCACAAATTCAGCTGTCTGATCGTTCTTCTGGAAGTTTTGTCTCAGAGGAGTACCCGGCCGAGTGAGGTGTCAGTCTGTCCCTACTGGGGTGTGCCTCCCAGTTAGGCTGCTGGGGGTTCAGGGACCCACTTTAGGAGGCAGTCTGCCCATTCTCAGTTCTTGAGCTGCATGCTGGGAGAATCACTACTCTCTTCAAAGCTGTCAGACAGGGACATTTAAGTCTGCAGAGATTCCTGCTGTCTTTTTGTTTGTCCATGCCCTGCCCCCAGAGGTGGAGCCTACGGAGGCAGGAAGGCCTCCTTGAGCTGTGGTGGGCTCCACCCAGTTCGAGCTTCCTGGCTGCTTTGTTTACCTAAGCAAGCCTGGGTAATGGCAGGCGCCCCTCCCCCAGCCTCGCTGCCACCTTGCAGTCTGATCTCAGACTGCTGTGCTAGCAATCAGTGAGGCTCTGTGGGCATAGGACCCTCCGAGCCAGGTGCGGGACACAATCTCCTGGTGTGCCATTTTCCAAGCCCATTGGAAAAGCGCAGTATTAGGGTGGGAGTGACCCAATTTTCCAGGTGCCATCTGTTACCCCTTTCTTTGACTAGAAAAGGGATCTCCCTGACCCCTTGTGCTTCCCGAGTGCAATGCCTTGCCCTGCTTCAGCTGGTGTGCTGCACCAACTGTACTGCACCCACTGTTTGGCACTCCCTAGTGAGATGAACCCAGTACCTCAGATGGAAATGCCGAAATCACCCGTCTTCTGTGTCACTCACACTGGGAGCTGTAGACCGGAGCTGTTCCTATTTGGCTATCTTGGCTCCACCCTCAGGATTCCTTATTTAATAAATGGTGCTGGGAAAACTGGCTAGCCATACGCAGAAAACCAAACCTAGATGTCTTCTTTACACTTTATACAAAAACTAAGTCAAGATAGATTAAAGACTTAAACATAAGACCTAAAATCATAAAGACCCTAGAAGAAAACCTAGGCAATACTATTCAGGACATAGTCATGGGCAAAGACTTCATTACTAAAACAACAAAAGCAATGGCATCAAAGGCCAAAATTGACAAATGGGATTTAATTAAACTAAAATGCTTCTGCACAGCAAAAGAAACTATCATCAGAGTGAACAGAAAAACCTACAGATCAGGAGAAAATTTTTGCAGTCTATCCATCTGACAAAGGGCTAATATCCAGAATCTACAAAGAACTCAAACAAATTTACAAGAAAAAACAAACAACCCCATCAAAATGTGGGCAAAGGATATGAACAGACACTTCTCAAAAGAAGACTGCAGCCAACAAAAGCATGAAAAAAACCTCATCATCACGGGTCCATTAGAGACATGGAAATCAAAACCACAATGAGATACCATCTCACACCAGTTAGAATGACAATCATTAAAAAGTCAGCAAACAACAGATGCTGGAAAAGATGTGGAAAAATAGGAACACTTTTACACTGATGGTGGGAGTGTAAATTATTTCAACCATTGTGTAAGACAGTGGAGTGATTCCTCAAGGATCTAGAACTAGAAATACCATTTGACCCAGCAATCCCATTACTGGGTATATTCCCAAAGGATAATAAATCATTCTACTATAAAGACACATGTACACATATGTTTATTGCAGTACTGTTCACAATAGCAAAGACTTGAAACCCACCCAAATGCCCATCAATGTTCAACTGGATAAAGAAAATGTTGCACATATACACCACGGAATACTATGCAGCCATAAAAAAAGGATGAGTTCATGTCGTTTGCAGGGACATGGATGAAGCTGGAAACCATTATTCTCAGCAAACTAACACAAAAAAGGAAAATCAAACACCACATGTTCTCACTCATAAGTGGGAATTGAACAATGAGAACATATGGACACAGGGAAGGGAACAGCACACACCAGAGCCTGTCAGGGTGTTGGGGACTAGGGAAGGGATAGCATTGGGAGAATACCTAATGTAAATGACAAGTTGATGGGCTCAACAAACCACCATGGCACATGTATACCTATGTACCAAACCTGCACGTTCTGCACCTGTATCCCAGAACTTAACATATGACCAAAAAATAAATAAATAACTTTACATAAATGCATAAAGTCTAGTATAGCTAATATATTATAATGAAATGTCAACTATAATCTTAGCTCAAAGAGAACACCACAAAATTATGAAGGCCTTCCCACAAATCTCTAAATTTGCGTTCTCATAACATTACGTTTCTAATTCTTCTTGCATAATTTCTTGATTTTAGCTATGGTTCAGTGACAGTAAGATGGGAATTATGAGAAGAAAATTATCCTAATGCTCCTTTGAGAAAATCCTGCCTCATTTCACCACACACCTGCATCTTAAGCAGCCACTCCTAATGCAGCTGAATAATAGATACTTACCCAGCTGATTCTATGAATTTAATCTATGGTAATAAGCTGGGAATGTCATCACCTCATCTTCCTTCAGGCCTGTATTTGTCATGCTTTCTTGTAGAAGCAGGACAGTGCTAGCATTGGGATTGTTAGAAACAGAGGATATCAAAGTGAAAACTGGACTTCCCTAATTTTTGGAAAACAGCAGATTGGAAACAGATGGGCTCCAATGTTTTCCATGTGTGAGGTCATTGTCCCAGGTGGCCTTGCTCAGGTGGGTGGTCTGGCCTCACTTCTTGTCAGCAAAACAGAAGTCAAACAATATTTCTACCTTCCAAGAAAATAAAACATATTGTCAGATTTTCTCATGGATTCCCACTAGTTCAAAAAACTTTTGTGGCCTTCATTTATTTCTTCTGTAGTTGTCTCAGGGTCACCTAGAAATATAAGCTACTTCGTTGGAATTTGGAAGATACCTCCTGCTCCAAAACTACTTAAAAGATGTGCTCTTTCTCCCTGGGAACAGAGCCCCAATTCTAAGCATCTGGCGTGGGAAGCAGAATGTAGGCTGCTTTTCACCTCTCACATAGTAGGACTGCTGTATTTATCAAAGGCAGAAAAAAACACCTCCATTTCAGGCAACACTGATGACTAAGATGGACACTGTCTTTCTTTATATACCTTATTTCGATGTAAATTTCCAGGAATCTGTGTTTGCCATCTCATCCATTTTTCCCGTTTACTGTTTCTACTCTTGGGGCTGTTTTATTTAACAAACTAGAACACCCACTTCTTGGCAACAGACAAACTTTTTGCTTTCTGACACCCACCAACCAAACGTAAATATAACTTTAACCTTAACACTGATTATAACTGCCACATTTGTGATTCTTTTAATAAAAAAAAAGATGTTATAACGATAGCTTTTCTTCCCATAAACCTATATATCTTTGCACAGAGTACCAGCTCAGCCTGTTCGGGTTGGGCCTGGTGTGTTCCCATGCATTGTCTTTGATTCTATAGCAAACAAGTCTTCCAACTGACCTCATTATGACACCCTCACCCTCAGACTTCTGCTCTCTGCAAATACAAATCTGCCTGAACTCTCTGACTGAATCCATTCTCTCATTAGCTGCCATAACTACAACCTCAATACTCAACATTTTTGTTTCTTAGCTCTTGATTTGTTCATTTAATTGCTTTATTTGAAGTTTCTTTATTTCTTCTTTTTAAACTTTCCTTGGCCAGTGCTCATAGAAAACAAAAAAACTGTCAACTAAGAATCCTATACCTAGCAAAGCTATATATCCAAAATTGAGAATTGCTTGAGTTCAGGAGTTCAAGACAGGCCTGGACAACATAATGAGACCTCATCTCTGCTAAAAAATAAAAAATATATATTAGCCAGGTGTGGTGGTGTGAACCTGTACTCTCTCAGATACTTGGGAGGCTGAGGTGAGAGAATTGCTTGAGCTCAGGAGATCTAGACGGCAGTGAGCTATGTTTGTGCCACTGAACTCCAGCCTGAGTGACAGAGTGAGGTCCTGTCTCAAACAAACAAACAAACAAAACAACAAGAACAACAACATAGAACCTTATGGAATCTAACAGAAATGTAGTTTTGGCCAATTTTTGCTAATTTAAATTCCTGATTTTCCCTTACATTCTAAAGCAAAGGGAAATGAAAGCACTGGTGAGACCTAGGCTGAAGGGGCTTGCCTTAGGCTTATCATGTTGCCTCTGTGTGACCCCTACAAAATCTCCAGAGACATCTGGGCTGAGGAATAAGCCAATGTCAGCATCTCAGAAAAGGTTTTCACTTTAGGCCTTCCTGAAGCAAGATCCTAAGAGAGTTGGGATCTAGCAGGAACACACTGTGCTCTCTTAAGCATTTCCCACCAAGTAACCTGGATAGAGGGCTGTCTCTAGGATGTGGGTGCTTGGTTATCAGAGTTCTAAGTTCTGTTGGGGTCTGTCACCAAGGAAGTAAGATCACTTTTACCCCCTACTTCCTAGTACTGTTACACTGGGGGCTAGGATTTTAACGTATACAATTTTTGGTGGGAAAATGTTCAGTCTATTGCAACTCTCATTATGTTATTATCAAAAAAGCCATCATTTTCTCCTAGTCACTTTTTTCTGTGTTTTCTCCCTCTCTCTGTCTCTCTATTTCTCTCATCTCTTCTACTTACTCTGTCCAGTGTTTTCTCCCTTATTCTCTGCCTATGTCTTTCTCTTTCTCTGTCAATATGTTTCTCTCCCTGTCTTTCTACTGCATTCCTCAAATTCATAAAGTAAGCTTCAGTGTTATCAGCTGCCCTATGCAGAAGCCTACACAACAGAGAATAAGGGAGTGCCCAGGCCCCCAGAGACACTCAGGCTCTCAGTCTACACTGAATCCAGCCAATACCCACATGAGTGTGCTTGGGAGCCAATCCTCCCACAGCCCAGCTTCAGCTAAGAACATAGCCCCAGCCTCATGGAGCCCAATGTATAGGCAGCCAGCAAAGCTGTGTCCAGATTCTCGTCCACATAAACCATGAGATAGTAAGTATTTGTTGTTTAAAGGTGTTACATTTGGGGACAATGTTGTCAGAGATAAGCAGATCACTATCTTCTTCTTCCAGACCCCAGAGTCTCATTCTCTCTCCTCTTCTCTTCCCTAGGCTCCCTCTAGCCCCACCGGCCTCTTTCTCACATCCTCTGCCAAAGTCACTTCTGCCTGCATGTTTCTGCACCAGGAGTGGCATCTCTCTGGCACACTGTTCCCAGACTTATGCAGGGCTGGCCGGCTGTTTTCATCCTGGTCATGGCATAAATGTCACCTTAGTAAGGCATTTGGGTCCCTCGAATGCTATGGCTCCCCTGCCCTCCCTCCTAACATCCTACTTTATTTTTATTATAGCATTTGCTCTTCTTTTACATGCACTTGCATTAGTGTTTTGTCTATACATCTTCAGACTGTGGGCTCCTTGAGTGGGGTAAAGGGCCATTCAATCATTTCTCAGCACCACATGCTGGACCCACCAGGGCATTTGGCACAGGTTTAGTTCTGTGGCAGGGTTGCTGAGTCTATGAGGGAATGTCTAACCTCCTTGTCTCCTTCTGATCACCTCATAATGGTATATTTATTTATTTATTTTTAGAAACACAATGATAATTATAGTTGATAGTAAAACATAAATGGCAAAATAATAAAAATTTGTCAAGTTTCCTGTTGAGTATTTTAATAGCTTTTATTATATAATTATCTCTGTTATTGTTAAGATTTTAAGTTTTATGATAACTTTAACATAAGTAGTTTGATTTTTAATGAAAATCTATTTTATTTAACTCTGAGTTGTAACAATAAATTTTATAGTCTATCTCCAAATTTTTCTATAGCTTATTAATTTTATTCTTGTTTTTATAAATGATTTTGGCCCTGATATTTACTTTGGAAAGAGGGATTCTACAAGTTTCCTACCAAGTCAGACCAATTACATTGCATCATCCAGGATTTAGCATCTGATCTTCTAATTAACAGGTATGCAAGGTGATATGTCAGGTAACCCTGGGCCATATGTGACTTAAATAATTCTAAATTATTTGATGAATATTTGATTTTTTTTGTTTAGTCTTTAAAAGTTGTTAATTATAACTTGTTAGTTCATGTACAACTCTGAACTCATGCACTGGATTTAAATTCTGCAGTTGCTTACATATCTGGCTCATGGTAAATGTGGATCTTTAGATGGAACAAACAATTTGGGAATTTATGACAGTTGGGAAAATAATTTCAGAACAAAAAGCAAGAAGAAAAAGTCAATGGTGGGGCAGAAGAAGAGAGATCAGAATCATCAGTGGCAGGAGGGATAGCTGCACACCAGAAGGCAACTGAAAGACAAGAAGGTGAAGGATTTGCTAAAAAATGTGTCTAGTTTTGTTGCTTCTGATTGTAAAATTTTTCATCATTAGTCGTCTTTAACCACAGAATATTTTAGTGGAGCAATGTGTAACTCATAATTACATGTGGAGTCCTCTGCCTACCAATTAAAAATACTGCCCACTGGACCTGAGGAATCTATTTTTCTAAAGTGCCTCTCAAAGGAACAATGTTTCTCTAGTCAACATTCATTAACGTGGCCATTAAGTGTTCAAATAATCCTTGATTATTTTCTAATCAGAAAAATAAGTGTAAGAATTGTCGTAAAAGTATATATAGTTACCAATAATTTTATCTTACAATAAGTATTTAGAGTACAGTTTGTATGTAATTCTGTTTTTTATTATACTTTAAGTTCTGGGGTACATGTGCCAAACTTGCAGTTTTGTTACATAGGTATACACATACCACAGTGGTTTGCTATTTGATTCTTCTCTCTTTTCTTCTTTATGAGTCTGGCTGGTGGTCTATCTATTTTGTTGAACTTTTCAAAAAACCACCTCCTGGATTCATTGATTTTTTGAAGGGTTTTTCATTTCTCTATCTCCTTCAGTTCTGCTCCGATATTAGTTATTTCTTGTCTTCTGCTAGCTTTTGAATTTGGTTGCTCTTTCTTCTCTAGTTCTTTTAATTGTGATGTTAGGGTGTTGATTTTAGATTTTTCCTGCTTTCTCTTGTGGGCATTTAGTGTTATAAATTTCCCTGTAAACACTGATTTAGCTGTGTCCCAGAGATTCTGGTTAGTTGTGTCTTTGTTCTTATTGGTTTCAAAGAACTAATTTATTTCTGCCTTCATTTCATCATTTACCCAGTAGTAATTCAGAAGCAGCTTGTTCCATTCAGTTTCCATGTAGATATGCACTTCTGAGTGAGTTTCTTAATTCTGTTTTAATTTGTTCACACTGTGGTCTGAGAGACTATTTATTATGATTTCTGTTTTTTTTTCCATTTGTTAAGAAGTGTTTTACTTCAAATTATGTGGACAATTTTAGAATAAGTGCAATGTGGTGCTGAAAAGAATGTATATTCTGTTGGTTTGGGGTGGAGAGTTCTGTCAATGTCTATTAGGTCCGCTTGGTCCAGAGCTGAGTTCAAGTCCTGAATATCCTTGTTAATTTTCTGTTCCATTGATCTGTCTAATATGAACAGTGGAGTGTCAAGGCCTCCCACTATTATTGTGTGAGAGTCAAACTCTCTTTGTAGGTCTCTAAGAACTTGCTTTATGAATCTGTGTTCTCTTGTATTGAATGTGTGAATATTTAGGATAGTTAGCTATTCTCATTGCATTTATTTCTTTACCACTATGTAATGCCTTTCTTTGTCTCTTTTGATCTTTGTTGGTTTAAAGTCTGTTTCACCAAAGACTAGGATTGCAACCTATGCTTTTTTTTTTAACTTTCCATTTGTTTGGTAAATATTCCTCCATCCCTTTATTTTGAGCCTATGTGTGTTTTTGCATCTGAGATGAGTCTCCTGAATACAACACACCAATGGGTCTTGACTCTTTATCCAATTTGCCAGTCTGTGTCTTTTAATTGGGGCATTTAGCCCATTTACATTTAAAGCTAATATTGTTATAGGTGAATTTGATCCCGTCATTATGATGCTAACTGGTTATTTTGCCTGTTAGTTGATGCAATTTCTTCATAGTGTTGATGTTCTTTACATTTTGGGTATATTTTTGCAGTGGCTGGTACTGGTTTTTCCTTTCCATATTTAGTGCTTCTTTCAGGAGCTCTTGTAAGGCAGGCCTGGTGGTGACAAAATCTCTCAGCTTTTGCTTGTCTGTGAAGGGTTTTATTTCTCCTTTGCTTATGAAGCTTAGTTTGGCTGGATATGAAATTCTGGGTTGAAAATTCTTTTCTTTAGGCATGTTGAATATTGGCCCCCACTCTCTTTTGGCTTGTAGGCTTTCTGCAGATAAATCTGCTGTTACTTTGATGGGCTTCCCTTTGTGAGTAAACTGACCTTTCTCTCTGCCTGTGCTTAATGTTTTTTCCTTCATTTCAACCTTTTTGAATCTGACAATTATGTGCCTTGGGGTTGCTCTTCTCAAGGAGTATCTTTGTTGTGTTCTCTGTATTTCCTGAGTTTGAATGTTGGCCTGTCTTGCTAAGTTGGGAAAGTTCTCCTGGATAATATTCTGAAGAGTGTTTTCCAACTTGGTTCCATTCTCCCTGTCACTTTCAGGTACACCAATCAAATATAGATTTGGTCTTTTCACATAGCCCCATATTTCTTGGAGGCTTTGTTCATTCCTTTTCCTTCTTTTTGCTCTAATCTTGTATTCATGCTTTATTTCATTAAGTTGATCTTCAATCTTTGATATCCTTTCTTCTGCTTGATCAATTCAGCTATTGATACTTGTGTATGCTTCAAAAAGTTCTCATACTGTGTCTTTCAGCTCCACCAGGTCATTTATGTTCTTCTCTAAACTGGTTATTCTAGTTAGCAATTCGTCTAAGCTTTTTTCAAGATTCTTAGCTTCCTTGCACTGGGTTAAAACATGCTACTTTAGCTCGGAGAAGTTTGTTATTACTCACGTTCTGAAGCCTACTTGTGTCAATTCATCAAACTCATTCTCCATCCAGTTTTCTTCCCTTGCTTATGAGGATTTGTGAACCTTTGGAGAAGAAGAGGCATTCTGGCTTTTGGAATTTTCAGTCTTTTTGTGCTGGTTTCTCCCCAGCTTCATGGATTTATCTACCTTTGGTCTTTGATGTTGGTGACCTTTGGATGGGGTCTCTGAGTGGATGTGCTATTCCTTTCTGTTTGTTAGTTTTCCTTCTAACAGTCAGGTTCCTCTGCTACAGGTCCCCCTGGAGTTTGCTGGAGGCTCACTCTAGACCCTGTATGTCTGGGTATCACCAGTGGAGGCTACAGAACAGCAAAGGTTGCTGCCTGTTCTTTTCTCTGGAAGCTTCATCCCAGAGGGGCACTTGCCAGATGCCAGCCAGAACTTTCCTGTATGAGGTGTCTGTCGGCTATCTGTTATGAACAGATAGATGGGAGGATGAAAGAATGGATGGATGGACAGATGTTTAAAAAAGCAGAAAGAAGAAAACAGTCAAAATGAGAAAGAGAATATAATTGAAGAATCAGGACAGATGCATGGAATACAGGCACAATCTCCAGCCTTCCTTCATCTCACCCAGCCCCACCACCACCTACCTTGAGCAGCAGTGACATGTGCTTTTAAATGATGTCCCCAGTCACCATGCTGCTGCTGCAGAGGGTGCCCTAGACCTGGAGCCAATCATAGCTCATGAGGATATGCTGAGGGCCAGTAGGAAAAGCCTCAGCACAATGAAGACAATGCAGGTCTTTTCATCTGCCATGGCTACCTGACCAGGCCCTAATGTGCCATTCAGTGTAAACACCCTGACAGGCTCACAGGGAGGGGTAAAGTTCTGGGATTACTGCAAATCAAAGCTTAATGTTAAAGTGAGAGTAAGACCCTTTCAGGTCCAGAAACAGACCCTGGGTCCACAAGTTCAACAGGCCTAGAGACAGCATGCTTTAGTGGATTAATGCACCTACCCACCCACCTTCACTCCTCACCTTCTCCCTGGGCCATGCAGGCCTGGATTGCATGTGTAAACCTGATGAGGGCGCATGCATGGGAACCAAGGCTTTGACATCACTTTATCTGCCAACTGTAGGGCTTAACTGGTTGTCTCCAAGAAGCAGTATACAATTCTGCAGCCAAAAGATGTTAGAATGCTGCTGGAGGATTCCAGGATCCCACAGTCTGGCATTTTAGAATCCTGAACTTTAGACTCGTCAAGGACATGTGCTTATCTGTGGTTCAGACATAATACACTATATTTGCTAGATGCTAACTATATGCATGGCACTGTTCTAAATACATTTCAGCTATTAAGTCATTTAAGGGACTCCATGAGGCTGATACTACTATCCCCTCCTTACAGAGGACACTGAGCACAAACAAGTAACTTGCCCACTGTCACAAAGGTGGAAATGCCAGAGAAGCTGGGATGTGAACCGAGAGGCTGTGTACCTAACCACAGCGCAATTCTGCTTAACTGCCAAACAAGGTTATGGGTGCAAGCTCTGATGACAAGGCAGGATGCACAGGTTTAGATTCTGCCTCCTGTACTGTGGGGCAGCATGGTCTTGAGCGAGTTAGCTGCCTGTGCTTCAGTTTCCTTCTCTGTAAGATGGGCATATAACAGTACCTCCTATGATTGGAGTTTTGTCAAGACCTAGCCTTCCTAGGTTCCTCTGTCCCCTTCTTATTCTGTGCATCATCAAGACCTGCTTGTAATGAGCTCCTCCCATCACCCACCAAGACTTTGGTGAATTAATGTCCCTTCAGGGTGTGAATGACTGACAACAACTTCCTCAATATCCTTTCAGCCTAATCTAGTAATATGCCTTCCTAAGAATAGCATCCTAATGTGAAATTTTATTCCTGAGGACAGGCTGATGGGAGAAATTAGATTCCTTTACAGCATTACTGGAAAATGAGGACTATCAGTATCTCTAAAAGAAAATGCTCTCTTAGAGTGTTGATGGGGTTAAATGGCCAATGCAGGATAAAGGCTTTCATTTGGCTCCCTGATTTGGTGGGTTTGGGAATTTTCCTGTTCTTGGTTATAACCTTCTCCCCTCTGCTCAGCATGGCTGTGCTTGGTCCCTAACTTTACACCTGTGATCACACCTACAGGGTGGGGACATTGTTTCATTCACAGCTATATACCCAGGGGCTAGAACAGGGTAGGCTCTGGATATATATGTGTGAATGGAGGGGCAGATTCTAAGTGCCTGGGAGAGGGAGGTGGGGATAGGAAAATACAGGCAAGAACCCTCCTGAGGCTGAAGCATCTGATATTTCTCAAAGAGGTTATGCAGGGGAGAGAAATGAATCAGAGATTAATTTTTGATTAGGAAGCAAAAGATTCAAGTGAGCAATAATTAGCAGCTGGAGGATAAATGGGAAATTTCTGACTGGGACTGTCTGGGTTAAGATGGAGAACTCCAAAGTAAAGGGTCATCAGCCTACTCAGAGTGTAACAGAATCCCGGAAATACCCCAAGGAAAGCATGAAAGAGGTCTGAGCTCTGAGGGCCCCTGACACCCAAGCCTCTAGTGGCCAGCATAAGATGGGGTCTGAATAGCAGGTGAAGAAACTGGATGATTGGGTCCAGAAGGAAGAAGACCATGGATGGAATAGATGCCTACTGGAGGCCACAGAGTGGCAGAGATATCTGTCATGTGGCTCCTTTGTCAGGCACCTGCCAGTGAGCATAAGAAGCCAATGTTCACTGCAAAGCCACTCTGACTCTTAGAATGGGACAGAGACTCACCTTGGTCAGGAGACTGTCTCCCTCTGTGGCCCTGGCTCAGCCCCCTCCAAGGTTCTGGTGACCTTGAGCAAATCACCGCCCCTCCTGCAGGCTTTCTGTTAGGACACACACGAGTGGATTAGAGACAAAAGCAGAAAAGGTGTTTCATACTTCCAGCCCTACCCTCCCCTGTCTCTTTAGCACCTGTCTGGTAAAGTGGTGCCTCTTGGTCAGGCAAGCAACTCATTAGGTCACCTGTTCTGGGGGATATTTCTCACCTTGGGGTTAGGAGGTTCTACTATTAACCTTTTAGGAATTGCAGATGATCTAATAAATCCAGCCCTATATGTCCAGCCCAAGGCCACTTTAAATCTACACTTTTAGGGTTGAGCAAAGATGGTCAAATAGGAACAGCTCCGGTCTATAGCTCTCCATGTGAGCAACAAAGAAGACGGGTGACTTGTGCATTTCCATTTGAGGTACCGGGTTCATCTCACTAGGGAGAGCCAAACAGTGGGTGCAGGACAATCGGTGCAGTGCACTGTGCATCAGCCGAAGCAGGGCAAGGCATTGCCTCACTCAGGAAGTGCAAGGGGTCAAGGAGTTCCCTTTCCTAGTCAAAGAAAGGGGTAACAGATGGCACCAGGAAAATCGGGTCAGTCCCACCCTAATACTGCACTTTTCCAAAGGGCTTGGAAAACGGCACACCAGGAGATTGTGTCCCACACCTGGCTCTTAGGGTCCTATGCCCAGGGAGTCTCACTGATTGCTAGCACAGCAGTCTGAGATCAAACTGCAAGGCAGCAGCAAGGCTGGGGGAGGGGCGCCAGCCATTACCCAGGCTTGCTTAGGTAAACAAAGCAGCCAGGAAGCTCGAACTGGGTGGAGCCTAACACAGCTCAAGGAGGCCTGCCTGCCTCTGTAGGCTCCACCTCTGGGGGCAGGGCACAGACAAAAAAAAAGTCAGCAGGAATCTCTGCAGACTTAAATGTTCCTGTCTGACAGTTTTGAAGAGAGTAGTGGTTCTCCCAGCACGCAGCTGGAGATCTGAGAACGGGCAGACTGCCTCCTAAAGTGGGTCCCTGAACCCCCAGCAGCCTAACTGGGAGGCACCCCCCAGGAGGGACAGACTGTCACCTCACTCGGCCAGGTACTCCTCTGAGACAAACCTTCCAGAGGAACTATCAGACAGCTGAATTTGTGGTCTCACGAAAATCCACTGTTCTGCAGCCACCACTGCTGACACCCAGCCAAACAGGGTCTGGAGTGGACCTCTAGCAAACTCCAACAGACCTGCAGCTGAGGGTCCTGTCTGGTAGAAGGAAAACTAACAAACAGAAAGGACATCCACACCAAAAACCCATCTGTACATCACCATCATCAAAGACCAAAAGTAGATAAAACCACAAAGATGGGGAAAAAACAGAGCAGAAAAACTGGAATCTCTAAAAAGCAGAGCACCTCTCCTCCTCCAAAGGAGCGTAGTCCGTCACCAGCAACGGAACAAACCTGGATGGAGAATGACTTTGACGAGTTGAGAGAAGAAGGCTTCAGACGATGAAACTACTCCAAGCTTCGGGAGGAAATTCAAAACAATAGCAAAGAAGTTAAAAACTTAAAAAAAAAATTAGATGAATGGATAACTAGAATAACCAATGGAGAGAAGGGCTTAAAGGAGCTGATGGAGCTGAAAGCCAAGTTTCGAGAACTATGCAAAGATTGCAGAAGCCTCGGTAGCCGATGCGATCAACTGGAAGAAAGGGTATCAGTGATGGAAGATGAAAGGAATGAAATGAAGTGAGAAGGGAAGTTTAGAGAAAAAACAATAAAAAGAAATGAACAAAGCCTCCAAGAAATATGGGACTATGTGAAAAGACCAAACCTACGTCTGATTGGTGTACCTGAAAATGCTGGGGAGAATGGAACCACGTTGGAAAACACTCTGCAAGATATTATCCAGGAGAACTTCCCCAATCTAGCAAGGCAGGCCAACATTCAGATTCAGGAAATACAGAGAACGCCACAAAGATGCTCCTCAAGAAAAGCAACTCCAAGACACATAATTGTCAGATTCACCAAAGTTGAAATGAAGGAAAAAATATTAAGGGCAACCAGAGAGAAAGGTCGGGTTACCCACAAAGGGAAGCCCATCAGACTAACAGCTGATCTCTCAGCAGAAACTCTACAAGCCAGAAGAGAGTGGGGCCCGATATTCAACATTCTTAAAGAAAAGAATTCCCAACCCAGAATTTCATATCCAGCCAAACTAAGCTTCATAAGTGAAGGAGAAATAAAATACTTTACAGACAAGCAAACGCTGAGTGATTTTGTCACCAACAGGCCTGCCCTAAAAGAGCTCCTGAAGGAAGCACTAAACATGGAAAGGAACAACCGGTACCAGCCCCTGCAAAAACATGCCAAATTGTAAAGACCGTCGAAGCTAGGAAGAAACAATAGCAACTAACGAGCAAAATAACCAACTAACATCATAATGACAGGATCAGATTCACACATAACAATATTATCGTTAAATGTAAATGGGCTAAATGCTCCAATCAAAAGACACAGACTGGCAAACTGGATAAGGAGTCAGGACCCATCAGTGTGCTGTATTCAGGAAACCCATCTCACGTGCAGAGACACACATAGACTCAAAATAAAGGGATGGAGGAAGATCTATCAAGCAACTGGAAAACAAAAAAAGGCAGGGGTTGCAATCCTAGTCTCTGATAAAATAGACTTTAAACCAACAAAAATCAAAAGAGACAAAGAAGGCCATTACATAATGGTAAAGGGATCAATTCAACAAGAAGAGCTAACTATCCTAAATATATATGCACCCAACACAGGAGCACCCAGATTCATAAAGCAAGTCCTCAGTGACCTACAAAGGGACTTAAACTCCCACACAATAATAATGGGAGATTTTAACACCCCACTGTCAACATTAGACAGATCAACGAGACAGAAAGTTAACAAGAATATCCAGGAATTGAACTCAGCTCTGCACAAGGTGGACTTCATAGACATCTACAGAACTCTCCACCCCAAATCAACAGAATATGCATTTTTTTCAGCACCACACCACACCTATTCCAAAATTGACCACACAGTTCAAAGTAAAGCTCTCCTCAGCAAATGTAAAAGAACAGAAATTATAACAAACTGTCTCTCAGACCACAGTGCAATCAAACTAGAACTCAGGATTAAGAAATTCACTCAAAACCGCTCAACTACATGGAAACTGAACAACCTGCTCCTGAATGACTATTGGGTACATAATGAAATGAAGGCAGAAATAAAGATGTTCTTTGAAACCAACGAGAACAAAGACACAACATACCAGAATCTCTGGGACACATTCAAAGCAGTGTGTAGAGGGAAATTTATAGCACTAAATGCCCACAAGAGAAAGCAGGAAAGATCCAAAATTGACACCCTAACATCACAATTAAAAGAACTAGAAAAGCAAGAGCAAACACATTCAAAAGCTAGCAGAAGGCTAGAAATAACTAAAATCAGAGCAGAACTGCAGGAAATAGAGACACAAAAAACCCTTCAAAAAATTAATGAATCCAGGAGCTGGTTTTTTGAAAAGATCAACAAAATTGATAGACCACTAGCAAGACTAATAAAGAAGAAAAGAGAGAAGAATCAAATAGATGCAATAAAAAATGAAAAAGGGGATATCACCACCGATCCCACAGAAATACAATCTACCATCAGAGAATACTACAAACACCTCTATGCAAATAAACTAGAAAATCTAGAAGAAATGGATAAATTCCTTGACAAATACACCCTCCCAAGACTAAACCAGGAAGAAGTTGAATCCATGAATAAACCAATAACAGGCTCTGAAATTGTGGCAATAATCAATAGCTTACCAACCAAAAAGAGTCCAGGACCTGATGGATTCACAGCTGAATTCTACCAGAGGTACAAGGAGGAACTGGTACCATTCCTTCTGAAACTATTCCAATCGATAGAAAAAGAGGGAATCCTCCCTAACACATTTTATGAAGCCAGCATCATCCTGATACCAAAACCTGGCAGAGACATAACCAAAAAAGAGAATTTCAGACCAATATCCTTGATGAACATTGATGCAAAAATCCTCAATAAAATACTGGCAAACCGAATCCAGCAGCACATCAAAAAGCTTATCCACCATGATCAAGTGGGCTTCATCCCTGGGATGCAAGGCTGGTTCAACATACGCAAATCAATAAATGTAATCCAGCATATAAACAGAACCAAAGACAAAAACCACATGATTATCTCAATAGATGCAGAAAAGGCCTTTGACAAAATTCAACAACCCTTCATGCTAAAAACTCTCAATAAATTAGGTATTGATGGGACATATCTCAAGATAATAAGAGCTATCTATGACAAACCCACAGCCAATATCATACTGAATGGGCAAAAACTGGAAGCATTCCCTCTGAAAACTGGCACAAGACAGGGATGCCCTCCCTCACCGCTCCTATTCAACATAGTGCTGGAAGTTCTGGCCAGAGCAATCAGGCAGGAGAAGGAAATAAAGGGTATTCAACTAGGAAAAGAGGAAGTCAAATTGTCCCTGTTTGCAGATGACATGATTGTATATCTAAAAAACCCCATTGTCTCAGCCCAAAATCTCCTTAAGCTGATTAGCAACTTCAGCAAAGTCTCAGGATACAAAATTAATGTACAAAAATCACAAGCATTCTTGTACACCAATAACAGTCAAACAGAGAGCCAAATCATGAGTGAACTCCCATTCACAATTGCTTCAAAGAGAATAAAATACCTAGGAATCCAACTTACAAGGGATGTGAAGGACCTCTTCAAGGAGAACTACAAACCACTGCTCAATGAAATCAAAGAGGATACAAACAAATGGAAGAACATTCCATGCTCATGGGTTGGAAGAATCAATATCGTGAAAATGGCCATACTGCCCAAGGTCATTTATAGATTCAATGCCATCCCCATCAAGCTACCAATGACTTTCTTCACAGAATTGGAAAAAACTACTTTAAAGTTCATATGGAACCAAAAAAGAGCCCGCATCGCCAAGTCAATCCTAAGCCAAAAGAACAAAGCTGGAGACATCACGCTACCTGACTTTAAACTATACTACAAGGGTACAGTAACCAAAACAGCATGGTACTGGTACCACAACAGAGACATAGATCAATGGAACAGAACAGAGCCCTCAGAAATGATGCCGCATAGCTACAACTATCTGATCTTTGACAAACCTGACAAAAACAAGAAATGGGGAAAGGATTCCCTATTTAATAAATGGTGCTGGGAAAACTGGCTAGCCATATGTAGAAAGCTGAAACTGGATCCCTTCCTTACACCTTATACAAAAATTAATTCAAGATGGATTAAAGACTTATATGTTAGACCTAAAACCATTAAAATCCTACAAGACAACCTAGGCAATACCATTCAGGACATAGGCGTGGGCAGGGACTTCATGTCTAAAACACAAAAAGCAATGGCAACAAAAGCCAAAATTGACAAATGGGATCTAATTAAACTAAAGAGCTTCTGCACAGCAAAAGAAACTACCATCAGAGTGAACAGGCAACCTACAGAATGGGAGAAAATTTTTACAACGTACTCATCCAACAAAGGGCTAATATCCAGAATCTACAATGAACCCAAACGAATTGACAAGAAAAAAACGAACAACCCCGTCAAAAAGTGGGTGAAGGACATGAACAGACACTTCTCAAAGGAAGACATGTATTCAGCCAAAAAACACATGAAAAAATGCTCATCATCACTGGCCATCAGAGAAATGCAAATCAAAACCACAGTGAGATACCATCTCACACCAGTTAGAATGGCCATCATTAAAAAGTCAGGAAACAACAGGTGCTGGAGAGGATGTGGAGAAATAGGAACACTTTTACACTGTTGGTGGGACTGTAAACTAGTTCAACCATTGTGGAAGTCAGTGTGGCGATTCCTCAGGGATCTAGAACTCGAAATACCATTTGACCCAGCCATCCCATTACTGGGTATATACCCAAAGGACTATAAATCATGCTCCTATAAAGACACATGCACACATATGTTTATTGCGGCACTATTCACAATAGCAAAGACTTGGAACCAACCCAAATGTCCAACAACAATAGACTGGATTAAGAAAATGTGGCATATATACACCATGAAATACTATGCAGCCATAAAAAATGATGAGTTCATGTCCTTTGTTGGGACATGGATGAAACTGGAAAACATCATTCTCAGTAAACTATCGCAAGGACAAAAAGCCAAACACAGCATGTTCTCACTCATAGGTGGGAATTGAACAATGAGAACTCATGGACACAGGAAGGGGAACATCACACTCTGGGGACTATTGTGGGGTGTTGGGAGGGGGGAGAGACAGCATTAGGAGATATACCTAATGCTAAATGACGAGTTAATGGGTGCAGCAAAACAACATGGCACATGGATACATATGTAACAAACCTGCACATTGTGCACATGTACCCTAAAACCTAAAGTATAATAATAAAAAAATAAATAAATAAAGTGCATAAAACGGAAAAAAAAATTTTTTTTGCACAAAGTTTTCACCTGGCTATGTGATTGGTCAGAAAAGATAGCACAGCCTAAGTCATAATGAGAATGTTTTTTCTTTCCATAAACTGTTACTGGAGAACATAAACAATAGAGAATTTTATTAATCACAGCTATTTACCTGGATTATCTATGTGCTTCATCTTTCCCCACCTTTTTTCTTTGTCCTGTGCATTTCTTTCATTTGGCTTTTCCTGGGTTGTATCTTTTATAATAAACTGGTTAACATAACTACAGTTTTTGCTGAGTTCTGTGAGTAGCTCTATCAAATTATTGAACTTGAGGGAAGTTATGAGAATCCACAATTTTTAAACAGTAGCTCAGAAACATAGATGAGCTAATGGGGTTTGTGACTGGATTCTCAGTGAGACTGAGCCCTGAATAAGGGTCTGTGCTGACTCTAGGTGATATTAGAATTCAAATGTTAGACCATGAGTTGGTGTTGGAGAATTGCTTGGTGTTCAGCAAACTATACATATTTGGTGCCAGAAGAATAGATATCACAGAGACCTGGCCTGGAATAAAACTCTGGGTTTCTACTAATGGGAGCCTCTGCTCTCCTGTTCACAGGCTGTCACACTGTCCATTGTCCTGTGATTCCAGATCTCATCCCAGGGTGAGAGAGGACTGAAAACTCAGAGGAAAGAGCTGTGATGACAGACCCTCTTTTCTCACAGCTACCCCCACAGGATTTCCACCCACTTACAAACATACCCACTAGACATTGATGTGTCCACACCACTCCCAGGTCTAGGTGCCACCCTCAGAAATTTCACCACATTTTTGATCCTAGTGTTTCTTGCCAAAAACCCACAAAAGTATCTACAGATCTCCTGGCATATCTTCACCCTCAGATACTGAATCTGCAGAAGCAACCTGCTTTCTCCACCAACATAGGTTTCTGGGCCACCTGTTTATAATCTCATCTTCCTGCATAGACACAGAAATAAATCAAAGTACGGCCCCACGTGGGCCTCTGTAGCACAATTGAGTTCTTTGACTTATATTAAACTCCTCCCCGACTTATGATTTTTTTTTCTTTATAGCTTCTTTTTTTTTTTGGTTCAGGGTTACATGTGCAGGTTTATTATATAGATAAAATTGTGTCATGGAAGTTTGATGTAGATTTATTTTGTCACCGAGGTATTAAGAATAGCCCAAACAGGTATTTCTTCTGATCTTCTTTGTTTTCCCACCCTTCACCCTTAACTAGGTCTCAGTGTCTGTTGTTCCCCTCTTTGTGTCCGTGTGTTCTTATTATTTAGCTCTTTACTTATAAATGAGAACATGCATTTGGTTTTCTGTTTCTGCATTAGTTTTCTAAAGATAATGGTCTTCAGCTCCATCCATGTTGTGGACATGATCTTGTTCTTTTTTTTTTTATAACAAAACTGTATTCCATTATGTTTATGTACCATATTTTCTTTTAAAAAAATATTTTACTTTTGTTGGGGGATAGTGGGGAAACAGGGCCTCAGTCTGTCACCCAGGCTGGATTGCAGTGGCGTGATCTTGGCCCACTGCAGTCTCAACTTTCTGGGCTCAAGCAATTCTCTTTTCTCAGCCTGCCAAGTAGCAGAGACTATAGATGCACACTACCACACCCAGCTAATTTTTCTTGTATTTTTTGTAGAGATGGGGTTACCCGATATTGCCTTGGCTGGTCTCAAACACCGGAGCTCAGACAATCTGCCTGCCTTGGCCTCCCAGAATGCTGGGAATACAGGCTTGAGCCACTGTGCCAGATCATATCACATCTTTATCTAGTCTGCAGTTGACAGGCATTTAGCTCGATTCCATGTCTTTGCTATTGTGGGTTGTCCTACAATGAACATAACTGTGCGTGTATCTTTATGATAGAATAATTTATATTTCTTTGGGCATATACTCAATTATGAGGTTTCTGGGTCAAATGGAAATTCTGTTTTTAGTTCTGCAAGGAATTGCCACACTGGTTTTTTACAATGGTTGAACTTACACTCATACCGGCAATGTACAAGCATTTTCTTTTCTCCACAACCTTGCCATCATCTGTCATTGTTTGACTTTTTAGTAATAGCCATTCTGACTAGTGTGAGATGGTATTCATTGTAGTTTTTCTTTGCATTTCTTTATTAGGGATTGCATTTTTTTCACGTGTTTGTTAGCCACATGTATGCCTGTTTTGGAAAGCATCTGTTCATGTCCTTTGCCCACTTTTTAATAAGTTTTTTTTTTAAGTTATTTATGGATTCTGGATATTAGACCTTTATCAGAAGCATAGTTTGCAAATATTTTCTTTTATTCTGTAGGTTTTGTTTACTCTGCCAACAGTTTCCATTGCTGTAAAGAAGCTCTTTAGTTTAATTAGTTCCCATTTGTCAAGTTTTGCTTTTGATGAAATTGCTTTTGGTATCTTATCATGAAATCTTTGCCAGTTCCTATGTCTACAGTGGTATTTCCTAGGTTATCTCCCAGGTTTTTTTTATAATTTTAAGTTCTACACTTAAGTCTTTAATTCATCTTGAGTTGATTTTCATATATGGTGTAAGGAAGGGATTTACTTTCCACCTTCTACATAGTGCTAGTGAGTTATTCTAACATCATTTATTAAATAAGGAATTCTTCCCACATACCCCTTGTCAGCTTTGTAAAAAATCAGATGGTTGTAGGCAAGCAGCATTATTTCTGGGCACTCTATTCTGTTGCATTGGTCTATGAGTCTGTTTTTGTACCAGTATTATGCTGCTTTGGTTTCTGTAGCCCTGTAATGTAGTTTGAAGTCGGGTAATGTAATGCCTCCATCTTTGTTCTTTTTGCTTAGGATCCCCTTGCTATTTGGGCTTTTTGGTTCCGGATGAATTTTAAAATAGGATTTTTTAGTTTTGTTAAGAATGTTTTTGGTACCTTGATGGGAATAGCATTAAATTTGTAAATTTTGGGGAGCAGTATGGCTATTTTGATAATATTAATCTTTTCTATCCATAAGTGTAAAATAGTTTTCCATTTGTTTGCATCATCTCTGACTTCTGTAAGCAATATTTTCTAATTCTTGATGTAGAGATCTTTCTACTCCCTGTTTAGCTGTATTCCTAGATACGCTGTTCTTTTTGTGACAGTTGTAAATGGAATTGTGTTTTTAATTTGGCTTTTGGCTTGGATGTTGATTATGCACAGGGATGCTACTGATTTTTGTGCATTTTTTTGTATCCTGAAATTTTGCTGAAGTTGTTTGTCAGTTTAAAGGGCTTTTCTGCCGAAACTGTAGGGCTTCCTATATATAGAATTATGTCATCTGCAAATGGATAGTTTGGCCTCCTCTCTTCCTGTTTGGATGCATTTTATTTCTTTCTCTTGCCTGATTGCTCTGGCCAGTACTTCCAAGTCTGTGTTGAATAGGAGTGGTGAGAGAAGTCATCCTTGTTTTGTGCCAGTTTTCAAAGAGGAATGCTTCCAGCTTGTGACCATTCAGTATGTTTGTTGTGGGTTTGTTATAGATAATTCATTAGTTTGAAGTGTGTACCTTCAATCCCTAGTTTGAGAGTTTTTAAGATGAAGGATGTTAAATTTTATGCAAGCTTTTTCTGCATCTATTGAGATACTCTTGTGGTCTTTAGTTCTGTTTATCCTAAATTTAATAAGACTAGACTTGTTATATGGCCTAACAGAATACACCAGGCGCAAATAAGAATATTGTGTATTTGCTTGCTTTTGACTGGAAAGTTTTGTACGTGTCTGTTAAGCCGATTTGGTCAATGATATGGTTTTGATGTCCATGTTCTCCAAACCTTATGCTGCAATGTAATCCTCCATGTTAGATGTGAGACCTGGTGGGATGTGTTTTTTTCATGGGGGCAAATTTTTCATGAATGGCTTGACGCCATCCTCTTGGTAATGAAAAAAATTACACTCTATTAATTCAAATGAGAGTGACTTTATTAAAAGAACCTGGCTCCTTCACCTAACACTTGCTCTGTCTTTTACCATGTGGTATGTTCAGTTACTTTTTGACTTCCATGATGATTGTAAGCTTCCTGAAACCCTCACCAGAAGCAGATGCTGGCACATATTTTTTGTACAGTTTGCCAAAATGTAAGCCAAATAAACCTTTTTTCTTTATAAATTATCCACTCTCAGGTAGTCCTCTATATGCAAAAAATCAGTACAGTCTCTAATGTTGTCTGTGTTTTATGTTTTCTTATTGATCTTTCATCTGAATATTCTATTTATTATTGAAAATGAGGTCTTATTATGTTGCTATATATTTCTGGTTTCACTTTTGTTAATTTTGCTTTATGTATTTTGGAGGCTGATGTTATAAATACACATACCTATAGATAGATAAATACATTAGTTATAGATTCTTGGTAAATTGACCTATTTTACCATTATATAATGCCAATACTTTTCTCATGCTAGTACTTGATATAAACCACATTCTGTCTAATATAATTATGACGACCTCACTGAATTGTAGTCACTATCTGCATAGAATACATATTGTTTCTACTCTTACTTTCAGTCTATTTGATTCTGCTAAAATGAGTCTCCTGTAGCTAGCATATTGTGTGCACTTTTTCATAATCCACTCAGGCATTTTATGTCTTTTGCTTTATATACATTTATTTATTTACTTATTTATTTATTTATTTTTGAGATAAGGTGTCACACACACTGTCAACCAGTCTGTTTTGCAGTGGCATGTTCATGGCTAACTGCAGCCTCAACCTCCCAAACTCTGATGATCTCATTTCAGCCTCTCAAGTAGCTGGGTTACAAGTATGTGCCATTACACCTAGCTAGATTTTTGTTTGTTTGTTTGTTTTTGCTTTTTGTATATTTTGTAGAGACAGGATTTTGTCGTGGTGCCCAGGCTCGTCTTCAACTCCTGAAATAAGTGATCAGCCGATTTTGGGCTCCCAAATTCCTGGGATTACATTTTTTTATTAAGTAGTTTAATTAATTTATATTTAAAATGAATGCTTAAATAAATAAAGTTAGCATTACCAGTTTCAGTGTTATTGTTTTATGGGTTTTTTTGAAGATATGTTTTTATTTCCTGTTTTACTGCCTTAATTTTTGTTTATTTTTATTTTGCAGTGATGTTTTATTTTTTATTTTACATACTTTCTATAAATATTATCTTTGTAATCATCTCAAAAAATGGAGACTACATAAAACATCTTAAAGTTAAAACAATGTATTTTAATCTCAAACAACTTTAATTGAATAAAAAAACTATACCTCTATATTTCCAGTTTATTATTGATACTAAAAATCATTTTATATTGTATATCTATTAACAGATTTATGCAGATTTATATTTTGTTTTTTATATTACATAGATGAACTTTCAGGGTTCTAGGCACCATCATTATAATAGTAAAGGATCCTATAAGTGTCTGTATATTTACATTTAATAGATGTTTACATTTAATAGAGCTTTATATTTGTATACAGTTCTATGATGCTGTCCAGTATTATTTTATTTTTCAACATAATGGACTCATTTTAGCATTTCTCCTTTTTTATATGCAAAGTCTCACTATGTTACTCAGGCTGATCTTGAACTCTTGTTCTCACTTAGTCTGGCTGCCTTGGCCTCCTAAAGCTGTAGGATTACAGGCATGAGCCACTGTGCCTGGCCACCATGTAGCATTTTTTGTAGAACTGTGCTAGTGATAATGAACAACCTCACCTTTTATTTTGGAAAGTCTATTTATATCTTGTTTTTGAAGTAAAATAATTTTGACTCAAGTATTGGTTAAGAATTTTATTACATCAAAAAGTTTGCAGCCTTTTTTATCTTCAAGTAACATCCATATTACTTTTTCCCTATATTCTTCTAAGACTCCTTTCATTAATATATTGATCTACTTAATGGTGTCCAATAAGTTTTACATTCCATGTTTTAAATTTTTCTGTTACATATTTTAGGGTATGCCACCTCACACCAGTTAATTGTGTTTCAATTTTTTAGTTTATAATATAATTCTGTATGACAATACTTAACTTTGTGCAATTTAAGACAGTGTGGTGCAGAATCAAATATGAATCAGCTGTATGTATATTGCCAATATAATTATCTCTACATTTATTTGTCTAGATAAATTTATCCCTGTATTTTTTTATGACATGTATATTTGTTGTGTAGGTTTGTTATGAATGGTTGTTTAATTCTGTCTAGGTGAGTAGTCATGAAAGCTTTTCTAATTCCAACATCTATTTGGGAATCTTTATTATTTTTGTGTGGGATAAGCACTTTTGGATTTGATGATAATTTAAAAACTATGCTAACTCTGAATCTCTTTTAGGTATTATTGTTGACTTTTACTTGTCAAAAACACAACACAATTTACAATACAATATTTTTAAATATTGAGTTTAGTCATGTTAATTATATTGGCATTGCTATGCAACATATTTCTAGAATGTTTTTATCCTGCAAAGCTAAATCTCAATGCACATTAAACACCTTTGATTTTGATTTTTCTCATTTCCTTGCACTTTTCCAGCACCATTCTGTTCTCTGTTCTTAAGGGTGTAACTGCTTTGTATATTTTATACAGTTTATGTCATTTTGTGGCTGGCTCATTTCATTTTGCATAATGTCATCAAGGTTTATCTTTAGAGTTTTTAGAATATTTTCTGCTTTTTGAAAACGAAGTAATATTCCAGTATTTTTTTACTTCAAATTATATCTACTGAATGACTTGGTGACAGAAATTTGCATTGCTTTTACCCATTGGCTTTTAGCAATAATGCTGCAATAATTGCAAATGACTATTATGACCATATATGTGAAAGTTTATATGTGCTGCATTCTATTTATTAGTCTACTTTTTCACCTTTTGACTCATACCAATTTGTTTTAATTATGTAGCTTTGTAATGTGTTTTAAAATCAGAAACTGTAATGCCTCCAACATTGTTCCTTTTTTGAAGATTGTTGGGTACTTTATTGCCCCTTGAGATTCCATATACTTTTGAGGTTACTGCTTCTGTTTCTTCAAAAATGCAATGAGAAGTTTGAAGGGCATTGCATTAAATCTGTAGATTATATTGAGCCATATAGACATCTTCATAATGTTAATTACTTCAACCTTTCAACAAGAGCATGACAAATAGTGTGTTGTTTAATTTCTATATATTTGTGAATTTTTCAGTTTTTTTCTATTATTGTTTTATACTCTCATTCCATTTTGATGATAGTAATTTATAAAGGTTCAGTTTTAAAAAATTAGTTAAGACTTTTTTTGGCCTAACAGGTGGTCTATCAAGAAAAATGTTATATCAACTATTGAGAAGTGTGTGTATTCTGATGTTGTTGAAAGTGTTCTCTGTACCTCTGTCAGATATAATTGTTTTATACTGCCTTGAAGTCCTCTCTTTCTTTACTAATATTCTTTTATTTTAATTACAGAAAGTGGGATATTGAAATATTCTACTAGAATTATATTTTTCTCTATGAGTTTCTTCAATTCTGTCAATATTTGCTTTATATATTTGGAATTCTAATGTGAGATACACACACACACACACACACAAACACTTGCAAACACACATACATACACATATATACAAATTTGACATAGGTTTCTAGTGAATGAATCCATTATTGCTTAATGTCCTACTTTGTGTCTTTGGAGTTTTAACTTCAAGTACATTTTATAAAATATGACAGTTTTTTACTTAAGATGTAGCTTGTCTAATATTATTTTTACCTATTCTGCTCTCATTTGGTTAATATTTACATGAAATGTTTACTTCTATCTTGCCACTTTTGGTCTTTTTTTCATCATTAGATCTCAACTTACTCTTGTAGAAAAGGAAGTTGGATCTTGATTTTTACATATTTAAAATAAATTATTTTATTTTAAAAGCATGTCTCTTGATTGGAAAGTTAAATATATATATAATTTTCTGAAAGAGAAAGACCTATTAATGTTATTTTGTTTTATTTGATTCTTGTATCTATGTCCCTCATTTTCTCTCTTTCTGTCTTTGTATATTTTTGATTTTTGTATTAATATGCTTTTACTTATTTCTTGTTTTCTTTTGTTTATACATATGGATTTTTTTTGTGTGTGGTACCTTGGAGTTTACATAAAACCTCTAAAGGATATAACAATATATTGTAATCTAATAAAAATTTAACTTCAGCTGAATACAATAGTTTTTCATTACCTCTCCTCTCATTTGTTACTGATATTGCTAATTATGTTAACAGATGTTTACAATAATTTCTATGCTTTTATCTTTCAAATTTTAGAGAATAAAAATGTTTCTGCACCATTGCGGTAATGCTAAGAAATTCTATTTTTGAATATGTGCATATGTTTCCCAGAATGTTATGTATTTTCATATGATTATATGTTTCTTTTTTTGGATCATGTTACTTTTAGTGGATGGAACTTATTTCAGCTGCTTTGATATGTAGGGCATATAGAGTGCCAATATACTGTCTCAGAATTTGGTTATTTCGGAAGGTCTTTTTCTTTTTATTTGGTAGGACAGTTTTGCTGATTCTATTATTCTCACTTCACATGAAGTTTTGTGTTTTTTGTTTTTGTTTTTGTTTGTTCATTTCCCAGAACTTTGACAATATCACACAGTTCCATTCTGGCCTGCAAAATTTTTGTTGACAAATTCACTAGTTATCTTATAAGACTATGCTTATAAATGACAAATCACTTCTATCATCCAACTCATAAGATTCTTTTCCTGTCTGTGACTTTTGAAATTGTGCTTATGTATTTGTTTGTTATAAATATCTCTGTGTGTATCCTAGTTTGCTTGTTGAGCTTCATCATTGTATCATTTTTTCTTACTTTCAGAATTTTTCAGTTCTTTTTGTATTTATTACCTCCAGTTTTTTTATGTTTTTAATATTTTTGCTGTTATTCCTATTTTTCTGAATTTTAATAGCTACCTGTGTTCCTGTTTCACTCACTATTATTCATTAAAAATTTTTAAAATTAATGTATACATCTTAATTTTTATATGGTTGCTTTCTGAAAATTTTATAATTTTTTTGATGGGACCATATTGCCCTAATATTTTGTATACATTTCCATTTTTGACTGAGATTTTGGACCATTAAAAAAAAGAAGCTATGTTTCCCAATCTTTATAACGTAGCTTCGTCCTGGCATAGGCTGAAACCAATTATCTTGGCTAGAGATCTTGGGAGTCTCTCAGACATGTTCTTAAGATGTGTCTTGTCTAAAATTTTTTGTTTTTTCATAAAGGAGTTTATTCAGGTTTCTTCTTAATAGTCAGTAATCACTTGCTACACCTGCTTCCTATCTGTGGCACTGCAGTCTCTCTGCTGCTGTAACATTTATCTTTGGTCTCAGCAGACTCAAACTGTCTTTGCAGATTATATCACCATTTCTTTCAGCATTTTATATCATGGAAGACAGAAACCAGTGTCTGAAAAGGCACCTAGAAGCCAGAAAAAAAGATGTAGTGACACTGCTTTTCTTCTCTTCTAAGAATGAAACCAGGAGGCTGGGAACAGTGGCTCACACCTTTAATCCCACCACTTTGGGAGGCTGAGGTGGGTGAAATTAGCTGGATGTGGTGGTGGGTGACTGTAATCCCAGCCACTCAGGAGACTGAGGCAGGAAAATTGCTTGAACCTGAAAGGTGAAAGTCACAGTGAGCCAAGGTCGTGCCTATGCATTTCAGCCTGAATGATGGAGTGGGACTCCATCTCAAAAAAAAAAAAAAAAAAAAAAGAAGTTGGCAATTTACTTCCAAAGGCACTATATTTTATTGGGGAGAAGGAAGAGCTGTGTTGGTTAAATGCAATGGAATTTTTTTTCTTTTTATGTGGCTCTTTGCATTGTTCTTACCTGGAGCACAGCACACACTTAACTCATTAAATCTTCCACAAACGTATTTTGGTCAGGATGTTTTTGTTACATTTATATGTCTCTGAAGAAATTTGAGTCTGTGGCATTTTGCCATGCTGCCTTGCTTTTGTGGTTTCTATAATCTTATAGGTTAGATTTGTAAAGTATATTTGAGTCTAGTACGTGGAGTAATTTGGTTTTTCTTATTTCTTTTAGTTATGTGTTCTCATTTTCCTCAACTCCTTTGGCCAGAGCAAGATATAAAGGATTCTTTCCAAAAAAAGATCCTGAGAAGATATGAAAAATGAGGACATGAGAATTTACAATTAAAGAAAGGCTGTAAAAGTGTGGATGAGTGTAAGGTACACAAAGGACATAATGATTTTAACCAATGTTTAACAACTACCCAGAGTAACATATTTCAATGTAATAGATATGTAAAAGTCTTTCACAAATTTTTAAATTCAAATAGCCCTAAGATAAGACGTACTAGAAAGAAACCTTTCAAATGCAAAGAATGTGGCAAATCATTTTGCATGTTTTCACAACTAAATCAATATAGGAAAACTCATACTAGAAAGAAGTTCTACAAATGTAAAGTTTGTGGTAAAGGCTTTAACTCGTTCTCAAGCCTTACTAAACATGAGAGAATTCATACTGGGGAGAGGCCATACAAATGTGAAGAATGTGGCAAAGCCTTTAACCAGTCCTCAAACGTTACTAAACATAAGAGAATTCATACTGGAGAGAAACCCTACAAATGTGAAGAATGTGGCAAAGCATTTTACCAGCCCTCAGATCTTACTAAACATAAGAGAATTCATACTGGGGAGAAACCCCACAAATGTGATGAATGTGGAAATACCTTTAACTGGTTCTCAACTTATGCTAGACATAATGTAATTCATACTGGGAAGAAACCTTATAAATGTCAGGAATGTGGCAAAGCATTTTACTGGTCCTCAACCCTGACTAGACATAAGAGAATTCATACTGGAGAGAAACCCTATAAATGTGAAGAATGTGGCAAAGCTTTTAACCATTTCCCACACCTAACTAGACATAAGATAATTCATACTGGAGAGAAACCCTACAAATGTGAAGAATGTGGCAAAGACTTTAGTTTTTTCTCAACTTTTACTGAACATAAAAGAATTCATACTGGAGAGAAACCCTACAAATGTAATGAATGTAGCAAAAGCTTTATGTGGTCCTCAGTTCTTACTAAATATAATAGAATTCATATGGGAGAGAAACCATACAAGTGTGAAAAATGTGACAAATCTTTTAACTGTTCCTCACACCTTACTAGACATAAGAAAATTCATACTGGAGAGAAACTCTACAAATGAGGAAAATGTGGCAAAGTCTTTAGGGTATTCTCAATCTTTACTGAACATAAGGTAATTTATACTGGGAAAAAAAACCCTACAAATGTGATAAATGTGGCCAAGAATTTAACTGGTCCTCAACCTTTACTAAACATAAGATAATTCATATTGGAGAGAAACCTTACAATGTGAAGAATGTGGCAAAGCCTTTAACAAGTCCTCAATTCTTCACAGACATAAGATCATTCATATCACAAGGAAACTCTACAAACCTGAGAATTGGTGCAATGCTTTTGACAACACCTCAAATTTTCTAAACATAAAATAAATCATAACAGTGTAGAACCCTAGAAATGTGAAGAATATGAAAAAGCCTTTAAATGGTTGTCACACTTGATTGTGTGTAAGATAATTCATACTGGAGAAAACTCCTACAAGTGTGAAGAACGTGAGAAAACTTTTTACAAATGCTTACCTTACTGCACAGGAAAACATTTATGCTTGAGGAAAATTATATCAATATAAAGATGTGGAAAAGCAATTAGTATCTGCTCACAGCATTCTCAACATCAGAGAGTTTGTACTTAATAAAAGCACTATAAATGCAATTTTTGTCAAAACATCTTTCAGGAAATGTAACCCTTTAAAGTGAAGAGTATTCTGAAGACAAACATTACAAATATAAAAATGGTTGTAGTATCTTTACTTGTTTCATAGATCTTATTGTACACATTTTGTACCAGAGGAAAACTCTAAAGCCAGTTGCTCAAACTTTGTTCAACAAGACAGAGTTTATATTCGGGTTTAAAAAACCTGCAAATGTAATGACTTTGGGAAAGCATTTTTTTTTCAAAAACTAAAGCTTAAAAAACACAGAGCGTTCATACTAAAATATATTTTTGCAAATGCAATAAATTTGAAAATATTTAATCCAAAATTAAATCAATGTAAATGTCAGAGAATACACAGTAGAAATACCTAAGTCACTGACACTTCAGACACCACTCAAAATCAGAGTTTTGAGTACAGAAATTTATGTAAAACTAAAGTTGTTAAATAAATTATTTGTGTATAACTTTAAAAGGAGTAGAAGATATTTTGGAAAGCTATTACATTCAAAGCATACGTTCTTGAAAAAATTATAGATTTTTTGAAAAGCAAATAAGAGTATTCAACTCTCAAATTACACACATGAAAGCATGTGATCTACTGTTACTGAATCAGAGATATGAAAAATTCTTATTAAGTGGGCATTGTTTATGACCTTTTCTATGGAAAAGGAAGGACATTAAAATGAAAGATGCATCATGGAAATCCAAATAGAGAGACTCTTTGTGGTTAACTTATAATATTGAGTGATGCATGAGGTAGGTGTTCAGGAGAATATTCTTCTGCATTATAGTGAGAAGAACATTTTTAATTTTAGTTTAAATTAAAGGTAATTAATTAGTGGTATATCATTTTACTAATTGTTTTGGGAGTTTTTTTGTATGTGTTTTTGATATGGAGTGTTGCTGTGTCACCCAGGCTGGAGTGCAGTGATGCAATCTCAGCTCACTGCAACCTCTGCCTCCCAGGTTCAAGTGATTCTCCTACCTCAGCCTCCTGAGTAGCTGGGATTACAGGCACCTACCATCATGCCCAGCTAATTTTTGTATTTTTGGTAGAGACAGTGTTTCCCCATGTTTGCCAGGCTGCTCTTGAACTCCGAACCTCAGGTGATCCACGTGCCTCAGCCTCCCAGAGTGCTGAGATTACAGGCATGAGCCACTGTGCCCAGCCCTAATTGTACTTTTATGCAATAGAATGCAGTACAGTTTTAAATTTTTAGATTACATGTGAGCTTAATTTTTTAATTCAACATTTTTTAATATGTTAAGACTATTGTTCATTCAAAGAAGCATTATTATGCCACTAACTTTAACCTGTCCCACCTCACTAAAAAATGTAGGTAAAAGATGGTAATGATATATTATTTGGTGATATGGTTTGGCTGTGTCCCCACCTAAATTTCATCTTGAAATCTCACACATTGTGGGAGGAACTCAGTGAGAGGTAATTGAATCATGGTGCAAGTCTTTTCCACACTGTTCTTTTGATAGTGAATAAGTCTCACAAGATCCAATAGTTTTAAGAAGAGGAGTTTCCCTGCACAAGTTCTCTCTCTTTGCCTGCTGCCATCCATGTAAGACATTACTTGTTTCTCCTTTCCTTCCACCATGATTGTGAGGCTTCCACAGCCACAGGGAACCATTAAGTCCAATTAAACTTCTTTCTTTTGTACATTGTCCAGTCTTGGGTATGTCTTTATCAGCAGTGTGAAAATGGACTGGTACAGTAAATTGGTACCAGTAAGTAGGGCACTGCTGAAAAGATACCCAAAAATGTAGAAATGACTTTGGAACTGCATAACAGAGGTTGGAACAGTTTGGAGGGCTCCAAAGAAGATAGGGAAAATGTGGGAAAGTTTGGAACATCCTAGAGACTTGTTGAATGGCTTTCACAAAAATGCTGATTGTGATAAGAACAATAAGGTCCAGGCTGAGGTAGTCTCAGATGTCAATGAGAAACTTGCTGGGAACTGGAGCAAAAGTGACTCTTGTTATGTTTTGGCAAAGAGACTGGCAGCATTTTGCCCCTGCCCTAGAGATTTGTGGAAGGGTAAAATAGACAGACAGAATTTAGGGTATCTAACAGAAGAAATTTCTAAGCAGCAAAGCATTCAAGTGGTGACTTGGGTGCTGTTAAAGGCATTCAGTTTTATAAGGGAAGCAGAGCATGAAAGTTTTAAAAATTCACAGCTTGACAATGTGCTAGAAGAGAAGATCCCATTTTCTGAGGAGAAATTAAAGCTGGCTGCATAAATTTGCATAAGTAACAGCCAAATGTTAATCTTCAAGACAATGGGGAAAATGTCTCCAGGCATGTTAAAGCTTCATGGCAGCCTCTCCTGTGGGGAAAAGAAAGAGAGATCAGATTGTTACTGTGTCTATGTAGAAAAGGAAGACATAAGAAACTCCATTTTGATCTCTCTTTCTTTTCCCCACATCTCCTATCTATCACAGGCCTGGAGGCCTAAGAGGAAAAAGTGGGTTCTTGAGCCGGGCCCAGGGTTCTCATGCTGTTTGCAGCCTAGGGACTTGGTACCCTGCCTCCCAGCAACTCCAGCCATGGCTGAAAGGGGCCAACATAGAGCTCAAGTCATGGCTTCAGAGGGTGCAAGTCTCAAGCCTTGGCAGCTTCCACTTGGTGTTGAGCCTGCCAGTACAAAGAAGTCAAGCACTGGGGTGTGGGAACCTCCACCTTGATTTCAGAAGATGTATGGAAATGCCTGGATGTCCAGGCAGAAGTTTGCTGCAGGGGCAGGGCTCTCATGCAGAACCTCTGCTAGGGCAATGCTTAATGGAAACGTGGGGTCAGAGCCCCCAAATTGAATCCCTACTGGGGTACTGCCTAGTGGAGCTGTGAGAAGATGGCCATGTCCTCCAGACCCCAGAATGATAGATCCACTGACCGCTTGCATTGTGCACCTGGAAAAGCCACAGACATTCAATAGCAGTCAATGAAAGTAGCAAGGAGGGAGGCTGTACCCTGCAA
Source organism: Hylobates moloch (assembly GCF_009828535.3). Lineage (NCBI taxonomy): Eukaryota > Metazoa > Chordata > Mammalia > Primates > Hylobatidae > Hylobates > Hylobates moloch. Next base: position 35,381,426 of record NW_026652296.1, read on the forward strand.
AGACACAGGAGCCGAGCTGTCCAAGACCATGGGAACCCAGCTTTTGCATCACTGTGGCCTTGTTGTGGGATTCAGGAGGACAAGAGAGACCTCGGGTTGAAACAGGAGAATCTTTGTTGAGTGCACTCAGGCCCAGCTGACTCAACATCCAAAAGACTGGGTCTGGAACAAAGACAGCACCTGACTTTTATACACACTTCACAAAAGGCGCTGGGCTAGCTTGAAGGATGCTTATGTTGGTGTGAAAGCAGGGATACAGAGGCAGGACAAAGACAGGATTGCACATGACCGTTGCCAAGCAACCCAGACGTCCATTATCTAGGTTTGCCTGGGAATGGGCTTATCTTATAACCTTCACTATGGTGCCCAGGCAGCTACAGTTCAGGCCTACTCAGGCTGCTCATGACCTTCCTTGTACTTAGATAAAACAGAATATTTGAAGTCACTAGTTACTGAGAACAGGAATCTATAAACTTATTCCATAAAACAAAGGAAAATGTGTTTTTCTTCTTATGTTGAGGGAGTGCTGGGAGAGTCTCCAGAGCACATTAGATAATATTATCCAGAATTTTCCTGGGTCTGGGCTGTGCCTGTTTCTGCCTCTGGGACAAGTCAGCCTAATACAGGAAAACTTATTTCTCTTTCTTTTTAATTTTATTTTTCTTTAATCTCCCACCTCAGCATGGATGTGAGATATGGAGTCAAAGGAGATCATTTTGGAACTTTAATATTTGACTGCTGTGCTGGATTTTGGACTTGCATGAGGTCTGTAGTTCCTTTGTTTTGGCAAATTTCTCTCATTTGAATGGTTGTATTTACCTAATGCCCACACCCCCCATTGTGTCTAGAAAGTAACCTGCCTTTGATTTTACAGGCTTATAGGTGGAAGGGACTTGCCTTGTCTCAAATGAGACTTTAGACTACGGACTTTTGAGTTAATGCTGGAGTGAGTTAAGACTTTGGGGGACTGTTGGGAAGGCATGTTTTGTTTCAAAATGTGAGGACATAAGATTTGGGAGGGGCCAGGATGGAATGATTTGGTTTGGCTGCGTTCCCACCCAACTCTCACCTTTAATTCACACATGTTTTGGGAGGGAGCCAGTGGGAGATAATTGAATAATGCAGCAAGTCTTTCCCATGGTGTTCTCATAATAGCAAATAAGTCTCACAAGATCTGATGGTTTCCAAAAGAGGAGTTCCCCTGCACAAGTTTTCTCTCTTTGCCTGCCGCCATCCATGTAACATGTGACTTGCTCCTCCTTACATTCCACCATGATTGTGAGCCTTCCCCAGCCACATGGAACTTTAAGTCCAATTAAACCTTTCTTTTGTAAATTGCCCAGTCTCAGGTATGTCTTTATTAGCAGCATGGAAATGGGCTTATATATTTGGTAATATAATGAACTTACATCTCCAGTAATCTCTTTTGCCAGTGTCTTTAAACTGCAAATAAGCTTAGGAATATTGTTCCTGTAGGTTAAATTACTATTTTTTGTCTTTAAATTTGTTTTTCTTAATTTTTGTGGTATATATTATGTATAAATATTCATGCCAGGTATGGCATATTTTTATACAGGCTTGTAATATGTAATAATCACATCAAGGTAAGTGAGGTATTCATTACCTCTAGCATTTATCCTCTGTATTAGAAATAATCTAATCATACACTTTCAGTTAATTTAAAATGTACAAGTAAACTTTTATTTCCTACATGGTCATTTTAATGATTACAATAAAAATTATGTAAATGGATAAAATTCATACATTTCTGAGTCCTAAATAATTTTTTTTTCTGAGACAGAGTCTTACTCTGTTGCCCAGGCTGAAGTGCAGTGACGTGATCTCAGCTCACTGCCACCTCCGCCTCCCTGGTTCAAGTGATTCTCCTGCCTCAGCCTCCCAAGTAGCTGGGAATACATGTTCCCGCCACCACTGCCAGCTAATTTTTATATTTTTAATAGAGATGAGGTTTTGCCATGTTGGCTAGGCTGGTCTTGAGCTCCTGTCCTCAAATGATCCACCCACCCACGCCTCCCAAGGTGCCAGGATTACAGGCATAAGCCATGGCGCCCAGCCCTAAATAAATTTTGTTTAATTTATTATATATTTTTCTTTGAACATGTGGCCTCTCTGCCTGCAAACACATATAGACTTAGTTTTGATTTACATAGAGTTAAACATACACATACATTACTTTAAAGATAAACCTTTGGTGTAAGGAAATTATGGAGTAAATAAATGTGTTTGTGTCAGTATAAGTTTGTATCTATTTTCGGAAAACAAAAAGCAGTATTGGAACAAACAAATCTTTTAAGATGACTAATTAACTAAAAAACTAAAAACCTCAAAAATTCTGAAAGCAAATCTATACTCTGCTTTGTATTGTATTCATTACTGTAAAATTTTATGGTTTATGGTTCAGCATCTCCCCATGTAAATTCTCTTTCACTTCTCTGGTACTCATGCTAAACCCACAATTTTCTTCTTTCTTGTCTTTTTGTTTTGTTGTTTTATAGTGTATGGAGTATTCATCATGTGAGCTGGTCAGAAATTATATGAATGATTTTCATATAACATAGTAGTGCACACAAAATAATTGTTAGATGTAATTTCACAGTGTATTAAGTTACATTTCATTTAGTTCGAACATTCTATTTTATTCTTTTAATTGGAGAACTGTATATAAGCCTACTGTTTTTTAGTTACTGTGTCTTTCCATTTTTATAATTTACATAAGTGCATTTATTTACTGATTGAGCTAATTTGTTCAGGTGAATAGTAGGGAGGTTTCATTAAGTTAAGAGGGCATTGTATATAAAGTATCAAGCAAACATGACAATGCTTGCTGTGTAATAGATTCTCCATGATAAGCCATAAATATTCCTGCTGGAGTTAATTTGTAACTTCAAGTCAGATATAGATATATCACTGGTGAAGAAATAACACTTTTTTTTTTGACACCAGAGTCTTGCTGTGTAACTCAGACTGGAGTTCAGTGGCAGGATCTGGCCTCACAGCAGCCTCCTCCTCCCAGGTTCAGTGTTTCTTATGGCTCAGCCTCCTGAGTAGCTGAGACTACAGGTGTGTGCCACAATGCCTGGCTAATTTTTGTATTTTTCAGTAGATGTCGGGGTTTGCCATGTTGGCCACTTGGTCTCAAACTCCTGACCTGAAGTGATGTGATCCACATGCCTCAGCCTCCCAAAGTGCTGGGATTACATGCATAAGCCACTGTGCCTGGCCAGCATTGATTCTTTATGTTTAGTGGACATTTTGTTCCAGGCTACAAAGCTGACTCTTGATGAATTTAAAGGGAAATTCTACCTTTAATTTTATTTTTCTTATTAATTCATATTCCAAATAATGTATGCGTCACAGCCTTTTTTTTTTAATTTTTCTGAGTTAAGGCTGTAGTTTTCTCACTGTTGCCTTCATGCCACATCATTTTACATGGTACTTTATAGGTTCTGATGAGACAGTTGGTATTTTTTACTGCACTGAAAAATTGGTTTTAACTGGAGAATTTGCCTATCAATGTAACTTTCAAATCCGTTAATTAAGATAAGAAGCATACACTGTCCAAAGGTAAGAAGATTACATCAGTTAGCATTGTTTTTCTTTGTAAAAAGAAAATGTTATTAGATTCTTACACAAAGCGTGGCAAATGTAAGATGTGTTAGAAAGTGTATATTTAAAATTAGATTTTTAAGAGAGTTGAAATGGTAAGTGAAAAATTCTAAATTCAATTTTCTATGATACACTTAGAGCACAACTTATGTTTCCAGGCAGGATGTTCTATTTTTAAGTGTAATTGTTACATGTCGTAAAATAATCTCTGGATTTGAAATTTAAAACAATATTTCTTTTCCATATTGATATTACAATTTGGAGAAATTTCTCACTCTTATGCTATTTAATTTTTTAGTGGGTGAAGTTCAGCCTACAGTTTTTATCCTTAGTCACCTAACTGTAGCCAACTCTTTGGACAGTTTCTCTGGAAAAATTTTGAAGATCATGGCAGCTTTTGGACTAAAACATTTTCTGTTATTTTGCATGCAAACTTGTTTACTGTGTTCACAGAGCGGCCAGTCCATGGGACCATAAGCAACACCTGACCTTTTACTGTCTTTCATAGCATTACCATCAGCACCAGAAACTCCAGGTGCCAGAAGCTTAAAGTAAAAGCCCTAAGCTACATTGGCTCCTCCCATTTACTCTCCTGGGTCTAGAAAATGCTATTAAATATCAGCGTTTCTATGGTTATGACTGACAAATTAAATGACAAGAACAGCACAAAAACTATATATTTTTATACCATTTAGCTACGTTTATGACAGACACAGATAGTATTTGAAATATTGGTATCCTGTAATGTTTTAAAAATCTATTTTTTAACTTGACAGATAAAATATGTATTTAGTTTATAAAACATGATGTTTTGAAGTACATATACATTGTCAAATGCTTAGTTCTAGGTAATCAATTCTTTACCACACACAGTTACATATTTGTTTTGAGACCACATGAAACTGTCTTAGTATTTTTTAAAAATTTAATACAGTATTATGAACTATAGTTACTATGCTATACAATAAATCTCTTGAACTTTTTCCTTCTATCCACCTGTAGTTATGTATTTTTTAGCAGACATGTTTGTGATCCTCCCCTTCTAAATACCCTGATACCTGGCAATCACCATTTTACTCTTTATTTCCGTGAGATTAAGTTTTTTAGAATCTATGTGCAAGTGAAATTAGATATTAATCTTTCTGTGCCTGGCTTATTTCAACTAATATAATGTCCTCCAGATTAATCTATGTGACTGAAATTAATAGAAATTTCTTTTTTAAAGACAAATAGTATTCCATTGTGTATATATACCACATTGTCTTTATCTAATCATTAGATGTTAAACTGTTTATATTTTGGCTATTGTGAAGAGTGTTGCAAACAACATAGAAGTGCAAATGCTTCTTCATTCTGATTTCATTTGTTTTGGATATATATCCAATATTGCAATTGCTGTATTACATGGTAGTTTAATTCTAAATTTTTTGAGAAATCTGGTTTTTTTAACAATGGCTGTCCTGATTTACATTCAAACCAACAATGTGCAAGCATTTTCTTTGTCTCACATCTTTATCAACACTTCTTTTTCTTTTAATAAGAGTCATTCTCACAGGAGTGAGTTGATATCTCAGAATTTTTGTGGATTGTCTTTTCCTGATAATAATTGACATTGAGCATTTTTTAATATATCTCTTGGCCATATGTATGTCTTTTTTTGAAAAATATTTAAGCCTTTTGCTCATTTTTAGTAGTGATTTGTTTTTTGTTGTATAGTCATTTGACTTTCATACATATTTTTATATAACCCCTTGTCACATGTATGATTTGCAAAAATTGTCTCCCATTTTTTAATTGTCTCATCTTGTTGATTGTATCAGCTTCTGTGCCATGACTTGTTAATTTGAAGTAATCTGACTTATGTGTTTTACCTTTTGTTCCCTGTTATTTTGAGATTAAATTTAAAAAGTCACTGCCCCAACCAATGTTATGGGGCTTTCAGTGTATATCTTTTGTAGCAGTTTTAGAGTTTCAGAACTTACACTTAAGTATCCAGTTTATTTTGAGTTGATTTTTATATATGATGTGAGATAAGGGTCTCATTTTATTGCTGTACATGTAGCTATAAGTTTCCTCAACACCATTTATTGAAGATACTGACCTTTCTCTAAAAAATTGTCACTTATATCTAAAATCATCTGTAAACACATGAATATATTTCCCATCTCTCTTTTCTGCTCCATTGGCCTATATGTCTGTTTTTATTCAAGTACCACACTGTTTTGGTTACTATGGTTTTGTAGTATATTTCAAAATTAGGTAGGATGATACCTTCAGCCTTCTTTGCTTCATTGCTTTGGCTATTCAGGGTCTTTTGTAGTACCATATAAATTTTAGACATCTTTTTTAAATGTTCTATTATGTATGTCACTGGCATTTTGATAAAGTATCATCTCTTCAGATCATTTTGTGTAATACAGATACTTAACAATATTAATAATTCCAATTCATGAATGAGTAATATTTTTTATTTGTGTATTGCTTAATTTCTTACTTTAATGTTCTTTAGATTATAATATACAGGTGTTTCAATGTTTTAGTAAAATTTATTTTAAAGCATAGTTACCACAGTTATTGTAAATAGGTTTGTTTTTAATTTTATTTTGAGATACTTAATTATTGTATAGAAGTGCTACTAACTTTTGGGATGTTAATTTTTTATTCTCCAAGGGATAATTTAACTTCTTCCCCCCACCCCCCAATCTGGATGGCCTTCTACTTTATTCTCTAATTTGTTTGAAAAGAATTAGAAAACTTCTAAGAAATAATTTGAGTTATACCTGCCTGAGACCACATATCTTACTTGATTAGATCAATATTTTCTGTGTGTTGGTGTGTATGACTAAATCCTTATAGCCTTAGGAAACTTAGGAATTGCATTCAGGAAAACAAAAATTTAGGCTTTGAGACTTTAATTCAGCTTAAAAAATATTTACAGAATCTGCCTAATGTCCCTAGCAATATATTCCAGGATTATGTTTTCATCACAATCTACTAAACGTTTTCATTTTAAGTAGTTTTTTTGTTTCGTTTTGTTTTGTTTTTGAGATAGAGTTTTGCTCTTATTGCACAGGCTGGAGTGCAGTGACGCGATCTCCACTCACTGCAGCCTCCACCTCCTGGGTTCAAGTGATTCTCCTGCCTCAGCCTCTGGAGTAGCTGGGATTACAGGCATGCACCACCACACCTTGCTAATTTTTGTATTTTTATTAGAGACAGGGTTTCGCCATGTTGGTCAGGCTGGACTCAAACTCCTGACCTCAGGTGATCCACCTGCTTTGGCCTCCCAAAATGCTGGGATTAGAGGCATAAGCCACTGCTCCTGGCCTTAAACAGATTTTTTAGAGATTAGATTTTCATTTAAAAATATTTGGTTTAACACTAGGTAAAGATATCTGAAATACTGTAAAACTCAATGAACAAACATTTTTCTTGTCTTCTACTATGTTCATAGAATTTATAATAAGAGATGCCCAGAATAATATTCATAGAAAATAGGCCTAAATGTATTATGTAGAAAATTATGGCATTATGCTAAGGCTTTATATTCAGGATAAATAAATTACAAATTTCTTTTAAACAATATTGTGAAATTGATCCCTAATCTCCACTTATTAGCTACATGAATTAGTTGATATATGAACTAGGTTTTCTTTGTTCCCCTCATTAGGTTCTCTCAGTTCATGGTGAAAGCTCTGTATAGATATTTTTTCTTGTTGGCTTTCATGTGAAAGCAGGTTTTTTTACTGAGAATTTTATTTTCCTCACAGATTTTGTTACATTTGGTTCTAGAACTTCTAGTTTCACAGCATCAGCTAACTTGGGGGCCCTGAATTTGCTAATTCTTAAGATTATATTATTTTGAAAGTTATTATTTTAATCAAGGTAATCAATATTCAGAGGTTATTTGCTGTAAAGTCTAGTTGTGTTCCCCCTTTCAGTTTTTAATTCCTTTTTTCTCTGTTTTAAATTAAACCATACAAACTCTAGAAATTGCCCTTTGTTAGTGACATATACTTGAAAACCACTTTTCTGTCAACTTCCCTTTCCCACCCCTCTAGCAATTCAAAGTATTAATAGCATAATTTTTACCTAAACCTGTAGTTAGTGAATGCTGTAAGGTGATTAATTAAATGTTATTAACGACAGACCCAAGCAGTATACTCTGATTTTATTACCTTTTTGATACAAATTTACTTCTTGAATTAAACAATTATTTTAGTCTATACTAGCTTGATTTTCTTCATGCTTGTTGTTAAATTCTGCTGAAATACTACCACTTAACTTCTACTTGCCCTGAAATAGTTTTTCATTTATTGATAAAACTTTAAATTATCTCTGGGTTACATTTTTCTTCCCCTGCAGATGTCTCTCCTGCAGCGTGCCTTCCTCCTCCTCTGATTTGGTTTCTTTCTGGACAGTGTGAAGCTGTGAATGGATGCCCTGACTCTGGGATCGCCTGTTTTTTTCTGCTCTCATTTTTCTTGCTGACTCCACAGAGAGCATCCTGATGTCCACAGAGAGTGTGGATGTTAGGTAGATTTTTTGAGATCTTGAATATCTAAAAATGAATGCATTCTACCCTTTATATTTGATGATGACATAGTTTGGATATGTGTCCCTGACAAAATCTCTTGTCATATTGTAATCCTCAATGTTGGAGGTGGGACCTGGTGAGAGGTAAGTGAATCACAAGGGCGAATTTCTCCCTTTGGTGTTGTTCTCATGATAGACTCCTCTCAAGATCTAGTTGTGTGAAAGTGTGTGGCATCTGCCTCCCCCGTCTCTCTTCCACCTGCTCTGGCCATATGAAACATGCCTTCTTCCCCTTCACCTTCTGTCATGTTTATAAGTTTCCTGAGGCCCCCTCAGAAGCCCAAGAGATGATCAACACTATGCTTCCTGTACAGTCTGTGAAACTGTGAGCCAACTAAATCTATTTTTAAATAAATTATCCAATCTCAGGTATTTCCTTATAGAAATGTAAGAAAAGACAAATGCAGGTGATTTTATTCAAAGTGAATTTTTGTCTATTGAGCTCCTACTGTGTATCATGCACTATTCTAGGAACTGAGGATGTGAGAGTAAATAGGACAAAATAAAAATGAACTGGGTTCTAATCTAAAAAGAGCTTTTATTTTAGGGGGAGAAGAATATAGATAAATAATAATAACAATGTGTCATTCATATATTATATAGAGAGATATATGTCAACATGTCTATGTATACACACACACATGATTATATTTGAAAAGCAAGGTTAGGGACTTGGAGAGTGATGGTGGTGTTTAATTTTCTATATGAAAGTCTCAGGCTCAGAAAATTTGACCAGAGACCTAAAATAAATTAGATAATGAGCCATTTCTGTATTTGAGATGAGAGCGTTTGAGACAGAGTAAAGAACATCTCACTTCTGCTGCTCTGACATTAAACCAAAGATGTGAATTTCTGTGATATCTCAACTGAATTAGCTTGCTTGGCTGCTGCAGAGATTAATGCACCATGTAAAATCTTTAGGGTCTCAGTGGTCTGCAGATTGTCAAGACAGCCTCTCCAATGTGTAAGAAAACTTTTTGCACCTAGAAACAAGTATCTCTGCAAATGAGGCACAACTCTTTTTAACCCCTTTATATTTTGGAGACAAATATGCCATATTTGAGAATGCTGCTTCAACACATGCACAGGGTAACTCAGAAAGCTGCCCATCTTTACTGAAACTCAAAGCAAAAGGCAGCTCTGCAGAGGTGCAGCTGGAGGGAAGGCAGCTCTGCAGTAGGTGTCACAGGATGGTGCTTGAGCATCTGCAGCAGGCCACTGTGCTGTATGGAGTCTCCAGCAAGCTCAAGGGATATCTTCAGTGCAGAATTCCAGGGATGTGAAAAAATATATATGTTTTAGTCAATTATCTACTGAAAATAGCTCCTGGCTTGCCACTGCACTCTTGTAGAGATTGAACAACTGATCATGGGATACCAAGTAACAAGACCTGAGATATTTCTTATGAACTGTTATAAAATCTACTGGGAAATAGCATGGTATGCACAGGTGCTGTATATAAGCAAGATACACTGGTCTATAGGCTATCAAGCTGAAGCAGATGTGGTAGGCATGAAAGGGTTGCATGTGGAGGTGACTCAGACCTCCATGGCACCTACTTCCATGCATTGAGACCCCCCTCTCAACCCACAACTAAGGCAGTCTCATTGGTATTTCTTATGAACAGCTAACCAATGAAGGAAAAAGTGTACCTATATACAGATGTTATTACCAGTATTAATGTAGGCTGGTAACTATTTGGCCCCCCAAAAAAAAAAAAAAAAACTGGAGAAGAGAAAGTCTTCCAAATGGCAGAAATTTGGAAAGAATAACTGTTTTTGTTTACATCATCTAAAGGTATGCACCTGCATGTATTTATTGCTGATGGCCATAAGTTTGGAACTGGAAAGACCTTGACATAAACAAGAGATTCAGCAATGAATCTGCAATGAGGTGCATGGCTGACCAGCTGGAATGAGCAGAACATGAGAATGTTTGTTTCCCATATGAATGCTCTTATGAGTATGAGGGGCTACCAATAATAGAACAAATAAAGAACTGAGCTGTAAATATTAGACTTTTTTTCACAGTTTCCTCAGTGTTTGCTTAATAGGTTCATGGGAGACAATGTGGCCATGTTAAGAGTAAGGAGGTTTTCCATGAGTTCAAGAACATGGACTTTCCTTTACCAATACTGGCTACTGACCCAAATGAGCACCAAGATTGCCAAAAATGGCCAATGCTTAAACCCTGGAAAAGTGAGCTACCTTGACTAGACCAGTTAGATTACTGGTGAGATTCTAGTAATATTCTTTCTCTTTTTTCCTGGAGGTGGTAGAGAATTTTTCTTACTGGAATTAACACATATTTGAATACTGATTTTTCTCTATTATGCTTTTCCTAGCATCAACTTACTGCATTTGCTGAGTTCTTATTCTCTGTCCTGATACTTTACATATCGTTGCCACTGATGACAGAGCTCATTTTGCAGAAAAAGAAGTACTGCAGTAAGCTCCAGCCTACAAGATTTATTGGTCTTGTGATTGCCCACATCACCCAGAGCATAATCTTAAAAGAATCAGTTATTTTGTCAACTGTGAGACCATATTCTAAGAGGCTAGGTTTATATTATACAAGATGTGGTGTATACTCTGGACCAGGAGCCAATATATTGTCTCATGGCTGGAACACATGGTTCCACGCATCAAGAATCATTTCACACAGTTTATTGAGCTTCCTTTGTAGAGCAGTGGATGAAAAACCACAATCTCCAGAAATGCTACTTTTTGGGCTCTTGCCCCACTCATTTCTGTTGCAATTCCAGTGTCCTAGAAAGCCTCTGAAACATGACTCTTGATTGTCTACTTTAACCCTAACAGTGTTACTTTATGTAAAATTTTGATTGCAGAATATGTGGATGTAGAAAAAAAAAGTCCTCATAGGTGTTAGAAACGATGCTGCATGGGTTTGTTTTTATGAATGTTTTTATAAGTGGTAACAACAATTTTTCTTAACCATACACACAACAAAAATGTGTCATACGTTGAAAAGAAATAGCAATGATCAAATATTAGTTCTAGTATTAGCTCTTTCCTCGTCTTTTGATGATTATCTAATTTGCCAATCTAAATGTAAACATAAAACATTATATAATAAATTTGATTTTTGATCTAGACTATTAGATAATCTAGAAACTAGTTTGGTTCTTTTATTCATTAATTTTAAAAAACCCAGGAGATTCACAACCTTTTTGAACTGTGTATTAAATAGGATAAATAGGTTATGAAGAATTTCATAAGGCTGCTGTATTGAGTTAAAAATGCATCTGAATTTTATACTGTATAATGAGTAAAAAGCTGCAAAAATGTTTCTTTCTCATTATTTTGTCTTTTTTTTTTTTTCTTTTTTGAGATGGATCCTTGCTCTGTCACCAGGCTGGAGTCCAGTGGCACAATCTCCGCTCACTGCTACCTTCGCCTCCCGGGTTCAAGCTATTCCCTTGCCTCAGCCTCCTGAGTAGCTGGGATTACAGGCGTGCACCACCACGCCCAGCTGGGTGGATCACGAGGTCAGGAGATCGAGACCATCCTGGCCTACATGGTGAAACCCCATCTCTACTAAAATACATTCTTGTTCTTATGCTATGAATCCCTCAACATTAAATATCATTCATTTCACAAAATAGTTATCTAGTTGTTAGAAACTAAGGTTAAATTAACTATTAATATTAGAAAATAATATAAGATTTTGATAAAATCAGCCTTTTATTCAGTGACTCTCTCTGTGTTGTATTTTACACCAGATAAGTAATGCAAAAATCCCTAAGTGATTCAAAGCAGAAATTTTTTACACTGAAACTCAAAACAACATTCTAGGCCAATGCTGTTTTCCACCTTCTTAATCATTCTACTTCTGCCTTGAATTCCTACCTGAAATATGCCTCTCAGTATCAGCCTAGAATTGTCAATATCTTTGCTATCTTCCCAAGGTCATTTCTTTGCCCAATCACAAAACTATGGAAAAAAAATATAAGAAACCTCTCGTAGAGTCAGCATTTCCATAGACCTTTTATTCAGAATATGCTGGATTCTACAAGACAAAGAATGGGAAGTAAAGCATTTAGGGGAGAGGAATATAAACAATTTAAAACAATATTCAGTTTGAAAACAGAGAACCAGACTTACAAGTAAGCAGCATCTTGTACTGAAATAGGACACCTTCTTCTCTTTGATTCTATTTTTCTAACTTCTTCCAAAAAATAATTTTTAAATGGGTTTGATTAGAAAACATAAAACACACTTTATTGAAATGTTTTTAATGATTTAAACACACCAGGAATCAAGGTGTTATCTGGGAATATAAATGATTTAACCTTGCATCATACATTAACTTAGATGGCAGGTGTTTCCAAAATCCAATTTCAGTAATTTTAGATATTTAGAAACTTTATCTGCATTCATTTAATCTTGGCAAGTTTGTGACTTCTGATTCTTCTTTGCCAAATGAGTTAATATCTTCTATATTCTACAACAAACATAAATTTTAGAGTCAAAAAATATGAATGCATAAAAGGGGTCTGTTTCAAATTTTTTCTCACTAGTAGCTTATCAGAAGGTTTTTATTAAGAGACCAGTGGGACACATAGGGAATATTGATGTTACATTTAAAGAGAAAGTTGACAAGTGATTGCTCTGGTGGGTTCAGATAATCTCTAAATTATCTAGTTTGATCTGGTGTACCTAAAAATACCCTGGCTGTAGAAAAACTGGTTAGATTTGCATGAGTGTAAGAATGTGAGGGTGTGTGTGTGTAGGTTTGTATAGTGAGAAAGTTGAAGATGAAAATCAAGGTCTGATGCAGAAGCACTAATGGAACAAAAATTCATTTAAAAGTAATCTACTTGTTCTACTATTAGTGAGGATGCATTCTGTCCATGCAAGCCGGTCTTCTGCTTTCTGAGGTTGCTGCTAGCCGTTTCGGCTTTTCTGACTCAGTTCTATCCAGTGATCCTCAGATATATTCCACTGCAGAAAATTGTAATTCATTAATTATTATTGTGTTTCCTGGACTCATCTACAAAAGATGAGTCCTAAGAGATTCATTTAAAAAAAATTTTAGATAAATAAAGAACATTATTTCTCTTTTGTAACATATTTGTGTCTATATCTTTATTTGCATCAGGGAATGACTCAAATATTAACCTACAAAGTTTACTATATTTCTCTTAAAGTTGGCTCATTTAGGGACTATGAGGTAATTCTATTCAATGAGAACTGAACTAGGCCTACCTACTAAGATTAGTCAGGACTATCAGAGAATTTCTTAAATAAATTCGCAATTAATCCTGAGATCATCATGAATTGCAAGTTTTACCCTAAAAAATTGTAACATAGTAAATTTTACTTTGTGTTTTAAAAGAAAGAGGAGCACAATGAAATTTTTTGTGATCTGTTGAAGTCCATAAAATTTATCAAAAAATTTTACATACAATGTAAATCTTTTGATAGCATTTAGTTTTTTTTTTTTTTTTTTTTGAGACGGAGTCTCGCTCTGTCGCCCAGGCTGGAGTGCAGTGGCGCAATCTCGGCTCACTGCAAGCTCTGCCTCCCGGGTTCACGCCATTCTCCTGCCTCAGCCTCTCCGAGTAGCTGGGACTACAGGTGCCCGCCACCACGCCCGGCTAATTTTTTTTTGTATTTTTAGTAGAGACGGGGTTTCACCGTGGTCTCGATCTCCTGACCTCGTGATCCGCCCGCCTCAGCCTCCCAAAGTGCTGGGATTACAAGCGTGAGCCACCGCGCCCAGCGATAGCATTTAGTTTTAATCACAATAAATTATAAATGCAACTGAGATCTAGAATCAATCTCTTTTCTCTCTTTAAAAAATCTGTATTTTCTTTATAAATGTAGTAACTTTTTTCAAACTGTACTCTATTATAGAACAAAATATTTGTCATCTGAAATGTTTCAAATTTTGTACTCTACTTATTACTTCAGTCTTACACTACATTAACATGTAAAATTTACAAGAATATTTATATCTAAAATATTTTCAAACTTGTATTTTTCTTGAAAATTTTGACATTTTTAAATTTTAACAAAAAGAACTCAGTAAAAACATTTTATATCTTTAATTTAGTCAGTGACACATAGCCACACAAATATAAATTTAACATTGATTAAAACAAGCAGTTTTGGGACCCTGGACGCGCGGGAGCGCGCGCCCAGTGGGGCCAGGGACTAGCCACTCACACGCCCTTGGGCCACTGCTGGGTGCCCGCTCTTCCTTATGCTTGCGCTGTGAGCTGAGCTAGTGTTTGTGCGGCAATAACATATCAGCCCCTCTTCCAGCCACCGAGCCCGCCTTCTGGAATGCCACCGCCGCGGTGATTTTCCTTCATGGATTGGGAGATACTGGGCACGGGTTGGCAGAAGCCTTTGCAGGTATCAGAAGTTCACATATCAAATATATCTACCCGCATGTGCCTGTTATGCCTGTTACATTAAATATGAACATGGCTATGCCTTCATGGTTTGATATTATTGGGCTTTCACCAGATTCATAGGAGGATGAATCTGGGATTAAACAGGCAGCAGAAAATATAAAAGCTTTGATTGACCAAGAAGTGAAGAATGGCATTCTTTCTAACAGAATTATTTTGGAAGAATTTTCTCAGGGAGGAGCTTTATGTTTATATACTGCCCTTACCACGCAGCAAAAACTGGTGGGTGTCACTGCACTCAGTTGCTAGCTTCCACTTCAGGCTTCATTTCCACAGGGTCCTATTGGTGGCACTAATAGAGATATTTCTATTCTCCAGCACCACAGGGATTGTGACCCCTTAGCCCCCCTGATGTTTGGTTCTCCGATGGTTGAAAAACTAAAAACATTGGTGAATCCAGCCAATGTGACCTTTAAAACCTATGAAGGTATTGTGCCCGGAATTAGTAGTTTCTTTGTCTCACTGACTTCAAGAACGAAGCTGTGGACTTTGGTGGTGAGTGTTACAGCTCATAAAGGCAGTGTGGACCCAAACAGTGAGCAGCAGCAAGATTTATTGCAAAGAGCAAAAGAACAGAGCTTCCACAGTGTGGAAGGGGACAAAAGTGGGTTGCCACTGCTGGCTTGGGCAGCCTGCTTTTATCCCCTTATCTGGCCCCACTCACATCCTGCTGACTGGTCCATTTTACAGAGAGCTGATTGGTCTGTTTTACAGAGAGCTGATTGGTCCGTTTTGACAGGGTGCTCATTGGTGTGTTTACGATGCCTGAGCTAGACACAAAAGTTCTCCAAGTCCCCACAGAGCACTGATTGGTGCATTTACAAACCTTGAGCTAGACACAGGGTGCTGATTGGTGTGTTGACAAACCTTATGTTAGAGACAGAGTGCTAATTGGTGTATTTACAATCCCTTAGCTAGACATAAAAATTCTCCAAGTCCCCACCAGACTCAGGAGCCCAGCTGGCTTCGCCTAATGGATCCTGCACTGGGGCCACAGGCAGACCTGCCTGCCAGCCCTGCGCCATGTGCCCACACTCCTCAGCCCTTGGGTGGTGGATGGGACCGGGCGCTGCAGAGCAGGGAGCGGCACCTGTCGGGGAGGCTCAGCCACACAGGAGCCCATGGCGGTGGGGAGGCTCAGGCATGGCTGGCTGCAGGTCCCAAGCCCTGCCCTGCAGGGAGGCAGCTGAGGCCCAGCAAGAATTCAAGTGCAGTGCTGGCAGGCTGGCACTGCTGAGGGACCTGGCACACCCTCCACAGCTGCTGGCCCAGGTGCTAAGCCCCTCACTGCCTGGCACTGGTGGTTCTGGCTGGCTGCTCCAAGCAGGGAGCCCACTGAGCCCACACCAACCCGGAACTCACGCTGGCCTGTGATCACTGCACGCAGCAGCCCCAGTTGCCACCCGCACCTCTCCCTCCACACCTCCCAGCAAGCAAAGGGAGTTGGCTCCGGCCTTGGCCAGCCCAGAGAGGGGCCCTCACAGTGCAGCAGTGGGCTGAAGGGCTCCTCAAATGCAGCCAGAGTGGACACCGTGGCCTGAGGAAGTGCCCAGAGTGAGTGAGGGCTGCTAGCACATTGTCACCTCTCAACCCCCCCTCTAAATAGGACACCCCAACTGCTGTTGGGAATTTGGCTGATGACCACTCTAGCCACTTCCTGCTGGATAGGGGAGATGAAGGGGGCCTGCAGTTCTAGTGTCCTCCAGAGGGGAGCTCTCTAGGTCAGTGAAAGCACCAGCGGGTCAGTCCAGGGGTCCTCGGTAGAAGTTGTTAGTTGAACTCATTTGGGCTTCCATTTATAAGACCATCTGTAGCTTGATGGCCTTGATTCTAGAGGAAACAAATTTGACAAGAAGGCTAAAAATACAGGTCCCAAAGGCGAGTAACAGCAAGATGGCTGCCACAGGACCTAGAAAGGGGAGAAGCCATGTTGCCCAACTCCAGAGGTTGGTATGAGTTTGAAAGGTGTTGTCTGATTTCAGAAGTCTTTTCCTGTAAACATCAGGCAGCATCTCATACGATCCCTGACTGGTGAGTGTAAAAACAACACTCTTCCCCTAAGAAGGTGCAGAGTCCTCCTTTCTCAGCAGTGAGGAGGTCTAGGCCTCAGTGGTTTTGGAGAGTCACTGTTGCCAAAGAGTCTATTTGGGATTGTAGAATAAGGATAGATTTCGTTATTTCTTGCAAACTGTCTGAGAGGCAGATATGGGTTGAATGTCCACATAAGTAGAATATGCCTTTGCTGGGTAGACAGAAATTTACCCTGGCTTTTAAAGGAATAGGGTACACTGTTTTTTCTTTACTACTTCCATCTCTCTTTCTTTCTCTTTGGCTTCTTCTTTGTCTCTTCCTCTCTTTTTGACTCTCTCTTTGACTTTCTCTGTCTGTCTCTCTTTCTCTCTGACTCCATCTTTGTCTCTCTCTTTCTTATTCCTTCTTTGACTTTCTGTCTCTCTTTCTCTCTCTGTCTCCTTTTCTTTGTCTCTCTGTTTCTTCCTCTCTCTGTCTTTGACTTTCTGTCTCTTTCCTTCTTACTAGTCTTTCCCTACCTTTGCCAGCCACTTATGCTGCTGTTCTCCCTTCTCCTTCCCCTTTTTGATGGCTCTGGCAGTGTAAGACTGCCACCTTCTTCAGTTTTTGTACTGCGTGCAGTAACTCCATGATTTCCTTGTGGTATTTAATGGAGGTTCCCAGAGGTTAGGAACTCCCTTTCTTTCCATATTGCAGCATGGGCATATAGGATTAGAAAAGCATACTTTCTATCTGTGTACACATTTAGTCTTTTTCCCTTTCCCAGTTCTAAGGCTCATGTAAATGCCACTAGTTCTGCTAACTGGGCACTGGTGCCTGGGGGAAGGGGCTTACTTTCAAGTATGTTTACCTCACTAAATATGGCATAACCTGCCCTTTGTATCCCATTCTCCACAAATGAACTTCCATTGGTATATAGGTTAAGGTCAGGATTGGCTAAGGGGACTTCTAAGAGTCATCTCAGGCAGCATAAGTTTGGACTGTAATTTGTTGGCACTCATGCTCGATTGGTTCCCCATCCTCTGGGAGAAAAGTGTCAGGGTTGAGAGCCACGTATGTGCATATTTGAAGCACCGGTCCCTCAAGGAGTAGTGCCTGGTATCTAAGTAGGTGGTTATCTGATAGTCATAAACTTCCTTTGGTACCTACTTTGCCATTTACCTCATGAGTAGTCCAGACAGTGAGATCCTTTCCTTGTATTATTTTGATAGCCTCTGACACTAAGATGGCCACTGCTGCAACTACCCTTAAACAGTGAGGCTAACCTTTTTCTACTACATCAATTTCCTTACTTAGGTATGCCACTGGTTGTGGGGTTGTCCCACGAGTCTGAATAAGGACTCCAAGAGCTATCCCAGCTCTCTCTGTGACATATAAAGAGAAGTTTTGTCCTGTGGGAAGGCTTAAAGCTGGAGCTTGTACAAGGACCTGCTTTAAGGTTTTGAAGTCTGTTTCTGCCTCTGGTTCCCATTCTACTAGATAAGTATTTGCCATCTGGGTTTTCTTGATTAGAGTGTAGAGGGCTGGCTATCTCGCTGTATCTGGGGATTCATAGTCAGCAAAAGCCAGTAATTCCAAGGAACCCCCACAACAGTTTAAATGTTTTAGGGTGAGAATAAGCCAGTATAGGCTGTATTTGTTCCTTGCTGAGGGCCCTGGTCCCTCTGGCTAAGATTAGGCCTAGATATTTGACCTACTGTAGGCAAAGCTGGGCCTTCGACCTAGACACCTTGTACCCTTGATTAGCTGGAAAGTTCAAGAGATCTAAAGTAGCCTGCTGGCACAAGGCTTCTGAACTGGTAGCCAAAAGTAAATCATCCACATATTGAAGGACCAGAGTGCCTGGACTTGAGAAGCGGCCTAGATCTTGGGCCAGTGTTTGACCAAACAAATGAGGGTTATCCCTAAACCATTGGGGCAAGACTGTCCAAGAAAGTTGGGACATGTGGTCTGTGGGATCCTCAAAGGTGAGGAGAAACTGGGAGTCAGAGTGCAGGGGAATACAGAAGAAGGCATCCTTGAGGTCCAGAACCATGAACCATTCTGCTTCCTCGGGTATTTGAGAGAGCAGGGTATAGGGATTGGGTACAACTCTAAGATCTTGCACTAGTCTCCACTAACCATTCCGTTTTTGTACTCCTAGAATTGGGGTGTTGCAGGGACTACTGCATCTCCTTACTAAACCTTGAGCTTTTAAATGTTTAACAATATTCTGTAATCCTTTATGAGCTTCAAGCCTTAAGGGATATTGCTTTGATAAGGAAAAGTGGTGGGATCTTTTAACCTGATTTGGACTGGGTGGGCATTTTTTGTCCTTCCAAATTGTCCTTCCAATGCCCAGACTTCAGGGTTGATTCCCTCCTCAAGTAGGGGACAACAAATGGGTAACTTGTTCCCCATATTCATGTAGATAATAGTTTCAGCTTTGGCTAATATATCCCTCCCTAATTAGGGTGTGGGACTTTCAGGCATAATAAGAAAGGCATGTGAAAAGAAAAAGTCTCCCAATTACAACTGAGGAGGTGGGAGAAATACCTGGTTACAGACTGTCCCAGGATTCCTTGGATGGTAACGGACCTTGAGGACAGTCATCCAGGACAGGAGATTAATACTGAGAAGGTCGCACCAGTGTCCAGGAGGAAATCAATTTCCTGGCCCTCAATGGTTAAACATACCTGGGGCTCAGTGAGAGTGATGACATGAGCTGGCACTTGCCCCAGGCACCCTCAGTCCTGTTGTTGGATCATCTGGTTGGGGGCTTCTGACCCAGAGAATCTTCATCCTCTGGGGCAGTGCACCTTCCAGTGATTGCCTCAGCATAGTGGACATGGATGAGGGGGAAGCTTGTTTCTCATTGGACAATCTTTTTTAAAGTGTCCTAGTAAACTACACTGATAACAAGCCCTACCGGGTGATTGGCCTGCTCCATTTTCTGTCCTATCTGAACCACCAAGGTTTGTCTGTCTGAGGGCCATGACTAAGGCTGTGGCCTTTCTCTGATCTCGCTTTTCCTTTTGGGCCTGTTCCTCTTGGTCCCTATTATAGAACACCAAGGTCGCCAGGATTAATAATGCCTCCAATTTTTGTTCAGGGCCCAGGTCTTGCTTTTGGAGCTTTCTCCTGATATCTGCAGCTGATTTGGTAATAAACTTATCTTTTAGAATAAATTGACCCTCGAGTGGTTCGGGTGACAGGGGAGTATATTTTCTTAAGACCTCCCTGGCCGGGCGCGGTGGCTCACGCTTGTAATCCCAGCACTTTGGGAGGCCGAGGCGGGCGGATCACGAGGTCAGGAGATCGAGACCGCGGTGAAACCTCGTCTCTACTAAAAATACAAAAAATTAGCCGGGCGTGGTGGCGGGCACCTGTAGTCCCAGCTACTCGGAGAGGCTGAGGCAGGAGAATGGCGTGAACCTGGGAGGCGGAGCTTGCAGTGAGCCGAGATCGGGCCACTGCACTCCAGCCTGGGCAACAGAGCGAGACTCCGTCTCAAAAAAAAAAAAAAAAAAAAAAAAAAACCTCCCATAGCCACTCAAGGAAGGTAGAAGGATTTTCTTTCTTTCCTTGAGTTATGGTGGACATCATTGAATAATTCATGGGCTTCTTTCTAATTCTCTTTAGTCCTTCTAGAACACAGGTCAACAGATATTTATGACTCCAGTCCCCATGATCTGAGTCAAGGTCCCAGTGGGGATCCATACTGGGGATGGCTTGCTGACCCATAGGGAATTTGTCCCTTTCTTCAGCTGTCATTCTATCATTTACTTGACTAAGATACCAGGTATCTCCAAACTCTCAGGCTGCAGCTAAAGCCACATTCTTTTCATTAAAAGCCAGGGTTTGATCTAACAGTAGCATGACATCTCTCCAAGTGAGGTTGAAGGTTTGCCCTAGACCCTGTAGGACATCTAGGTACCTATCAGGATCATCTGAAAACTTCTCCAGGTCTGCCTTGATCTGCTTTAAGTCAGAGAGGGAGAAGGGGACATAAACAATAGCCTGGGGGGGTTTGTGGTCCTTTGGAGATTTCTTTGCTTATTTCCTTCTGGGAAGGAGAGATTAAAGGAGGATTATCATTAATAGGAAGGGGAGATATAGGGAGGCTATGATATGGGGGTAAGCTGAGAGGTCCTCCTGTGCGATGTAAATTGTAAGCTTTGCATAGTTGTGTATTCTCCCTCAATGAAAAGAAAGCTTGGACATAAGGTATTTCACTCCATTTGCCTTCCCTCTTACAGAAAAGGTCAAGCTTCAGGATAGTATTGTAATTTGTACTTCCCTCAGGTGGCCATTTTTCCCATCAGAGAGAGAATATTGGGGCCAAGCCATAGTGCAGAAAAAAATGAGCCACCTCTTTTTCTGGGTTTGTGTGTCAAATTGGTCCCAATGGCTTAGGATGCATTTCAAGGGTGAGCCTGTTGATGCCTGAATGTTTCCCATCTGAAAGACGAAACTGCCCACAGTTTTGGTTTGTTTTGTTTCTCCCCCAGCCCAAGAACCTGCAATGGTCCCTGGACCCTGCTGATCAGAATAGTTGTGCTCACTGATGCAGCAGCAGAAACAACCGCTGCCCAAGAACCCACAACAGTCCCTGGACCCTGCTGATCAGAACAGTTGCGCTCACCGACACAGCAGCAGAAACACTAGTTTTCCTTCCAGACCACATGGAGGACTGAGGAAGGTCAGATTTAGTGGCATTTGCTGATGCATTCTCGAAAACCTGCACCCTTGCCTGTCCTCCTAGACCATAAGGAGGACCGAGAAAAATTGGATTTAGTGGCCCTTACTGACGCATTCTCGAAAACCTGTTAGAGTCCTAAGCATTCTCCTGTTAGTATTGGGACTTTACCCCTGTCCTATAAAGATGTTATGCCCAAAAAATGAAGTGAAGGGCCATACCCTGAAGGAGGGAAGGGATCTCCAGGGTTGGAAGAGTGACACCTTTTGTCCTAATTTATATGAATAGGAAGGATACAATTTCTGAGGCTCCCTATATCCTACCTTCAGGAATAGCTTTTGTTAGGCCTGTTAGTCTGAGGAGGGATCCTAAAATTCCAGGTAGTCCCCACTATGACGGGGCTTTGGGCAAAACATGTCTTTCTGGTTGGTAAGCCCAGGTGCCTAAAGAAGGTAACAGAGTTTTTTTTCTTTTTTATGAATTTTTTTTTTGCACACAAAACAACAAACATTTTCTAAAAATACATACAAACAAAAAGATGCATATCAAACATATTAGGAAGGTTGCACATGGGAAGTCGGGGATAGAAATGGGGAGTGGGAACTAAAATAAATGAGAGAGGGACTTTATATGGATCAGTGATAATATCTCAATCCTCTATTTGACAAAGAAGAAGGAGAAGGAAGAGGAAGAAAAAGAAACTGGGATAAAGGATCAGAAAGGGAGGAAAATAGAAAAAATTAGAGTATGACTCCAGGGTAGACCTGTTTTGTTGTCACTGGGTTGGTTGGTTGGTTTCTCTGTTGTATTTTTCATGTTTTGCCATGTTGGCCAGGCTGGTCTCGAACTCCCAGCCCGAAGTGATCAACCCTCCTCAGCCCCCCAGAGTACCAGGACCACAGGCGTGAGCCACCACGTCCAGCCCCCACATTGCTTCTGCCCTCCGTGGTAGACCTCCCAGACAGGGCGGTCGGGCAGAGGCACTCCCCACATCCCAGACGGGGTGGCCGGGCAGAGGCGCTCCTCACTTCCCAGATGGGGCTACTGGGTAGACGTGTTGCTCATTTCTTCCCAGATGGGGCAGCCGGGCAGAGACGCTCCACACTTCCTCCCAGACGGGGTGGCTGGGCAGAGGCGCTCCTCACTTCCCAGATGATGGGTGGCCGGGCAGAGGCGCTCCTCACTTCCCAGATGATGGGTGGCGGGGCAGAGGCGCACCTCACTTCCCAGACGATGGGTGGCCGGGCAGAGGGGCTCCTCACTTCCCAGACGGGGCGGCCGGCAGAGGGGCTCCTCACTTCCCAGACGGGGCGGTCGGGCAGAGGCGCTCCTCACTTCCCAGATGGGGCGGCCGGGCAGAGGCGCTCCTCACTTCTTCCCGGACGGGGCGGCCGGGCAGAGGCGCTCCTCACTTCTTCCTGGACGGGGCGGCCAGGCAGGGGCGCTCCTCACTTCCCAGATGGGGTGGGAGGGCAGAGGCACTCCTCAGTTCCCAGACGGGGCAGCCGGGCAGAGGC
>NW_026652296.1:35409316-35440590 GCF_009828535.3 Hylobates moloch
GGCAGAGGCGCTCCTCACTTCTTCCCAGACAGGGCGGCCAGGCAAAGGCGCTCCTCACTTCCCAGATGAGGTGGCCGGGCAGAGGTGCTCCTCACTTCCCAGATGGGGGGGCCGGAGGCAGGCGCTCCCCACTTTCCAGACAATGGGTGGCCGGGCAGAGGCGCTCCTCACTTCCCATACGATGGGTGGCCAGGCAGAGGCGCTCCTCACCTCCCAGACGGTAGGTGGCCAGGCAGAGGCGCTCCTCACCTCGTAGACAATGGGTGGCTGGGCAGAGGCGCTCCTCACCTCCCAGACAATGGGTGGCCGGGCAGAGGTGCTCCTCACTTCCCAGATGGGGCGGCCGGGCAGAGGGGCGGCCGAGCAGAGACGCTCCCCACCTCCCAGACGGGGTGGCGGCCGGGCAGGGGCTGCAATCCCCGCACCCTGGTAGGCCAAGGCAGGCAGCTGGGAGGTGGAGGTTGCCGCGAGCCAAGACCACGCCACCGCACTCCAGCCCAGGCAACACCGAGCACCGAGCGAGCGAGACTCCGTCTGCAGTCCCAGCACCTCAGGAGGCCGAGGCAGGCAGAGTACTCGGGGTCAGGACCTGGAGACCAGCGTGGCCAACATGGCAAAACCGCGCCTGCAGGGAAAGGAGAAAAAGCAGGCAACGGGCGCCGGCAGTCCCAAGCAGTCTGCGGGGCGGGGCAGCAGCGAGCAGAGTAGATTGCAGCCTGGGCCCCAGAGGGAAAAGAAAGAAAGAAGAAAGAAAGGAAGGAAGGAAGGAAGGAAGGGGTAACAGAGTTTATACTAGAAGTCATTCTTATAGGAAAAGCTAGAAAAGCACCAGAGACAGGTAGCAATTTTTAGAAGTGGGACTAAC
The DNA here is from genome assembly GCF_009828535.3 of Hylobates moloch. Lineage (NCBI taxonomy): Eukaryota > Metazoa > Chordata > Mammalia > Primates > Hylobatidae > Hylobates > Hylobates moloch. The sequence continues at coordinate 35,410,182 of NW_026652296.1, forward strand.
CTTGGAAAAGAGAGGTGAGAAGAAGTTTGTATGGCAGGCATTAGGACCCAGGGGGCAAGGGTCCGGATAGATAGGATAGATGGGCGAGTCTCACTTGGGTGACATGCCTTTGAGAGTTCTGCTCATGGCTGCAGTGTCAACCAACTTGTTGTTGGGACCCTGGAGCTCCATGGCTTTCCTCTCTGACAACCTTTGGCTCAGCCCAGGAGTACAGGAAAAGCAGAAGCTAGTTCCAGGCAAACCAGCACTCCCAACTCCAAAGAGTCAGGGGTTGTTAGCACTTTCCCAGAAAGCCTGTCACCCATGTCTTTAGTCCAGCAGCCGTGCTAGTCACTTTTAACTGGCCAACAGGTGCCCAGTATTTAGCCCCCAAATTCTAAGGAAAAATAGGACAGAATAGCAAGTGAAAGGGGTCCAATGGTACTCACTGCTTGGCAATGGGCAACAGTCTCACCATTCGGTGGTAGGCAACAGTCTCACTGCTTGGCAATAGGTGATTGTCCCTTCATGGTTGCCAAAATGTGTCCAGAATTGGTGGGTTCTTGGTCTCACTGACTTCAAGAATGAAGCTGTGGACTTTGGCGGTGAGTGTTACAGCTCATAGAGGCAGTGTGGACCCAAAGAGTGAGCAGCAGCAAGATTTACTGCAAAGAGCAAAAGAACAAAGCTTCCACAGTGTGGAAGGGGACACAAGCGGGTTCCCACTGCTGGCTTGGGCAGCCTGCTTTTATCCCCTTATCTGGCCCCACCCACATCCTGCTGACTGGTCCATTTTACAGAGAGCCGATTGGTCTGTTTTACAGAGAGCTGATTGGTCCGTTTTGACAGGGTGCTCATTGGTGTGTTTACAGTGCCTGAGCTAGACACAAAAGTTCTCCAAGTCCCCACAGAGCACTGATTGGTGCATTTACAAACCTTGAGCTAGACACAGGGTGCTGATTGTTGTCTTTACAAACCTTGAGTTAGAGACAGAGTGCTGATTGGTGTATTTACAATCCCTTAGCTAGACATAAAGATTCTCCAAGTCCCCACCAGACTCAGGAGCCCAGCTGGCTTTGCCTAGTGGATCCCACACCAGGGCCACAGGCAGAGCTGCCCGCCAGCCCCACACTGTGTGCCCACACTCCTCAGCCCTTGGGCAGTGGATGGGAACAGCCACCGCAGAGCAGGGGGCGGCACTTGTTGGGGAGGCTCAGCCACACAGGAGCCCATGGTGGTGGGGAGGCTCGGGCATGGCTGGCTGCAGCTCCCGAGCCCTGCCCTGCAGGGAGGCAGCTGAGGCCCGGCGAGAATTCAAGCACAGTGCTGGCGGGCCGGCACTGCTGGGGGACCCGGTGCACCCTCGGTGCCTGGGGCTGGTGGTGCTGGCTGGCTGCTCCAAGTGCAGGACCCACCAAGCCCACACCCACACAGAACTCGTGCTGGCCCACGATCACCACACACAGCAGCCCTGGTTCCCACTTGTGCCTCTCCCTCCACACCTCCCCGCAAGCAGAGGGAGCTGGCTCCATCCTCAGCCAGCCCAGAGAGGGGCCCCCTCAGTGCAGTCGCTGGCTGAAGGGCTCCTCAAACACAGCCAGAGTGGATGCTGTGGCCTGAGGGGGTGCCGAGAGTGAGGGAGGGCTGCTAGCAGGTTGTCACCTCTCAGTATGACGCACAGTTTGCATCAGAAGGAAATGATGGATGTCAAGCAATTCATTGATAAACTCCTACCTCCAATTGATTAACGTCATTAAGAGGCCTTTTGTAGAAGTACACCAGCATCATTGTAGTAGAGTATAAACCTTTTGCCATGCCCAGTCTTCAAATTTCTAATGTTTGCAGTGTTAAAATGTTTTGCAAATACAAGCCAATGGCACAGATCAAATAATGTCTCCTTATGAGAAATTTATGATCTTTTAAGTTTCTATACATGTATTCTTATGAGAGGATCCAGGATCTACTATATTAAAATAGATGAAGCAGATAGCTTCTTTTTTCTCAAATGTAATTCAGCAAAATAATACAGTACTGCCACGAGATTTTGTATCACATCATTTGAAAATTAGTAGTATGCTTAATGAAAATTTGTTCAGGTGTAAATGAGCAGTTAAGATACAAACAATTTATGCATGCTGTGACTTAGTCTATGGATTTATTCCAAAATTGCTTGTTCACCATGCAGTGTCTGTATTTTTATATATGTGTTCATATATACATAATGATTGTAATACATAATAAGAATGAGGTGGTATTACATTATTCCTAATAATAGGGATAATGCTGTTCATTGTCAAGAAAAAGTAAAATTGTTCTCTTCAATTAATGGCCCTTTTATTTTGGGACCAGGCTTTTCTTTTCCCTGATATTATTTCTATTTAATATTCTTTTCTCTCAAGAAAAAAAAATTGTTCTTTCTTTATTGTCCTTCATAGCAGACCAAATATTGCCTCTCTGCCACAGACCGCTACTGTCAATACATGCTATAATTTGACATTCTGGGTCACAGATATAAGGTATTTAAAATCTATTTATATTTTATAGACAAACCAGACATTAAAACTTCATACGTTACTTGTTTCAAATTACTCTACCTTATCCAAATTTATACCTAGTTATGAGGATCTTCATCCTAGGTAACAGGAGTAATTCTGTGGTTTTATTTTTCTGTAAACAACTGAAAGAATAATTAGATCATATTCTAGTATGTTCTGAAATATCTTTAAGACTGATCTTAAAAACTAACTTCTAAGATGATTTCATCTCCTCATAGCATAGAGTTTACTTTGTACACGTTTGAAACCAACTACTGTAGAAGATGAGGAATCCATTGTAATTTTTTGCTTTATTTTCATCTGTCAGTGGACTTATTTGAAATTTTCACTTGAGTCAAATTATTTTTTGTATTAGTTTTTCATGCAACCTTAAAAATGGCAATCATTTTAAATTGTCAAAATTTCCAAATTACTGGTAAAAATTATTTGAAAACAAACTTACGGGTAATAAAGACTAGTCAGAACCCTATATACATAAAGTGTAGTTACCATACAGATTGATATGTAGCAAAAATGTATGCTTGATATTTCTGAACTGTGTTAATTTTTCTGCTGTATTATAGCTGACCAAAATAATATTGAGTGTGTCTTTATAAATGGGTGCTAATCAATAATGGAAATACTTCAGTAATGAACTATATAGGATGTTAATAATGAAGCCGTATGTTTATGTCTTGAATAAAAAATTTTAAACAATCATTTACTATGTTATTTTTCTTTACCTTGAAGAACATAAACTGTTATTTCAGTTCTACAAATCAGCAAGATATTATTTATGCAAAGAAATATTCCATTGAAATGTTGTGCTGTAACATGGAAAAATGTAAATGATTTTTATGATTTCTATCAATGTGAAATAAAATTTAATTTTAAACAAAAAATCCATCAGTTTTATGTTTTTGAGTAGGTATAATGTACAAGAACTTTTTAAAAAATTGGTTCTATACATCCTCATTGTTATAAAAGTTCTTCCACTATGTTCTAGTTTTTTGTATAAATAAAACGTGTTCATAGTAATAACCATAATAAAATGTCAAAGAGTAAATTCACATTCTATCACAATGTTCATATAAAGCATTCAAAACATCCAAAAGAGAATATTTTTATTCCATATTTATCAGAAGTTATAAGAAAAGATGATAATCACATATTTTTTAAAAATAAACATTTAAAATAGTTTAAGCTTTTTTTTAACAAATTGCCTAACTCTACAGAGAAGATTGGATTTCAAAAATAAGATTTGATTTGTTGGCAATATATGTTTGAATTTTTAAAAGCTCAGCAATTGCAGTAACTGTATTTTCTATGGTCTTAGACAATTCCTATTTTTGTATGATCATCTTGGGTGTCTTAGTTCTTTAGTTTTTCCATATGACTGAAGTCTGTGTGTACTTACCTGCATTTACTGATAGAAAACCACAAATGTATATAAAAGCATCCTTTAGAATAGGAAAGAAAGCCTTCTTTCAAATCTGCTATAGACTGAATTATGGAGGGTAAGATTAGTGAAACACCTCTAGGTCCAGAGTACTGTATGTATTTCTGTCCATTGGCCACAGTGGGTTCGAACAGGTGGAGGTCAATGGTCAACAAGAATCAACAGGTGAGATGGCAAACATAAGAGGTCAGCTTATGAGAGACTAGATGATGAAATATGGCTTGAACAGGCTTAGCAAATTTTAGCAACTAAGGCACACTGACAATTTACTCAGCAATAAACAGGCTTTGGGACTGTAAGAATACTTATTTATTTATTAATTATCTTGTTTATATATAATTTTAATTTTTAGGAAAAACATTGGATCTGCACATTTGTGCACAAGTTCACATTTTATAACAGCACAGCACCTCATAATAAAAAATCTATCATAAAACTGAACCATTCAAACCTCAAAGAAGATTGAGCAAAAAGAGGAAGCTACTCTTCAAATTCTGTTTCCAATGCCTCATAAAAATATCCCAGAGATTCTAGGGAGCACCTGTTTTGCTTAATAAAACGTAAGCATAAAAGTTTAAGATAATCTGGGACAAATGTAGCAAATAGTAAAAAAAAAAAAAAAAAAAAAAAAAAAGTCTTCTGGACTTGTTTTCCACATTCAGAACAAGTCCTAAAAAAGTAAAAAGAATAAAAAGTCTTCTTAAGCTATTTCATGCAAACCAAAACCCAACAAGATGTAAAAGCCAAGTGATTCCCTGTGGATTTACTGAGGGGGAGAATTTCAGAATGAGTTATCTAGTTTTCCAATTGAGTCATGGGCTCTGTGAGCGAAGCCATGGTATTAGCTCTGTATGTGTACACAGGATGCTGTCACTGCATCACCGTGAGGACACAGATGGCAGCATCAGTCATATACACCTTGGGGCTCTTTGAACTGACAAAGACAATTTAGATAGCTATGGTTGGTTTAGAAGTTGCCAATAGGCTTCTGATAGACCAAATCAAATTAATTTATTGATTCAAAAGACCATTAAAACATGTCATCTCCCCTCTCTTGCATCTACTCATTCATCCCCAAAGTCAAATGAACAAATTAAAAATGTTAGCAATAATCATATTTATTCTTTTCAGTTTTAAAGCGCAGTTGAAACTTTAATTTCATAGGTGGCTCACTATTGTTACCAGCTAAAGTTTTAAGTGTCCTGGAGCTCTGCATGGTTTGTGAGGGTGGTCAATACAGTGTGGCCACATGGTTCTGCTGAGCTCACTGGAAGTGATTGCTTCATTGTCTTCATATTTATTCTCAAGAGTGCTGCTCTCTTATGGGTTCCAAATGGGTATTTTATTCAAGGCAGCACCAAAGATAATTTAAATTAGTAAAGAAAAAAAGAATAAGTAGGTTTGGATACAAGTTAAGTATATTTATAAACTGACACATTGTTATTGTTAGTGTGCATAAGGCAATTCAGTTCTACGTCATTACTTGTTATTATACTATCTATGCAACTCAAAACAACTTCACTAAATCTCACTAGCTTCATCTTTAAAATGAGGATAATTGTATGCCAGCCTCTTAAATTTAAATGACATTGCACATGTAAAATCCTGATTATTGGCTGGGCATGGTGGCCTATGCCTGTAATCCCAACACTTTGAGAGGCCAAGACAGGAAGATTGCTGGATCCCAGGACTTGGAGAGCAGCCTGGGCAACATAGCCATGCTGCATCTGTACAAAACATAAATTAGCCAGGCACAAAGGTGCATGCCTGTAGTCTCAGCTAGCCAGGAGGCTGAGGTGGGAGGATTACTTGATTCACAAGATGGACACTGCCATCAGCCATGATCACACCACTGCAGTGAGACCCTGTCTCAAAAAAATAAAAATATAATAATAAATAAAGTAAAATGCCCATCATTGATTTTATCACATACTAGGTGCACAATAGATACTAAATATTATTACTATTAACTAAAAGGTATTAAATAAAAAGTTCATTTGTTTATGAATGAATATATCATAACTTAGTATTTAGTCGTGTAGGAAATTTTTCTGTAAGTTTTGTTATTGTTCCATGATTTTGGATGATCCTTCCAAGAGTATATTTTCCTGACCCACAGACATTAGACATGCCTATGGAACTTTATTTGGTCAGTGTAGATGGACTGGAGTAATGTATGTCACTTCTGAGCATACATTTTAAGAGCCAATATGTGGTTAACCACTTGTTTTCTCTAAGCCATGATAATCAGAACAATGTAGACAGAGGCTGCTTCGTCAGCCTGGATTTTGGAATGAAGACAAAACCTAGTAAAAGTGCAGTCAATCTGTGGAGCAATTCCACGAACAAGAAACAAACCCTCTTTGTAGTAACTGAGATATCCAAATTATTTGTATTACACCATAAACTGCATTTTAAAACATTTCAGTTGCATAAGTTAATATCATTTTTTCCCATTTCCTAAGAAATTATTTTACTTACAATACTTAGGATAAAACGGCTAAGCCATTCCCCAAGCAAGTACAGACAAGGCTACTGAGTTTGGTATCCATCATTTCCAGTGGAAGGAACAGTCCTTTACAGAAAATGAATTTTATTTTATTTTATTTATATTTATTGCAAGGGAGTCTTGCGATCTCTACTCACTGAAACCTCCGCCTCCCAAATTCAAGCGATTTTCCTGCTTCAGCCTCCCAAGTAGCTGGCATTACAGGTGCCTGCCACCATAGCTGGCTAATTTTTTGTATTTTTAGCAGAGATGGGGTTTCAACATGTTGGCTGGGCTGGTCTCTAACTCCTGATCTGAGGTGATCCACCCACTTCGACCTCCCAAAGTGCTGGGATTACAGGAGTGAGCCACTGTGCCCGGCCAGAAAATGAATTTTAGATTTGGCACTCAACTGAAAGCATTATGTGGGCTTCTAGAGCTTTGCTTTAAAAGAGAAGTGCAATTTTGGGTATTGATCCTACGCAACTTTACATAGCAGGCAATTACTACTAGTGTTTCTCAAATGATTCCTTTCCAAAAAATCTGATGAGTATAAAAATCAAAAGCTAGGTTGCCCTGCCTATGGAGTAGCCATTCTTCTATTCCTTTACTTTCCTGATAAACTTGCCTTCACTTAAGAAAAAAGGAAAACCGACAGGGCACGGTGGCTCACACCTGTAATCCCAGCTCTTTGGGAGGCCAAGGTGGGTGGAACATCAGGTCAGGAGTTCGAGACCAGCCTGGTCAACACGGTGAAACCAGCGTCTCTACTAAAAATGCAAAAATTAGCCGGGTGTTGTGGGAGGCACCTATAATCACAGCTACTCGGCTGAGGCAAGAGAATTGCTTGAACCTGGGAGGCGGAAGTTGCAGTGAGCTGAGATGACACCACTGCACTCTAGCCTGGAGCAGAGCAAGAATCCATCTCAAAAAGAAAAGAAAAGAAAAACTAAAAGCTAAAGTTCCATTGTTAGTGATAATAAATCCCAGACAAATTCATTGAATTTATTCATAAAGCATGAAAGAAAATTAAGAAAATCTCAGTAGGAGTAGAAAGAGAAGGTAGGAAATTGGCATGATAATGGAAATGAAACTTTACATAATCATAAGCAAAGATGGAAGGTCAAGGCTTTTTTAATTAAAAATTTCATATTTGTGATAATTAGGCTTGTTTTTTATGTTATTATATATATTTGACCACAAAGTGTGCGGTTTGGTTTATTAAGTATATTCAAATTTTCATGCAACAGACCACTAGAAAGTTTACATTTTGTGGAAGTAAAAGGCAAAAACTTAGACCCATTATACAACAACTGTCCCTTTAACCCACCCCCAGTTGTTGACAAACATCATTCTACTTTCTACTTTTATGAATTTCACTACTGAAGATATCTCATATAAATATGTTCTCCGTTATTTTGTTCCTGGCGTATTTCACTTAACATAATGACCTAAAGATTTATCACTTTTTTTTTGTTTTGTTTTATTTGAGAGATAGAGTCCTCCTGTTTTGCCCCAGGTGGTCTTAAACTCCTGGGCTCAAAATATTCTATCACCTCGGCCTCCCAAAGTGCTTGCTTTACAGGAGTGGCCCTAAAGTTTCATCTTTATTGTAGCATAGGACATGATTTCCTTTTATAAGATAGAATTATATTCCATTTCATGTATTCCATTTTAAAAATTCATTTATACATCAAGAATCATATAGTAACATCCAACTTTTAGTTTTGTAATTTAAATATTTTTATTAATAATGAAGATTGAAGCTTCAAAGATGTAAAATAATTTTTCTTGGGCCCACAGCTATTGATCCAAATCAGACTCAAATATGTTCTTTATTCCAATATTACAATTTCAAAGCTATTAAAATCCTGCATTTGAGAACACCTGTTAAAGTTTTATAGCTTGATTATAACCTATCTTTTGAGAAGGAGCAAAGCAAGACAATTGTCTGCCATTGCCTGGGGAAACTCAATGTATTAATGTCAACTATGAAGCTTAGTGGGTAAAAATAAATATTAAAAACTAAAAGTACCATGGCTTGAATTTGGTGGGAATAAAGGTGAACAGTATTATTTGACATGTTTAGTCACGAGATTGCCAAAACGATGTCCAATATTCTTTAAGTTATATTTTGGTAAATAATACTAATATATCTTCCAAAATTGTGTGGGATTTCTAAAATTATAATGTCTGAATATATACTATCAATCATAATTAAGGATAAAGTTATAAGCCACGGAGATAACTAAACTTTTTCATCAGTCATGTTTTCAACTGTAACTATCCATGGGAAGGAGTCTCTGAAATCATAAACAGTTGTGCCAAAAGGGTTGTGCCAGATTGACATGTATCTAAGGATTATTAGGGGGAATATTTACAAGCACATAAGGATTTGTTCCAAATTTTATTACAGTAGCAATGTCCTTTTCTGTAATGTCAATTTCTTGCCTAAATCTCTAGCTTTATCTTCTGAAATTTAACATAATCCCTCATGCCCTGGGCAAAATTTACATTTCTATGCTTTTTTATAACCTTTTACTAAAGACACATATTACTATTTTACACCTTACATATAAAACTGTTTAGTGAACTCAAATACATGTTGCACTGTTAACTCTTAGCAACTTCTACTTTTGGTGAAAAACCTAGTTTGTAAGTGATTTTAATTATGTACTGGGTTTGGAGTCTAGGACCCAGACAGAAGTGAAGATAAGGTTTGACTCTTTCCAGTGTCTAACTCCGTGTGTCCCAGGCCTTACCGATCTGTAAAGCAGGCAGTATACAACTTTAGAACATTTAGCAAACATAGTATCTAAGTTGTATAATTTAGACTTCCTATTTGCATTTTGATGACACTTGCATTTTACCAGTAATCCTTAATACTATTGTTATTTCTTGAAGACTAAAGTCTCATGAATTAAAAAATATTTTATTTAAGCATTTAGTCTTTCTTTCAGCCAATCAATTAGAGCTCTTTTTATACACATTACACACAACATATATAAAGCCACACAGACAGAAGATTTTAGCACCTGTCAGATTTTTCATTTGACAGTTTCTTAATTGGATTACTGGCTTCTGGGTGGAGAATTTGAAGGAACAGGGACAGGTAGCATGCATTTTTAGGGCCTAATAAGCTGAAGGCATAGACAAATCCCAAAATTAAGGGTGCCATTTTATACTAGATTTTGGATCTCCAAAAGAAGGGAGATACTATAGAGAAGATGGTATAATGCTTCTACCATGCAAGGCAACCCAAAGCCAATCAGCTGACTAAGTAATCAGTCCATCCCCAATGGGAATCTCATCTCTCGGTGAGGGTGGGGATGTTTTCATATCTTTCAGGTGGCCAAGAGCATGCTTCTCTGCTTATAACCACTATTAGTCATCTCTAAAAGTACACTTCCTACCTAGCTATTACACACCAAAACTCTCTCCTAAGTGAAGTAATTTGACACCCCCAAAACTCAAAACATTCAGATAACAAAATGCACAACAGGACAGAGCCTTTGATTTTGAGAGGGAACAATCTGCTTTTAATTCCTGGGGTTTCATGAGGAAAACAGAGTTTTTTCCCAAAGTGGGGTCTGTGGCACCTCCTCTGTTTTTTTCCAAAGGAGTCCCATGCTACCAGAAGTTATCTTGGAGCATCTCATGCATGTATTAAGAGTGACAAGACAAAAAAAGTGGAGTAAAATAATTCAGTTGACTGAAAAGAGAAGTTTTTTCCAGAAAAACAAGATCCAAGAGAAGAAAAACATAAAAGCCTTTTAAATATAACTGTAACTTGAATATCCACTTTTAATTAAGCTGAGCACTCTTTAAGAAAATCCTTTTAAATTCCTTGTTATTCAACTTTAGCCATGCCAAGCAGTTAAGATTTTCAGCTTTTAAACTTTACAAGAAATAAACTCACAGGTGAAACCAGCAAACTTTAATTAGGTTATGACTTAACCACGAGTGTACAAGTTATTTTTAAAGGGGTGATAAGCAGCTTTTGAAACTGTCATTGCAAAATTATGACTGAGACGATGAAAGAGATCTGACCCAAACAACTCCATTTTGTTTCCAGCCCCCAAGCTCTACTTGCCCATCCCTGGGCATAGGCTGAACCAACTTTTGGAGGAGCCTGGATTACAGTTTATAGCCCAAAACAAAAATGATAACAGCCCATCCTGAAGGTACATTTCCCTCCTGCCTAGGGACCAGGCCAAGAAACTAGCCACAGTATTGGAAACCACGGCTTAGGAGTCATGCAGCTGGAGGCTACAAAAATTTGACCCTCCCTTAACTGCTCTCAGGATCAGTGTTTAAGATATTTTGTAAACCCTGCCCATGAAGGATCAGCTTGCACCACTCAGGTTGACAAACTGCTTTATCTGATTTTGTGGCCCCCACGCAAGGACTGACTTAGCATAAGGAGACAGCAACCATTGTAAAATGGTGGAGACTAAAACAAAGTATTGCCTCATGGTTACAGATCATGTTGTCAAGTACATGAAACAAGATGGTTCACTAAGCACACCAGATTGGCTACAGCTTAAGACCAACATCATGAGTCCTTTTTCATTAATTAAAACTTTACAGACAGTATAACCAATGATCCTTATTATCCCTTTTGCCAGTTTGCATAGGGAGAGAGAAGCTGAAAGCTTGACTGGTAAAAAGAAAACTTTTACCTTTTTGCCAATATGTCAGGCTTCAGGGTTCCCTTCCCCCAGCTCAACTATAAGCCAAGCATTTTAAGGTTTGGGGAAACTAACTTTTTCCAGGTTGGAATAACATTATAAAAGAACCATTTTAAACTGTGAAAGAAGGAAAAACTCCATAGAAAAGTATGCAGGTTCTAATTAGGGTGGTCAAGAGGTACTGCTTCTCTTCCTATTGGGAATGGTGTTTCCCCTATTTCTTTGTCTTTCCTATTTTCTCTTTTCCTTTTTGGTCTACTATAGGAGACATATTGTTCATCTCTGGAATTCTCTGCTGCTTCTGGAGATGGCTGCTTCTCAGCTGTGGTGAGGGTTTGGCTTAGGAGCAGCATAACATCCCTCCATGAGAACTGAAATACCTGAGTTAAATTTTGGAAGGCTTCTATATACCTATCAGGGCCATCAGAAAATAAGCCTAAATCTCCCTTTGCTTGCCTAAGGTCCTGTAATGAGAAAGGAACTTAAAGAGGCCCCAAATAAGGGTTATCTTCAGATAGTTCCCCTGGAAGTTGCCTCCCTAAGTTTGGGGAATTTTTCTCTTTGGGCCTGCCTGATACGATTGCTAAAAAACTGGGTTGATTTTGTAATACCTGCAAAAGGTCTAGTAAAAATGCCATGCCTTTATGCAAAAGAAAATTAGCCACTTTTTCTTTAAAGTATTGGGGTGAAAGGAGATCCAGTGCTTCAAAATGCACTCCAGTGAAGTGCAGGCTGAAGATGATCTGTTACCCATCTAGAAAGATAAATGAGAAAAAGTTGTCCCCTTAGTCACCTTCCTTTCAGTGTGACCCAGGAAGGAGAGGAAGACAGTGGGGGCACACCACTGCTGTTTTCCCTCCATGGTTCCTGTGTCCCAGCATGTTATTAAATGAGCTGCACATGGTTGCAGGCATAACCACCAGCCATGGAACCAGAGGAACTAAGAAATTGGGACTAGTCACACTCACCTAAATGGCTCTAGTCTTCTGCTTGTGATTTCTCTCTGACTTCCTGGACTTGTGTGATCTGCCTGGACCCCTGAAAAATGGATCTCAAGAAAAACTATTCAAAGTTGGGCAAGACCCCTTTAATGGAGGGAGTATGCTAGATTGAACTCTATATCCTGCTATTATGGCTCATGCTGAAGTATTTACATGTAGAAAATGGTTCCAGTTAACCTCTGAACTTAAAATCCCCTTGTTAATGAAATACCACTCTAATTGGAGGCAGAATAGATGCCTTAAAAGAACATAGGGACAGAATGGCCATTTTCATGCTGATGGGACAGTATTAAGACTAAAATTTGGCTTTGGAGACTATTTTACCCCTAATTGCTGAAGGCAGAATTTTCCTGTTTACAGAAGCAGCATAAAGCCTGGTTTCCAGTAGACAGGTGCAAAAAGGAAGAGAATTGGGAGGCCAGGGTGTTTCAGTAAAGGACCAACAGTGTACCTCATGGAGAGGATCCCTAATCCGCTGGGTGGCACTGTTGTCTTGAAACACCATGTGCTCTCTAGACCAAGGACAGAGTGACCTTGACATGCCATGTGCTCTCCAGACAAAGGGCAGAGAGAGACCTGGAAATGTCATGTGCTCTCCAGACCAAGGGCAGAGAGAGACTTGGAGATGCCATGTGCTCTCCAGACAAAGGGCAGAGAGAGACCTGGAGATGCCATGTGCTCTCCAGACCAAAAGCAGAGCCAGACCTGGAAATGTCATGTGCTCTCCAGACCAAGGGCTGAGAGAGAGACACCAACTGTGGAGGGGGAGAACACTCTCTTCCTAAGAAATTACAAAGATACCGTCCCTTGAGCTATATTCCTGGTTACTATGACAGTCAGTGATCTTGCCAAACAAGATTACTTCCCTGAACTGTAAAATTTGCTGCACATTTCATATACAATGAGGATAAGAGATATGATGATTGTGAATAGGAAAGGAGGAAATTATGACAGAAAATTTGGACATCCCCTTGCTGACACCACATTAGGGTGGTCAGAGGCTGAGGTCAATCCAGAAGCCTTTGGATAACACCTGAGGGTAGTCTTAGCCAGAAATCTTCAGTTGCCCCAGGACTTCTTCCAGCCCCACGCAATGGCTACATCCTCCGTGAAAGGTCTAAAATTGAGGCTGAGAGCCCCAGAATGAAAGGGCAGAGTTGGAGTCTACTCCCCTACTCACCATTTCAATGAATGTTATATCTTTGTATCCCAGACAAGCCCACACTGTAAAGTGGCTATTTTCTGGATGATATACCCTGGAGTTCATTGTCACACGCCAGGAAAATTTAGGACACAAACACACACAAGGAGTTTAGAAGTGGAGGTTTAATAAGCAGATGAGAAGAGAAAGAGAAACATCTTCTTCCATAGAGGAAGGGGTCTCTGAGCACAAAGGGATGGCTGGTGGTGAATATGACGAGTTTTATAGTCCAGTTTGAAGAGGTGGTGTCTGATTTAGGTAGAGCTCACAGATTGGTTTGATCAGGTATGACGTTTACATAGAGTGAAGGGAATGCTGGTTGCCCCGCCCTAATCTTCTTATGCAAAAGGGGTTTCTGGTTGGTCAGTGTCATCTTGTCTGCTCCTTTACAGTACATGTGGCTGGCAGAGAAGTGAAAATGGAGCCACCATCTCGGACATGTCTAGCCCTTGGTTCCTGCTGGCATTCACCCATGCAGGCTCCCAGCTTGCAGGCTGCTCTTTGTTAGAAAATGATTTGGGGCTGCTTTTCATTTAAGAAAAAAAAAGCCTTACCAAGGCTTCCATACCCTTGATATCTGCTGAAATTATTTCTTCTTAACTCCTGTATCAGAATCATATCCTGAAGAATCAAAACTGAAGAAATAATATATTTGTTAAAGTAATGCAGGTTATATACCGAAATTTCAGAGGTTTAGCAGAATAATATAGTTTCTGCTCACACCACCATCCCCAGTGGGTTTTTTTTCTGGCTAAAAGAAAAAAATTCATAATTTTTTAGTGATCATATCTTCTTTCACCTTCTACCTACATCTTCCTCTTTCTTCAGCCAATGGTTGAGAAAAAAGATGCCCAGAAGACACATTTGCTATTTATCCACACATAACTTCCACTCACTATTAGTCAATGTGGGTAGAGTTGAGAATAGCAGTTTCCTGGTAGAAAAGCTGCTTCTCACCAATAAACAACACACTGAAAAAAAGTATAAATCTTTCATCAAAAGCTAAGGTATTTTAAGCAAAGTAAGCATATGCATCAATAATAAACTGCTTGTGGTAAAATAAAGATACATTTTGTGGATTTCTATTGAGCTCAGGTAATGTTTGACAAAAGCTAGCAAATATAAAGCAGAAAAGGGAATATTATTTGAAATAAAAATATTGTGAATAAAGTTATTCTGCCGATAGAAGGAAAAATATTATGACTTCATACAAATAATCTCATATATAGCTTTACAACATTAAATGCTACTTTTTATTTTAAATTGTATTTCATATAAGTATTTAATTTATATTACACTCCTTCACTATTTCAATGCCTTCTCCACTTTGTATCAGTAGCAAACAGGCCAGCTGCTTCCAGGAGTGCACATGGTGCTATTGCTACTTTAATTATGAAGATGAAGAGCACACGTTTGGGTGATACTCCTGTGCCAAACACTGTTATTTGGCACAAAGTACTGGTTTTCTATTTTTCTCTGAATTTACTGATTTAAAAAACTCTCAGCTAAGAAGATATGATCTCATTTAAATATGTTTTATCAAATTTGGTTGACATTTAAATATCTCTGACTTACCTGGAATATTAAAATTTTTCATGATTCCAAATTTCATACTATAAACAATCTTTTATTAAAAGCCCATCTGAGGCAAAGTAAGATTCATAAAATTTCTTTAAAATATGGGAAAAATAAAAAATGTGTTAACCATGTTAGCAGTAATCATTTTAAAAATAGCATTCTCAGTTTCCATTATTCACTCTGAGTTAACTCAGGGGAAATTGATATCTATTAAACAATCAGAGGAAGGTGCTGAGTAGAGGTCCACCACATTGCACATAAATGCTTTCCACATGCACCTACTAGGGTCTTAGTTTAATTGGGCTGTCAATTGCATGGCTACTTACTAAATCTAGTCATACTATTTTTTGGCAGCTAATGGCATCTGTTACCCATTGGTTTTATACAATTATTTGCTTGTCTAAAAAATAAATTTTTTGTTAATTTACTCTAAATTGAGAAACTAGATTGACAATAATCGATCTTTCCATTTTAAAGCAAATCACAGAAGAGCAATGCATGTATGTTGAATGCATTTTCCTGCATAACTATCAAAATTCTTTTTTTTTTTTTAGAAAAAACTTTATTTCAAAAAGTTTCAGTGATACATGTGTGCGCTACAGCAAATGCTGGTTGTGGCAAAATTTCATTTCAAACCATATGATATGGGCTGGGCAAGGTGGCTCACGCCTGTAATCCCAGCACTTTGTGAGGCCGAGGTGGGCTGATCACCCTGAGGTCAGTAGAGACCAGCCTGGCCAACATGCTGAAACCCCGTCTCTACTAATAATACAAAAATTAGCCAGGTGTGGTGGTGCACACCTGTAATCTCAGCTACTCAGCAGGCTGAGGCAGGAGAATCACTTGAACCCAGGAGGCGGAGGTTGCAGATCACGCCACTGCACTCCAGCCCGGGTGACAGAGCCAGACTCAAAAACAAAACAAAATAAAACAAACAAGAAAACAAAACTGCATGATGTATAATTTTGACATTATATGGGAATGCTTAACTTCTGCCAAAATGTAGATTCAATCCAACATTATGCCAATTTTTATATTAATTTTAGTCCCTAAGTTTTCATAACCAAAACAAAGAGAATAATCTTACAGTTACCTACTAAGGTAATGAACTGTGAAACCAATTCCCCAATATTGCTTTGAAAATAAACCCCTTGGTTGTTAAGACAAATTCAACTTCCAACTCCATCCGAATGTATTATTTAACCGGTATTCTTCAGTCACCATCTACTGTTGGCTTGATCGTCACTCCTTTTCTTATCTGACCCCAACCAATTAAACGCCAGTGTTTTTCGACTCTTTGAAAAACTAAGGGCAATTTTTCTCCTCTGTGCACACTGGATTGGTCAAAACAATTTTACCCAAATTGGCCTTGACAGCGCTAGCTCTCTCTCCTGTCAACAGGTATCCTATGTTCACCATGAGCACTTCATTCTTAGACAGCTTTTGAACCTTTGCTGCTTTCTTGTCTCCTTCAGTGTGTACACCTAGAAGCCGTCTAAGCAGGAAATAGGAAATATCCAATTCTGTGAATATCTCAGGTAAAGCTCTGACTGCACCAAGTACTTGACCCACCATTCTGTCAGCCCAGCACAAAGTGGAGTCAATTTTTGTTCCAACTCCAATAAGACCGCCTGGAGCAGCATATTGCAGATCATTATGCTCCACAAAAAATGATACAATTTTGGAAAAGATTGGTTTACACATAAGTTTTCCTTCACTACCATTGGAAACAATACCAAGTCTTACTTCTATCTCCTGGCCCACCTTTAATACTCCTTTTAGGATACTACCACCAGCTGCACCTCCCTTAAGGTCATCAACTTCACAGCCAGGTTTGTTGACATCAAAATATCTAATAACAATAAGCCGGGGCACTGAGGTAAAGTTTCTTGGGGGTAGTGGAATTTTCTTTACTATGTACTCAAAAACAATTTCAATATTGTATTTCAGCTGAGCCGAAATTAGAATAATGGGAGCTCCCTCTGCTACTGTACCTTGGACAAATGCAAGGATCTGCTAGTATTGTTCTTTAGCCTTTCTTTTACCAAATCAATTTTATTTTGTAGAATCAAAATATGCTTCAGTTTCATGATATCTATAGCAGCCATGTGTTCAGATGTCTGAGGCTGAGGGAAAGATTCATTACCAGCTATCAACAGAAGATCTGCATCCATCACTGCTACACCATTCAGCATAGTAGCCATCAAAATATTGTGGCCAGGACAGTTAACAAAGTAAACATGTCTGACTAATTTGAAGTTCCCTGTGGTCCTTGTAATGTCTGTAGGAAACTCATCAGGTGTACTGCTCCCACAACATCTATAACATTCTGGCCAGTGGCAACTGGGGTCATCAAGTTTATAAATCTTAGCATTAGCATATCCAAGCTTGATTGTAATATTTCCTTCTAGTTCATTTTTGAACCTGACACTTTGAACTCCAGAAATAGCTTTGATGACTGTGGATTCCCATGAGCTACATGACCAATTTTACCTATATTAATTGTGGCTTGTCTGCTGATAACTTCGTGTGAAGGTGGCATCAACTTGGTAACATCCAAGGTGGTGAGATCCTGACGTGAAAGATGTGGCTGCCCCAGAGTCACTCCAGCTTCTCCACCCGCCATGTTGCCAGAAGAGCACAAAATTCTTCTTGTATTGCCTTGGAAGCCCTAAAAATCTACCTAAAAATATTTTCTTCAAATTTTTTAGCCAGGATATTAGATTTCAAAAGGTCAAGAACTTAATGATTGAGCAAATCCGAAATCTTGTCTTGATTTCTTGTTAGTAATCTCGCCATTTCAAAAAGCACAGCAATTATGCCAAGCCATTGAAAATATGTGGTTTTAACTTTTTATTTTAAATGTTGTTTTCTCTGATTGTTATTTTATCACATTATTCTAAGAGAAACTACATAACAGTTCATGCAGTCAATAAATATTTGTATTAAGGGGTTTAAATTTAATACTGTATGACACTATAGTAGACTCCTCTAAAATTAAAAGAAGTGTACTATTCATTATGTTAAGTTTTTCCATTGTGAAAACAAAGAATTAGGTATGCTTTCTTTATTATAAATTTAATTCTAGGAGGATACCCCCAGTCTCCATGGTATTTCTGTAATGGATAGTGTATGACTGGGTAATCAGAATGGTGCAGATATGCTGATTTAATCCAAATAAGAATGAGTTTAGCCTTCTTGGTAGACTATTGGTGTCCCAGAGGCTGATCATTCATTACAACTTAGTACATGTTGCTCCGTAATGTCAGTGAGCCTTTTCAACCAGATTGCCTTTTTCCTCCCGGCGATGTGGTATGTTGTGGTCTCCTTTGTTTATCTTAAGCTAACACAGATAAGAGGTGATTATTTCTTGCAAAAATGAGACCCTCCCTCTTTTTTTTCCTCTGCTATAGGATACTCCTTTCCTCCTGATATGGTTTCGCTCTGTGTTCCCACCCAAATCTCATCTTGAATTGTACTCCTATAATTTGCACGTGTTGTGAGAGGGACCTGGTGGGAGATAACTTAATCACGGGGGTGGTTTCCTTCATACTGTTCTCGTGGTACTGAATAAGTCTCACAAGATCTGATGGTTTTATAAGGGGTTTCCCCTTTTTCTTCTTCCTCATTCTCTCTTGCCACCACTATGTAAGAAGTGTTTTTTGCCTTCCACCATGATTGTGAGGCCACTGTAGCCATGTAGAACTGTCAATTTGTTATACCTATTTTTCCTCTCAGTCTCAAGTATGTCTTTATCAGCAACATGAAAACGGACTAATTAATAGAGTAAATTTGTACCAGTAGAGTGGGGCACTGCTGAAAAGATACCTGAAAATGTGGAAGTGACTTTGGAACTGGATAACAAGTAGAGGTTGGAACAATTTGGAGGGCTCAGAAGAAGACAGGAAAATGTAGGAAAGTTTGAAATTCCTAGAGACTTGTTGAATGGCTTTGACCAAAATGCTGATAATGATATGAACAATGAAAGTCGGGCTGAGTGGTCTCAGATGGAGATAAGAAACTTGTTGAGAACTGGTGTAAAGGTGATTCTTGCTGTGTTTAAGCAAGGAGACTGGTGGCATTTTGCCCCGGCCCTACAGATTTGTGGAATTATTGTGGGATCTTTAAGGAATTAGAGACCGATGGAGTTCAGGAGGATATGATATTTATGAATTACTTAGGTGCACTGGCCAAGTTGGATTAAAATCCAAAGGACTGAGCCCTGAACAAAGAGTTAAGTTACCTTTTAAGCATTTCGTGGGGTGGCGGGGGGAGATCTGTGAAGGGGGAAGCATACTACGGAAGTGAGAAACAAAGGCAGTTATTCAGTTGAGACATGCATTACATCATTTCTTACTTTTCAGGGAGAAACATGTTTTGCGACTTGAGTTTACCTGTCTAGTGACCTTGCAGCTGCACAACTAGGGAAACAGGTCTCCACAATGCCTGGGAAGGGAGGAGAGATAAGACTCACTAGCTACAGGAAAACAGGCGGTTAATTTTTTAAAGAACTCCAGCTCTTTCTCTTTCTCAGGGGGAGTTGGGTTTTCTTACATACAACAGAGTTTCTGCTTACCCACAATTTAATTTCTTTCAATTCCTGTTTCATTCCCCACTTTGGAACTTTTTATAACAGAGATGTTAATAGAAGGCACTATTATTTGCCACCTCCTCGCAGAGCTGAGTTTCTTCTACTGGCAGCGGCTGATATCTGGTTAATACCATCAACTGCACGGTAGTGTGTTGGGCCACTATTGCCTCCATAGTTGACTGAATACTCCTAATAAACAGGGATAAAAGGCAAGGAAGGATGAGGCAGATGCCAAGAATAAGCAAGAACCCACTAATGCGGGTTTTGAATCCTCCAAAGGCTGAGAACCATCCTTCAAACAAGGACTCGGGGGACAACCCGGACCAAGTCTGAACTGGAACATGAGCCAACTTGCGCATTCTAGCTGTGATTTCCAGGACAGCTCAGCCATTATCATCTATTTCTAGGCAACAGTTGGTTAAATTTTCCACACACTCACCCTTCTAAGGCTAAGAGGTTATCTAAAGCCAACCTATTTTGA
The DNA here is from genome assembly GCF_009828535.3 of Hylobates moloch. Taxonomy (NCBI): domain Eukaryota; kingdom Metazoa; phylum Chordata; class Mammalia; order Primates; family Hylobatidae; genus Hylobates; species Hylobates moloch. The sequence goes on from NW_026652296.1 coordinate 35,430,185, forward strand.
TATATAGCATTTCTCATCTGTGTTACTTTTATTGCCAATAAATCTAGCGCCCTTGACATTTCATTGGTTATAATTTCTAGGACTGCCTGCAACCTTATGATGCAGTTGAGCATATAGATTGGGGTGTGGTACCCCCATGACCCATCTTGCACCCAGGTAGCTGGCCCATAGTATTTAATGATTCTTTCAGGAGTCCATTCATTATCTTTCCAGTCGCTATGTCCACATCTTTTTTGATATTTGTGTCTATTTTTGTGATTATGCTTCTTCTAGTTCTTCTTTAATTTTTATCATAAACTGGATATCCTAAGAGTGCCTCTTGCTTTAGAGGAATTAGAAAGAAAGATGGCTTGATTGTTCCTAATACACGTGCCCCTGTCCATTTAGCCAGCAGGTGCTTATATGCCCATGCTCCACAGATCCCATATAGGCCAGAGGGTGCTTTCCAAGCATTTGGCGCATCTAGCTGATGCCAAGAGTGGCTTAGAGTAGAGAATAGAGAGAAAGTCCTTGGATCTGGTAAGTAGGAGTCATTCTGGGTATTTCTCCATAGAGTTTTATTTTTAGTCTCATCAATACTGTTGCCCTATGCAGGTTGTTTCTCCTACTGCCTCAGTGAAAGCACTTCCCCATTAAGCGATACAGTACTTTCCAATTATGGAGGTTTTTAACAGCCAAACACTGGCTGAGGCTGTTGGTTCACTGTCAGAGTTAGGCAAAGTGAAGTTATCTTGTGGCATTAATTTCTATGCCTTCCATGGCCACTGGTCCCCCATATTAGTTCCTCCACATACATAGCATGAAGAAATCCCTAAGCTGCCAGCTATGTTCTCAGCTAGTTGAGCAAATAAGTTTTTGGTTGATGGAGGAAGCTTGTGCACTGGCTGATCAAAATGCTTATAGAATGACTTATGGACCGGGAATTGCTGGGTTGGATGCATTTGAATCCTGCTAGTCTTCTTGACAATTAGTAGTGGAACTCCAAGGCCTGCTCCTTGTCTATCAACTTGTAATAGTGCTGTCTGTCCTGTAGACCAAAAAGTGCTGTCTGTCCTGTAGACCTGGCTTTCAGATAGTAAAATTTAGAGGATTGCATGTCCTTGTCTTACAATCTGGTTTGGTTGACATGCTACTTAGCAGAGCAGTCCTTCCTGAATATAAGTGTTGAAGCTGTGTTAGCATAGACCACTGAATGTTACAGTCTGGGCATCCAATTTGTGGTTCTCCATACAGATGTTTAGGACTGCTGCTGCTAAGCGTCTCTTGTGTCAAACCATTGCAGACTGCCTCTGGTTTTTTAGGATTATGAACATACGCGGCATGGCAGGCATCAAAGTACAAGGAAATAGGCCCTTTATAGGAGGGAGGGGCTTCTTTGGTTCGAGCTATAAGCTCTCCTTCTTTTTCTCCCTCTGATTTAATAGGTATCTCAAACCAGAATTCATAGGGTAAGATCTTAGGGTCATAACATACATATAGCTGATTATTTCCTGGGTCACAGACTGAATAGGTTGTCTGGTTGTATGTGCAGGTTGCTAACTTGATTCCTGTACATTCACAGTAGGTATGGTACAGTAGAGTTTTAACTATGGTATTCCTTACCCAGGTAGTGGGTACACAGTGTGGGCATCCTTCTAGAGATTTCTCCCCTTTTAGTATAGGCAGAAATGATAACAACATTAGTGTATGTAATAGAAACATGCTTACACTACACATCGGCATGGCAAATCTTCCTCTGGGCATAGACGTTGGCAGCATTTGCAGCAATAACATAACAACAGAACCATCAATATTGACAGAATTATAACTAGACTTATAAATTGTATCCAAATTTACTTATCCAGAGAAGGTCCTCTTATCTTCGACTATGTGTAGACTAGTCAGCTTCTGGGATGTGACTAGAGCAGAGCTTGCAGGATCCTCAAGCTTCAGCCAAGCGTAGACTGATAAGCCTCTTGTGTAGTCAGAGCAGGGCAGTTGTCCTTCTTACTGGTAGTTGGGTTTCGGGTGGGGTGATCTGGGTCTTGTTGTCTAGTTCACTGGTCATCCTCGGAACTCACTGCTGTCGCTGGTTTCAACCAGCTATGGTGAATCCGAGATATGACACGTGCAACTTTAACAGCAGTGGGAGTAGACATGATCACAATATAGGGCCCATCCCATAAGGGCCCCAGGGTTGTTGGATTCCACCTTTTAACCCAAAGTGCCCCAGCCTATGTGGATGCACTGGGTCTGTTAGACTTACAGGTATCCTTTCACTTACCCAGTCTTGCACCTCCTGCATTGCCACTCCCAAATCCCGCATCTGTCTTCTAAGGGTTAGCCCTTCTAACTCCTTTAAATCCCCTCTAATTTGATTAATGATTGGGGGTGGCCTTTCCGAACAAACTTTCATAGGGCGAATACCCAGTTTGTTTTGTAGACGTACACCTGACCTGGAGGAGGACTATGGGCAAGATCTGATCCCACCGTAAGTGAGTTTCCTGGAAAAACTTTTTTAGTAGCTGTTTGCGTGTCTGGTTCATCCATTCCACCTTCCCTGAACTCTGTGTTCAGTAGGCTGTGTGCAGCTTCCATTTGATCTTTAAAAGTTGAGCTAGCTGTTGTTGTACTTCTGCCACAAATGCAGGACCACTGTCTGATCCTAGGGTTAAAGGCAATCCAAACCTTGGTATAAGGTCTTTTAGAAGCATCTATGTTACTTATCATGCCTTTTCAGTCCTGGTGGGAAAGGCCTCCCAACCCACCCTGAGAAGGTGCAAACAAACACTAGCACATACTGGTAACCTCCGGCTTGAGGCAACTCGGTAAAGTCTACAAGCAGGTTCTCACAAGGCACAGCTCCCATTTGCTGAATTCCTAGGGGTTGAGTAGGTCCTTCTTTTGGATTATTCCAGGCACAGGATTGACATTTTTTCCAAATAGCACGGATGATGGCAGACAGCCATGGCACATAGAAGTGTCAACCCATTAAAGTCTCTAGGGCCATCGTTCCAATGTGTGTTCCTTGATGGATCTGCTTCACAAACCTTGGGGCTATTGTCTCTGGGATGGCTAGCCTCCCATCAGAGAACAGTCACCATCGACCTTTAATATATTTCCCTGCTTTCTGAGCAAACCAAGCTTTTCACTTGAAGAGTAATTGGGTACCTCCAACAAAGGGGGCTCTATAAGGAGAGGTATTGCTAGAGTTCTTTCTTCAGGTAAAACCTTGCTCATTGCTGCCTGCCTAGCTTCTAGGTCTGCCTTTCTGTTGTCCTGTGCTTCATAGCTTTTCCCGATTTGGTGTCCTTTGCAATGAATGACAGCCACCTTCTCTGGAGCCCATATAGCTTCTAATAGTTGTAAAATTTCCTCTTTATTTTTTATTTCTTTTCCTTCAGAAGTCAAAAGTTCTCTCTCTTTGTATATAGCTCCATGGGTGTGCAGAGTTGCAAAAGCATATTTAGAGTCAGTATATATGTTTACTTTCTTCCCCTTGGCCAGTAACAGTGCTCTGGTTAATGCTATTAATTCAGCCTTCTGAGTGGAAGTCCTAGAAGGTAAAGCTTGAGTCTTGACCACTGAGTGTTGGGTCACTACTGCATACCCTGCATATTGCACCCCATCTGTTATGAAGCTCCTACCATCAGTGAAGTATTTAACAACTGGGCTCTCCAACAGGGTATCTCTGAGGTCTTCCCGGCTTGAGAACACTTCGTCCACCATATTTATGCAACAGTGGGGAAGGTCCTGCCAGCAGTGAGGCAACCCACTATCTTTCCAATTGGGTTCCTCCACAGGCAGCAGGGTAGCTGGGTTCAAGTTATTTACGGTCTCTAGTGTTATCTGGGGATTTTCACACAGAAGTCCTTGTTACTTTAACATTCTAGAGATGGACAACCAATGATGTCCTCTTTGCTCCATTAAGGTGACCACAGCATGTGGCACCCAAATTATTAACTTCTGACCTAGGGCTAGCTTGTTGGCATCTTCTATAAGGGTTGTGGCAGCTGCCAATACCCTGAGGCAGTGGGGCCAACCTAAGGTCATCAAGTCCAGCCTTTTGGATAAATATGCTACTGGCTGATGCCAACAGCCCAACAACTGAGTTAAGACTGTGACTGCCATTCCTTTTCGTTCATCCATATACAAAAAGAAGGGCTTTTTTACATCTGGGAACCCTAGTGCCAGGGCCTGGATGAGAGCTTCCTTTATATCCTTGAAGGCCTTTTCCTATTCCTTTTCCCATAGGAGGGGCTCTCCCCTTTTGTGGTAGCCTCGCTGTAAGAGAGAAGCATGGAATCCAGATTCAACAGAATCTCGCACCACCTAGAAATTCCCTGACCTGCCGCTTTGTAACTGGGGTGGGCAATGCATATACAGCTTCCTTGCATGCACTTCCAAGCCTATGCTGGCCTTGAGATACCATGAATCCTAGATATCCAACCTCTCAAAAACAGACTTGTGCCTTGTCCTTGGACACTTTATAGCCAGCTTCACATAGCAGGTGAAGAAGGCTCTCTGCTCCTTGGAGGCATTACTCCCTCGTGGGGGCAGCGAATAACAAGTCATCAATGTATTGTAATAGCACACAATTGACACTAGGTGGCGTATAAGCCTCAAGATCTGCAGCCAAGGCCTCCTCAAAAATGGTAGAATTCTTAAACCCTTGCGGCAGGCTTGTCCAGGTATATTGCGATTTTCTCCACTGGAAAGCAAATATAGGCTGACTTTGGGGAGCAAGCCTCAAACAAAAGAAGGTATCTTTTAAGTCCAGACATGTGAACCAAGTGGCATCAGCAGGAATCTGTCCCAGCATTGTATATGGGTTGGGCACTATGGCATGAATACTGACAGTGGCTTTGTTTACTGCCCAGCGATCCTGCACTGGCCTGTATTCCCCATTTGGTTTGCGCAAGGGTAACAGAGGAGTATTCCATGAGGACTTGCATTTTACCACAATCCCATGCATATAAAGCAGATTTCAATGCTTTGTTATTCCATCAATTGCCTCTCTGTGTAGTGGGTATTGACAGACTCATATCAGGGCAGCATGAGGGCTAAGCTCTACTACCACTGGGGTTGTTTGAAGCAAGTCTGGGGGGGTTATCCCTGGCCCATACATCCGGTACCTTGAAAAGTATCCCCCACATATTGTGTAGGTCCAGCTCTGGTGGTCTTCTGGCACACAGTTCATAGAGCTGCCATTCCTCAGCTGTTGGGACAGTCAGAATCAATACCATCACCTTAGACTTTCCAAACTCCAGAGTCATATTCCCTTCAGGTGTAAAAGAAATTTGTGCCTGTAGCTTCTGGAGTAGGTCTCTCCCCAAAAAGGGCACTGGACAATTTGGCATATACAGAAACTCATGCTGAACTTCTTGTCCCCCAATAACACATATCCTGGATTTGCAAAAAGGTCTCTTTTCTTTGGCCCCAGTAGCCCCTAGGATAGTGGCACAGTTCTTTGTTGGGGGGCTAACTGGGTGAGTTACCACAGAGAAATCAGCACCAGTATTAACCAAAAATCCATTAACTGGTCCCCTACTTCCATAGAGACCATAGGCTCCCCGGGGCCTAAAAAGATGGAGCCTGGTCTGTCTCAGTCCTCAAAATTCTTGGCCCCTGCTAAGCTGATCAGATCAGGTACTGCCCTTAAGGTACCATGACTAGCAGCCTAATGCCACACTCGGGGTTAGACCACTGACCATCATCTCCATCCTTTTCTTTTATGGGGCCCTCATCTTTCCAGTGTCCTATTTGCCTGCACCTTGCACATTGGTTCCTGTCCAACCGCGACCGGCTTTCCTCTCCCGGTCTTGTTTGCCCCCTTCCTTGGCTTTTGCCTCAGCCACACCTTCTAGCAAACCCAGGGTTACTTTCTGCTAGTGCAGAAGCTATAAATTGAGCTGTCTTTTTGTTCCTATTTCTGGTTTTTCTTTCTTCCTTTCTCTCCGTCTCTTCCCCCCAGTTTATGTATACTTTATTTGCTATTTCCAGGAGTCCAGTAATATTTTTCCCTGCAAAGCCTTCCAGCTTCTGAAGCTTTCATCTTATGTCTCCCTGAGCTTGCCTGACAAAGGTCATATTTATCACATTTTCATTTTCAGGGGCCTCTCGAATAATTGGAGTATACAGCCTATATGCCTCACCAAGCCTTTCATAGAATGCACTTGGGAAAGCCCGAAAGCATCAGGCTTTTGGCGCACTCCTGATATTTTACTCATATTCATTGCCTTCCTTCCTCCTGCTTTTATCCCATTCAGGAGTGCCTTTCTAAATAGCTGCAGCCATTCCATGTCCCTTGCTTCATTTGTGTCCCAGTTAGGGTCCTCATTTGGGTATCACTCCTCAGAGAACTGGCATGGGTCAGGGGTGGCTTCTAGGGCTTCCCCTTCTAACCAGCTGAGAGCTGCCTGTTTAACTCTCCTACACTCCTCTGTATTAAATAAAGTTAGCAAAAATTGTTGACAATCCAGCCAGGTCAGGTTATGTGTCATAATAATAGAATTCACCAAATCAGTGAGAGCCAGAGGCTTTTCTGTATAGGAGGGGGTGTGTTGTTTCCAATTTAAGAGATCAGTAGTGGAGAAAGGCTGATAAATGTAAAGTATAGGGCCACCTCATATCTGCCCCTGGTCATCATAAACTTGTGTCCTGGTCTCTCGAAGTGGCATCTGCAAAGCCCATGGTCAGCTGGAGCAGAGGCGCCCAGCTGCCTTGCCCTGCCCATCTTCCTTGTTTTTTTCTAATGGGGGCTTCTCTTCCTCTGGTAGGAGGACACTGAGCCTCCCTTTTTTCCGAGCCCAACTCTCCAGATGCTCCTGACTCTGCCTCCTGCCTTGTTCTGGCCAAAGACAGGTAGATCAGCACATACGGGGGCGGGCATTCCCTTTCCTCGGTTGGGGCCTGAAGAACTGGTTTCGGCTGAGACTTCAGGGATTCCTTTTCCTGGGAGATGCTGGGGGCTTTAGATTCCTCTGCTTCCTTTGGTTGGGCTGCTTGAGCCACTAAGGCCTTGTAATATCCTCTAGGCAGGGCTGTAGCCACTTGGGGCGAATTTGTGCCACATTGAGTCTATATAGGGAAACTGGTCTGGGTATCCTGGTTGTCCTCCAACTCCAGTAACCACCTTAAACCCATGGCCAATTAATTCTCTGTCTATTGTACCTTCAGAGGGCCACCCCACATTGAAAGCAGGCCCATCTATCTTATAGTATGTCCATAACTTTTGAGCATCCTGTTTCATTGCATAATGATCTCTAAATCCTTTTTAAAAATTATTTATCATGCACTCCAAAGGAGTCAGTTTTGACACTTTTCCACCCATTTCCTCCCTTTCAGCACACTTTCGCTCTCACTTTCACTCTTGGATCCACCAGACCGGGTCCTATTATGGGAGTTTTGGACACTGCTTAGCCAGGAACTTGCCTTCCCTTGTCACAGTCTGCTGCAGCTTCAGAGCTGGCCTATCAGCTGTATGCAGCATCCTAGGTCTGATTTCCCCCCACACTCACCCTGGAGAACACAGCCCATGCTAAGGGATCTATGCCTCCCCACATCACTCCCCACATTGGCCTCTCCCAAGACCATCTCTTTCACATACTCTCACACATCTCCCCTTTCCCAGTTCCTGTCTTCAGATCCAGTGAACCACTTTCACTTTGTTAGTAGGAATATGAGGTTCATCCAAATTGGCAAGTCACTCTTGCTGCCCCCAGCCACTCTGGGTTGGATTAGTGGTCATTCCCCAAGAGGTAATCAAAATCCCCTTCATCCTTATGGGATGGGCTTCCCTGCCTTTGGCCCTTGCTCTTTGCTGCAGTTCCTGAAGTGCCATATCATCCTGCATCCCCATTCCATTGTGCTGCCAGGCAGGATGCCAGGACATGGGGAGAGCCAGTCTCCATTCAGGCGAAGCTCCCCTGCAGCATGCCTTGGATTCCAGGTCTCCCCAGATCCCTGGGGCTCTAGTCCCACAGATGAAGGAGACAGTAAGTCTGTCATCTCCAATCCCCATATGGGCCACAAGAAAATGTTGTGGGATCTTTAAGGCATTAGAGAGACTGATGGGGTTCAGGAGGATATGATATTTATTAATTAATTAGGTGCACCAGCCCAGTCGGATTAACATCCAAAGGACTGAGCTCCAAACAAAGAATTAAGTTACCTTTTAAGCATTTTGTGGTGGGGGTATCTGTGTGGGAGGGTGCATACTACAGAAGCGAGAAACAAAGGCAGTTATTCAATTGAGACATGCATTACATCATTTCTTACTTTTCAGGGAATAACATGTTTTGCAACTTCAGTTTATCTGTCTAGTGACCTTGCAGCTGCACAGCTAGGGAAACCAGGTCTTCACAATGCCTGGGAAGGGAGGAGAGATAAGGCTCACTAGCCACAGAAAAACAGGCAGTTAATTTTTTAAAGGACTCCAGCTTTTTCTCTTTCTCAGGGGGAGTTAGGTTTTCTTACATACAACTGAGTTTCTGCTTACACACTCTTTAATTTCTTTTAATTCCTGTTTCAGAACTTTGAACTTGAGGGAGATAATTTTGGATATCTGATACAAAAAATTTCTACACAGCAAAGCAGTCAAGATGTGACTTGGGTGCTGTTAAAAGCATTCAATTTTAAAAGGTAAAAAGAGGATAAAAGTTCAGAAAATTTGTAGCCTGATGATGTGCTAGAAAAGAAAAACCCATTGTCTCAGGAGAAATTCAAGTTGGCTGCAGAAATTTGCATAAGTAATGAGAAGGCCAAATGTTAATCACCAAAACAATGGGGAAAATGTTTCCAAGTCATGTCAGTGACTTTGAGGCAGCCCTTCTCATCACAGGCCTTGAGGCCTAAGAGGAAAAAATGGTTTCATGGGCCAGGCCTGGGGCCCCCCTGCTGTGTGCAGCATAGGGACTGTGTCCCAGCCACTCTAGCCATGGCTAAAAGTGGCCAAGGTTCAGCTCAGGCCGTGGCTTCAGAGGGTGTAAGCTCCAAGCATTGGCAGTTTCCATGTGGTGTTGAGCTTTCAAGTGCACAGAAATCAAAAATTGAGGGTTGGGAACCTCTGCCTAGATTTCAGAGGATGTATGGAAATATCTGGATGTCCAGGAAGAAGTTTCTGCAGGAGTGGGGCCCTCATGGGGAATCTCTTCTATGACTGTACAGAAGGGAAATGTGTGGTAGAAGCCCCCACACTGAGTCCCACTGGAGCACTGCCTGGTGGAGCTGTGAGAAGAGGGCCACCATCCTCCAGACACCAGAATGGCACTGTGCTCCTGGGAAAGCCAGACACTCAACATCAGCTCATGAAGGCAGCCAGGAGGAAGGCAGTAACCTGCAAAGCCACAGAAGTGGAGCTGCCCAAGACCATGGGAACCCACCTCTTACATCAGCATGCCTTTGATGTGACACATGGAGTAAAAAAAAATCATTTTGAAGCTTTAAGTTTTGACTGCAATGCTGCATTTTGGAATTACATGGGGACTGTAGCCCCTTTGTTTTGGCCAATTTCTCCCACTTGGAGTGGCAGTATTTACTCAATACTTGTATCCCCATTGTATCTAGGAATTAACTAACTTGCTTTTGATTTTACAGGCTCAAAGGCAGAAGGGACTTGCCTTGTCTCAGATTAGACTTTGGACTATGGACTTTTGAGTTAATGCTGAAATGAGTCAAGACTTTGGAGGACTGTTGGGAAGGCATGATTTTGAAATGTGAGGACATGAGGTTTGGCAGGAGCCAGGAGTGGAATGATATGGTTTGGTTCTGTGTCCCCACCGAAATTTCATCTTGAATTGTACTCCCATAATTCCCATGTGTTTTGTTTGGGAAGGATCCAGTGGGAGATAATTAAATCATGGGAGTGGTTTCTTCCATACTGTTCTTGTGGTAGTGAATAAATCTCACAAGATCTTATGGTTTTCAGGAAGAAGTTGAATCTCTGAATAGACCAATAACAGCTTCTGAAATTGTGGCAATAATCAATAGCTTACCAACCAAAAAGAGTCCAGGACCTGATGGATTCACAGCTGAATTCTACCAGAGGTACAGGAGGAACTGGTACCATTCCTTCTGAAACTATTCCAATCAATAGAAAAAGAGGGAATCCTCCCTAACACATTTTATGAAGCCAGCATCATCCTGATACCAAAACCTGGCAGAGACATAACCAAAAAAGAGAATTTCAGACCAATATCCTTGATGAACATTGATGCAAAAATCCTCAATAAAATACTGGCAAACCGAATCCAGCAGCACATCAAAAAGCTTATCCACCATGATCAAGTGGGCTTCATCCCTGGGATGCAAGGCTGGTTCAACATACGCAAATCAATAAATGTAATCCAGCATATAAACAGAACCAAAGACAAAAACCACATGATTATCTCAATAGATGCAGAAAAGGCCTTTGACAAAATTCAACA
>NW_026652296.1:35455590-35469147 GCF_009828535.3 Hylobates moloch
TAGCTTGATGGGGATGGCATTGAATCTATAAATTACCTTGGGCAGTACGACCATTTTCATGATATTGATTCTTCCAACCCATGAGCATGGAATGTTCTTCCATTTGTTTGTATCCCCTTTTATTTCATTCAGCAGTGGTTTGTAGTTCTCCTTGAAGAGGTCCTTCACATCCCTTGTAAGTTGGATTCCTAGGTATTTTATTCTCTTTGAAGCAATTGTGAATGGGAGTTCACTCATGATTTGGCTCTCTGTTTGTCTGTGATTGGTGTACAAGAATGCTTGTGATTTTTGTAAATTGATTTTGTATCCTGAGACTTTGCTGAAGCTGCTAATCAGCTTAAGGAGCTTTTGGGCTGAGACGATGGGGTTTTCTAGATATAAAATCATGTCATCTGCAAACAGGGACAATTTGACTTCCTGTTTTCCTAATTGAATACCCTTTATTTCCTTCTTCTGCCTGATTGCCCTGGCCAGAACATCCAGCACTATGTTGAATAGGAGTGGTGAGACAGGGCATCCCTGTCTTGTGCCAGTTTTCAAAGGGAATGCTTCCAGTTTTTGCCCATTCAGTATGATATTGGCTGTGGGTTTGTCATAGATAGCTCTTATTATTTTGAGATATGTCCCATCAATACCTAATTTATTCAGAGTTTTTAGCATGAAGGGTTGTTGAATTTTGTCAAAGGCCTTTTCTGCATCTATTGAGATAATCATGTGGTTTTTGTCTTTGGTTCTGTTTATATGCTGGATTACATTTATCGATTTGCAAATGTTGAACCAGCCTTGCATCCCAGGGATGAAGCCCACTTGATCATGGTGTGCTTTTTGATGTGCTGCTGGATTCGGTTTGCCAGTATTTTATTGAGGATTTTTGCATCAAAATTCACCAAGGATACTGGTCTGAAATTCTCTTTTTTGGTTATGTCTCTGCCAGGCTTTGGTATCAGGACAATGCTGGCCTCATAAAATGTGTTGGGGAGGATTCCCTCTTTTTCTATCAATTGGAATAGTTTCAGAAGGAATGGTACCAGTTCCTCCTTGTACCTCTGGTAGAATTCGGCTGTGAAGCCATCAGGTCCTGGACTCTTTTTGGTTGGTAGGCTATTGATTATTGCCACAATTTCAGAGACTGTTATTGGTCTATTCAGAGATTCAACTTCTTCCTGGTTTAGTCTTGGGAGGGTGTATTTGTCGAGGAATTTATCCATTTCTTCTTGATTTTCTAGTTTATTTGCATAGAGGTGTTTGTAGTATTCTCTGATGGTAGATTGTATTTCTGTGGGATCGGTGCTGATATCCCCGTTTTCCTTTTTTATCACATCTATTTGATTCTTCTCTCTTTTCTTCTTTATAAGTCTTGCTAGTGGTCTATCAATTTTGTCGATCTTTTCAAAAAACCAGCTCTTGGATTCATTAATTTTTTGAAGGGTTTTTTGTGTCTGTATTTCCTAAAGTTCTGCTCTGATTTTAGTTATTTCTAGCCTTCTGCTAGCTTTTGAATGTGTTTGCTCTTGCTTTTCTAGTTCTTTTAATTGTGATGGTAGGGCGTCAATTTTGGATCTTTCCTGCTTTCTCTTGTGGGCATTTAGTGCTATAAATTTCCCTCTACACACTGCTTTGAATGTGTCCCAGAGATTCTGGTATGTTGTGTCTTTGCTCTCGTTGGTTTCAAAGAACATCTTTATTTCTGCCTTCATTTCATTATGTACCCAATAGTCATTCAGGAGCAGGTTGTTCAGTTTCCATGTAGTTGAGCAGTTTTTAGTGAGTTTCTTAATCCTGAGTTCTAGTTTGATTGCACTGTGGTCTGAGAGACAGTTTGTTATAATTTCTGTTCTTTTACATTTGCTGAGGAGAGCTTTACTTCCAACTATGTGGTCAATTTTGGAATAGGTGTGGTGTGGTGCTGAAAAAGACGTATATTCTGTTGATTTGGGGTGGAGAGTTCTGTAGATGTCTATTAGGTCCTCTTGGTGCAGAGCTGAGTTCAATTCCTGGATATCCTTGTTATCTTTCTGTCTCATTGATCTGTCTAATGCTGACAGTGGGGTGTTAAAATCTCCCATTATTATTGTGTAGGAGTTTAAGTCCCTTTGTAGGTCACTCAGGACTTGCTTTATGAATCTGGGTGCTCCTGTGTTGGGTGCATATATATTTAGGATAGTTAGCCCTTCTTGTTGAATTGATCCCTTTACCATTATGTAATGGCCTTCTTTGTCTCTTTTGATCTTTGTTGGTTTAAAGTCTATTTTATCAGAGACTAGGATTGCAACCCCTGCCTTTTTTTGCTTTCCATTTGCTTGATACATCTTCCTCCATCCCTTTATTTGGAGTCTATGTGTGTCTCTGCACGTGAGATGGGTTTCCTGAATACAGCACACTGATGGGTCTTGACTCCTTATCCAGTTTGCCAGTCTGTGTCTTTTAATTGGAGCATTTAGCCCATTTACCTTTAAAGTTAATATTGTTATGTGTGAATTTGATCCTGTCATTATGATGTTAGTTGGTTATTTTGCTCGTTAGTTGTAGTTTCTTCCTAGCCTCGACGATCTTTACAATTTGGCATGTTTTTGCAGTGGCTGGTACCAGTTGTTCCTTTCCATGTTTAGTGCTTCCTTCAGGAGCTCTTTTAGGGCAGGCATGGTGGTGACAAAATCACTCAGCGTTTGATTTTCTGTAAAGTATTTTATTTCTCCTTCATTTATGAAGCTTAGTTTGGCTGGATATGAAATTCTGGGTTGGAAATTCTTTTCTTTAAGAATGTTGAATATCGGCCCCCACTCTCTTCTGGCTTGTAGAGTTTCTGCCGGGAGATCAGCTGTTAGTCTGATGGGCTTCCCTTTGTGGATAACCCAACCTTTCTCTCTGACTGCCCTTAACATTTTTTCCTTCATTTCAACTTTGGTGAATCTCAGAATTATGTGTCTTGGACTTCCTCTTTTCGAGGAATATCTTTGTGATGTTCTCTGTATTTCCTGAATCTGAATGTTGGCCTGCCTTGCTAGATTGGGGAAGTTCTCCTGGATAATATCTTGCAGAGTGTTTTCCAACTTGGTTCCATTATCCCCGTCATTTTCAGGTACACCAATCAGATGCAGGTTTGGTCTTTTCACATAGTCCCAAATTTCTTCTAGGCTTTGTTCGTTTCTTTTTATTCTTTTTTCTCTAAAACTCCCTTCTCACTTCATTTCATTCGTTTCATCTTCCATCACTGATACCCTTTCTTCCAATTGATCGCATCGGCTGCTGAGACTTCTGCAATCTTTGTGTAGTTCTTGATACTTGGCTTTCAGCTCCATCAGCTCCTTTAAGCCCTTCTCTCCTTTGGTTATTCTAGTTATCCATTCATCTAATTTTTTTTTCAAAGTTTTTAACCTCTCTGCTATTGTTTTGAATTTCCTCTCATAGCTCGGAGCAGTTTGATCATCTGAAGACTTCTTCTGTCAACTCGTCAAAGTCATTCTCGGTCCAGCTTTGTTCCATTGCTGGTGAGGAACTGCGTTCCTTTGGAGGAGGAGAGGTGCTCTGCTTTTTGGAGTTTCCAGTTTTTCTGCTCTGTTTTTTCCCCATCTTTGTGGTTTTATCTACTTTTGGTCTTTGATGATGGTGATGTACAGATGGGTTTTTGGTGTGGATGTCCTTTGTGTTTGTTAGTTTTCCTTCTACCAGACAGGACCCTCAGCTGCAGGTCTGTTGGGGTTTGCTAGAGGTCCACTCCAGATCCTGTTTGGCTGGGTGTCAGCAGTGGTGGCTGCAGAACAGTGGATTTTTGTGAGACCACAAATTCAGCTGTCTGATAGTTCCTCTGGAAGTTTTGTCTCAGAGGAGTACCTGGCCGAGTGAGGTGTCAGTGTGTCCCTACTGGGGAATGCCTCCCAGTTAGGCTGCTTGGGGGTCAGGGACCCACTTTAGGAGGCAGTCTGTCCATTCTCAGATCTCCAGCTGCATGCTGGGAGAACCACTACTCTCTTCAAAGCTGTCAGTCAGACAGGGACATTTAAGTCTGCAGAGGTTCCTGCTGAATTTTTGTTTGTCTGTGCCCTGCCCCCAGAGGTAGAGCCTACAGAGGCAGGCAGGCCTCCTTGAGCTGTGGTGGGCTCCACCCAGTTCGAGCTTCCTGGCTGCTTTGTTTACCTAAGCAAGCCTGGGCAATGGCGGGCACCCCTCCCCCAGCCTTGCTGCTGCCTTTCAGTTTGATCTCAGACTGCTGTGCAAGCAATCAGTGAGAGTCTGTGGGCATAGGACCCTCTGAGCCAGGTGTGGGACACAATCTCCTGGTGTGCCATTTTCCAGGCCTGTTGGAAAAGCGCAGTATTACGGTGGCACTGACCCAATTTTCCAGGTGCCATCTGTTACCCCTTTCTTTGACTAGGAAAGGGAATTCCCCAACAACTTAGCTTCCTGAGTGAGACAATGCCTCGCCCTGCTTCGGCTCATGCACAGTGTGCTGCACCGACTGTCCTGCACCCACTGTTTGGCACTCCCTAGTGAGATGAACCTGGTACCTCAAATGGAAATGCAGAAATCACCTGTCTTCTGTGTTGCTCAGGCTGGGAGCTGTAGACCGGAGCTGTTCCTCTTTGGCCATCTTGGCTCCACCCCTATTATGCCCTAAAGTATCAATTTCTTTCCCTCATTTTGAAATACTGTCATTATTTCTAGTTAACATAATACTAGATTTCAGATTCTGTGTCCATAGAAACTAGAAATGTCATGGTTGACTCTGCTTTACTACCAGCCTTCCTATTTCACTCAAACTCAGTAGCATAAAAAAAAGGCCACAAATGTCACACCTTGATTGGAACATATAAGTGCCCTTCTAGGAAGAATACAAGCATCAGTATATTAATTTGAAATTCATGACATCTTTCCTTAAGTATAAACTTTGGTATGGCAAATACTGAAGTCAAAAATTTAACAGAAAATGATCTGCAGATATAACGCAACCTCTAATAAAGTACCAGTCATATACTTAATAAAAGTTTTATAAAATATAGCTAAAATTTGTATGGTGCCACAAAAGACCATAAATAGCCAAACCAATCAAGCAAAAAACAAGAACAAAAAATAAAACAAAATAAAACAAAACAAAAAATATGTTGAAGGTATCACCCTGACTTTGAAATATACTAAAAAGCTATGGTAACCAGAACAGTATGGTACTTGAATAAAAACAGACACACTGAACAATGGAGCAGAAAAAAGGAGACCAGAAATACATCCATGCATTTACAGCTAACTGATTTTAAGTAAAGGTGAAAATTTCTTAGGAAAAGGACAATATCTTCAATAAATGGTGTTGAGAAAACTTCATATCCACATGCAGAGAAATAAAATGAGACCCTCATCTCACAACTCAAAATAAATTATACTTAAATGTAGGCCTGAAACTCTGAATCTATTAAAAAAAATATAGAGAGAGTGAAAGAACCATAACAATGGTCTGGGCAGTGACTTTTAAATTTTTAAAAATTCCAGATAACAGGAAAAAATAGATGAGTCAGATTGTTTCAAATTAAAAACCTGCTGCATGTAATCTGATACAGTCAACTAAAAATATGCAAATTATTTAAGGAGGAAACAACTAAAATATTGGACAAAATATTTGCAAATCGTACATGTGACAAGGGGTTAATGTCAAAAATACATTAAAAACTCAAATGACTCTACAACAAAAGAAAAATAACTATTAAAATGAGCAAAAGGCTTAAAATATATTTTTTGAGAAAAGTTATGACCAACAGATATATTAAAAAATTCTCAGCCAGGCACAGTGGCTCATACCTATGATCCTAGCACTTTGGGAGGGTGAGGCGGGCAGATCATTTGAGGTCAGGAGTTTGAGGCCAAACTGACCAACATGGTGAAACACCGTCTCCACTAAAAATACAAAAATTAGCTGGGTGTTGTGGCATGCACCTTTAATCTCAGCTTCTTGGGCGGCTGAGGTGGGAGAATCACTTGAACCCTGGAGGCAGAGGTTGCAGTGAGCTGACATCACACCATTGCACTCCAGCCTGGGCAACAGAGCAAGACTCCATCTCAGAAAAAAAAAAATGTCAATTATTGTCAGGGAAAGGCAAGCCAAAATACTATGCAATATTTACTTACTCCTGTTAGGATGACTCTTATTATAAAGAAGAATAAAAGAATAAAGATGTGAAGAAAAGGGAATTCTTGCACATTGTTGCTCTGAATGTAAATGAGGACACCCATTATTTAAAAAAGAAAACATTCTTAAAAATTTAACATCAAACTACCAAATAATACAGCAATTACACTATTGGATATGTATCCAAAACAAATTAAATCAGAATGAAGAAACATTTGCACTTCTATGTTGTTTGCAGCATTCTTCACAATAGCCAAAATATAGAATCAACTCTTCAACATCTAATGAGGAAATGAAGACGACATGATTTATATACACAATGAAATACTACTCATCTTTAAAAAAGAAAATTCTATTATTTTATTTTCGATCACATGTATTAACTTAGAGGATTTATTAGTTGAAATAAGCCGGTCACAGAAAGACTACTATCTCATGATTTCACTTACACGTGGACTCTAAAACACTTAATCTCATTGAAGTAGAGAGTAAAATGGTGACCACCAGATGACAAAGTATTTAGAAGGGGGGGTTAAAAAAATTCTGTTAAAGAATAAATAATTATAGTTGCATAGGAGGATTACATTTGAGATTTTTTTGTACATCATGATGACTACTTTGGTATATTTGTATTTTTTTTTAATGCTAAGACAATCTCATGTGGTCTCACCATAAAAGTGTTAACTATGTGAGTTAAAGCATTAATTACATAGAACTAAGCATTTGACCATGTATATATACTTCAAAATGTTTTACAGAATATACGTTTTATCTGTCAAGTTAAAAAACAGATTTTTTAAACATTATAGAAGGTTAATAATGTTTCAAATATTGTCTATATATTTGTCATAAACTTGACTGAATGGTATCAAAAATATATAGTTTTTGTGCTGTTTTGGACATTTGTCAGTCATAACCATAGAAACTCTGATATTTCACTACATGTTCTGGACCCAACACGTGCATAGGAAGAGCCAATGTACTTTAGGGCTTTTACTTTAAGGTTGAGGCACCTGGAGTTTCTGGTGCTGATGGTAATAGTATGAAAGACACTAAAAGGGTAGGTGTTGCCTATGGTCCCATGACTGGCCACTCTGTGAACACAGTAAACAAGCTTCCATGCAAAAATCAAAGAAAATCTTTTGATCCAAAAGCTGACATGATCTCCAGAAGTTTCCCCTAGAAAATTACCAAGAAAAAATATGCAAAAGAGAAAGAAATCTTAAAAATTGTAATATCAATATGAAAAAATTATTATTTTAAATTTCAAATCCACAGAGGTCGTTTTATTATTTTGCAATCTTTAATATTAAAACTTAAAAATAGAAGATTCTGCATGGAAATGTAAGTTGTGCTATAAGTATATCATAAAAAATTACATTTAAAATTCTTGGCCAGGCTCAGTGGCTCATGCCTGTAATCCCAGCAATTTGAGAGGCTGAGGTGGGCAGATCACCTGAGGTCAGGAGTTTGAGACCAGCCCTAGCCAACATGGTGAAACCCTGTCTCTACTAAAAATATGCAAATTATTTAAGAATTAAAGAACTTAAAATATAATTTTATATATATTTTATATATATTATATATATATATGTGCAAATTAGCCAAGCATGGTGGCACATGCCCGTAATTCCAGCTACATGGGAGACTAAGGGAGGAGAATCATTTGAACTTGGGAGGCAGAGGTTGCAGTGAGCCGAGATCCAGCCACCGCACTCCAGCCTGGGTGACAGAGCAAGACTCCGTCTGAAAAACCAAATAAAAAATAGAATTCTTTACTTACTATTAACTCTCTTAAAAATTTAATTTCTAAAATATATTTCCTAGAAAATTTTATATTTGCAAACACTTTGTGTAAGAATCTAATAATATATTCTTTTTACAAACAGAAAAACAATGCTGATTTAATCTTCTTACCTTTGGACAATGTATGCCTTATCTCAAATGTTCTGAAAGTTATATTGATAAGCAAACTCTCACGTTAAAATAAACTTTTCAGTACATTAAAAATACCAACTTTCCCATTAAAACCTAGGAAGTACCATGTGAAATGATGTGGCATAAAGACAAGTGAGAAAACTGTAGCCATAACACAGAAGAAGAAGAAAAGGGGCTTTGAGGCATAAATAGTTGGAATACTCATAAAAAGACAAGCAAAACTGAAGATAACTAGGAAATGAAAGAAAATAATTTCTTTTTAAATTCAGCGAGAGTCAGCTTTACAGCCTGGAAAAAAAGGTCCTCTTCACATGAAGAATCAATGTCATTGCTTCACCATTGATATTTTCCATCTCTGACTTGAGGTTACAGACACTCCAGCAGGAATATTTACGGATTTATCTTGGAGAATCTGTTACACAGCAAGCACTATCATGTTTGTTCGATACATTTATATATAAAAACGTCCTCATGACTTATGAAGCCTCCCTAGTACTTACCCAAACAAATTGGCTCAATAAATAAGCTTCATACACTAATTCTGGAATTATATCTAAAAATTTTGCGTGTCCTAAATTGCATAAAAAATCATATTTTATAATCACTGATGAGCTCACATAATGAATCCTTCATAAATTGTAACACAAAAAAAATACAAGAAACAAGAAAATTATGGGTCTAGCATGAGTACCAGGCAAGTAAAAACAGAGAATATGCATAGGGAGATTCTGAAGCATAAGCCATAAGATTTTACAGTACCGAATTAAATACAAAGCAGAGAGTATAGATTTGTTTTCATTTTTGGTTTTTAGTTTCCTACTAAATTAGTCACTTTATTAAATGATTTTTTCAATATTGTTCTCTTCTTATGAAAATAGTACCTATTTTCACAAACTCATACTCACCCAAACACACTTACTTCATAATTTCCTTACACCTAAGATTTATCTTTAGACTAATATATGTGTATTTTTAACTCCAGGTAAATCAAAACTAAAAGTCCATATTTGTTTGCAGGGCAGAGAGGTCATATGTTTAAAAAAAGTACATAACAAATTTTTTAAAATATTTAGGACTCAGATATGTATAGATTTTATATATACTCATATATAACATTTATTGAATATTTGTGACCATAAAAATTACCATATAGCCAATAACATTGATTATACATTTTTAAATAAAAGTGTAGAATTGGACTGTCTGTAATACAAAGGATAAATGCTAGAGGTGATGGATACCTCATCTACTTTGATGTGATTATCATACATTGTAGGCCTGTATCAAAATACACCATACCTGGCATAAACATATACACATACTATGTACCCGCAAAAATTAAGAAAAATAAATTTAAATTTTAAAAAAGAATAAAAATTTAACCTACAGGAACAAGATTCTTTAATGTATTTGCAATTTAAAGCCACCAGCAAAAGAGATCACCCGAGATGTTAGTCCAGTATGTTACCAAATAGTGTATTGTTACCATCTTTTACCTACACCCATGAGTAAGATGGGACAGATTAAAGTTAGTGACAAAATAACAATTTATTGAATGCACAATTGTCTTCACATGTTAAAAATGTTGTAAAAAACAAAACTCACATGAACACTAAAATTTTTTAAATGTACTGCATTTTATTACATAAAAGTACAATTAGTAAAATAATATACCACTAAATTTAATTAAATTAATTTTAACTATAATTAAAAATGGTTTTCTATTATGATAATGCAGAAATTACTTTGAACACCTAACTCATGCATCACTCAGTATTATAAGTTAAACACATATGCATTTCTCCATTAGATTTTCCATTTTCTTACATTTTAATGTCCTTACTCTTCTCAAGGTTATAAATAATGCAAACCTAATTAAAAAATTATATCTCTGATATAACAATTGGTTACATGCTTTCCCATGAATACAATAGAAACAAGTTCAATTACATCATTATTCACTTTTCAAAAATTCTGTTATTTTTTCAAGGAAAAAAGTATACTTTGAATATAATTATAACTCTCCAAACAATCTCGTATTCCTTTTAAAGTTATATACAAATAACTTATCTAACAACTTTAGTTTTGGATTGTTTTCTATACTGAACACTGTGATACAGTGTAATATCTGAAGTGCCTTAGTTATTTCTACTGTGAATTCTCTGATGTTTACATTGACTTAATTTTGGATTAAATATTTTTTCATATTTTCTGTATGAAATGTAGGGAAAAGAAAGAGAGATCAGACTGTCACTGTGTCTATGTAGAAAGGGAAGACATAAGAGACTCCATTTTGAAAAAGACCCGTACTTTAAACAATTGCTTTGCTGAGATATTTTTAATTTGTAGTTTGCCCCAGCCACTTTGACCCAACTTGGCACTCACAAAAACATGTGTTGTATAAAATCAAGGTTTAAGGGATCTAGGGCTGTGCAGGACGTGCCTTGTTAACAAAATGTTTACAAGCATTATACTTGATAAAAGTCATGGCCATTCTCTAGTCTCAATAAACCAGGGGCACAATGCACTGTGGAAAGCCACAGGGACCTCTGCCCTTGAAAGCGGGGTATTGTCCAAGGTTTCTCCCCATGTGATAGTCTGAAATATGGTCTCATGGGATGAGAAAGACCTGACTGTTCCCCAGCCCTACACCCGTAAATGGTCTGTGCTGAGGTGGATTAGTAAAAGAGGAAAGCCTCTTGCAGTTGAGATGGAGGAAGACCATCTCCTGCTTGCCCCTGGGAACTGAATGTCTCAGTGTAAAACCCAATTGTACATTTGTTCAACTCTGAGATAGGAGAAAAGCTGCCCTGTGGTGGGAGGCGAGACACGTTGGCAGTAATGCTGCCTTGTTATTCTTTACTCCTCTGAGATGTTTGGGTGGAGAGAAACATAAATCTGGCCTACTTGCACATCCAGGCATAGTACTTTCCCTTGAACTTAATTATGATATAGATTCTTTTGCTCACATGTTTTTTGTTGACCTTCTCCTTATTATCACCCTGCTCTCCTACTACATTCCTTTTTGCTGAAATAATGAAAATAATAATAAAAACTGAGGGAACTCAGAGGCCGGTGCCTGTGCAGGTCCTTGGTGAGCTAAGTGCCGGTTCCCTGGACCCACTGTTGTTTCTCTACACTTTGTTTCTGTGTCTTATTTCTTTTCTCCATCTCTCATCCCACCCGACTAGAAATACTTTCATCAAATATATATTTTAGTATTTTAGTATAAGATATATTTTAGTATAAACTCTCTGGTGTTTTCTAAGCCCTAGGTTTTGAAAAAATATATATTTTTTAAAATTCATTACATTTCTATGGTTTTTTTCTCCAATATAAATTCTGTGATGTTGAATAGGGTTTGAGCAACTGCTTCAGGGTTTTTCTCTAGTACAAAACGTATACAATAAGATCTGTGATACAAGTAAATGTACTACAATCTTCTTTATATTTGTAATCTTTGTCTTCAGAATACTCTTCTTCACTTTAAAGGCTTATATTTTCTGAAAGACTTTTTGACAGTAATTGTACTTATAATGCTTTTATTAAGTATAAACTCTCAGAAGTTGAGTAAGATGTGAGCAGATACCAATAGCTTTTCCACATTCCTTATATTTATACAATTTTTTCCCAAGAATAAATTGTTCCTGTGCAATAAGGTGTGAGCATTGGTTAAAAGTTTTGTCACATTTTTCACACCTGTAGAAGTTTTCCCCAGTATGAATTATCTTATCTACAATCACATGTGACAACCACTTAAAGGCTTTGACACATTCTTCACATTTCAAGGGTTTTGCACCAGTATGATTTCTTTTATATTTAAAACAGTTTGAAGTGTTGTCAAAAGCATTGTCTCATCTTTGAGGTTTGTAGAGTTTCTCTCCAGTATAATTTATCTTATGTCTGTTAAGAATTGAGAACCTGTTAAAGGCTTTGCCACATTTTTCACACTAGTAGAGTTTCTCTCTGGTATGAACTATGTGTAATAAGGGTTGAGAACTTGTTAAAGGCTTTGTTACATTCTTCATATTTGTTGAGTTTCTCTCCAGTATGAGTTACTTATGTCTAGTAAGGGTTGAGAATACACTAAAGATTTCACCCTATTCATCACATTTTAAGGTTTCCCTCCAGTAAAAGTTATCTTATGTTCAGTAAGAATTGAGGACTGATTGAAGGGTTTGCCACATTCTTCTCATGTGTAGAATTTCTCTCCAGTATGAATTATCTCACGTTTAGTAAGATTTGAAAACTGGTTAGAAGATTTGCCACATTCTTCACATTAGTAGGGTTTCTCTTCAGCTTGAATTCTTTTTATGCATAGTAAGATTTGAAGACTGGTTAAAAGCTTTGCCACATTCTTCACATTCATAGGGTTTCTCTTCAGTATGAATTTTTTTATGTCTAGTAAGGTTTGAAGACCACTTAAAAGCTTTGCCACATTTCTCACATTTGTCGGGTTTCTCTCCAGTATGAATTATCTTTTGTTTAATGAAGTTTGAAGACAAGTTAAAAGTTTTGCCACATTCTTCCCATTTGTAGGATTATGAGTAGTAAGGGTTGAGGACTGCCTAAAAGCTTTGCCACATTCTTCCCATTTGAAGCATTTCTCTCCAGTATGAATTTTCCTATGTCTAACAAAGATTGAGGACCAGTTAAATGCTTTGCTGCGTTCTTCACATTTGTATAAATTCAATCTAGTATGAATTATTTTATGTTGAATTAGGTGTAAAAGCATGCAAAATGACTTACCAAATTTTTTACATTTGGAAAGTTTCTTTCTAGTATGCCTTATCTTATGTCTATTTGAATTTGAAAATTTATGAAAGACTTTCACATATTTATCACATTGAAATATTTTGCTCTGGGTAGTTGTCAAAAATTGGATAAGTTTCTTATAACCTCCTTTGTGTACTTTGCAATCATCCACATGTTTACGGCCTTTTCTTAGCTGTAAATTGTCATGTCCACATTTTCCATATCTTCTCAGTATTATTTTCTGGAAAAAATCTTTTTCGTCCTGCTCTGGCCAAAGAACTTGGGCAAAATGAGAACACATAACTGAAACAAATAAAAATAACAACTTACTCCACCTGCTAGACTCAGATGAATATATGTTACAAATCTAACCTATAAAATTATACACACTATGTAAGCAAGATGGCAAAGCAAAGTACCACAGGCCCTAATTCCTTCATAGACATATAAATGTAAAAAGAAAAAATAAACTGACCAAAATACATTTGTGGAAATTTTATATGTGAGTTTTGTGTGTGCAGTGTCCCAGGTGAGTATAATGCAGAGTCACATAGAAAAAAAAGAAAAGTCTGTTACATTTACCCAGCACAACTCTTCTTTCACCTCAGTATAACATAGTGCCCTTAGAAGTAGGTTGCCAACTTCTGTCTTTTTTGTAAAGACAAGAAAAATTGTGGCAAATACATCCTTATTTAAGGCTTCTACAGGTCTTTCCAGACAAAGTTTCTGTCTCTCATGACATAAATTACTAA